>NC_056735.1:1107899057-1108247820 GCF_019279795.1 Protopterus annectens | reverse complement strand
GTACTGTGATGGATCTGAAGTCTTCTTGAGACACTCAGTCTTGCTGGCTGGGTTTTGCTGAAATTAAAGTTAAGTTATAATTGCATTCACAGTCTGTTGCCCATAGAAACTTGCAGAGTGTACACTGATGCAGCACCTAAAACTCTGTCACTTTAAAAACAGTAACCAATAAAAGACTTTTTGTAACAAATCACACAAACTTCTGTTGCAGCTTCAGGTACTTTTCTACTTTACTTCTCAAACATCATGGATGATGTGAGAGATACAATATTACCTCAGAACAAGTGTGTTCCTACACAAATACCTTTATCTCTAACATAATTTGATTTACAGTTCGTGTATGCAGTTTTAGTCGCGCAGTTCAAATCCTGTTTTTCTCTTGTTATTCTATTTTGGACTTTGTATGAGAGCATCTGTTTGCTGGTGTTTGCAGAAAAAATGTGTCTTCATCCTGTAATGGTATTATCTTTTAAGGAAATACCTTGTGGACAAATGCTGACTTGATCATTCAAACATCCTTAGTTACAAGTGTCATATGAACGAAATATATCCTGTTGTCCATTCTTTAAAGAAGCTGTATACATCCTGTTTTTCACATCTTTGCTTTTACCGCCAATGTAAAATGCAATGTATACATCCTGTTTTTCACATCTTTGCTTTTACTGACCATGTGAAATGCATACATCCTGTTTTTAAGTCTGTAAGAAGTCAGCTTTTTTGCTGACAGTGTGAAATGCATACATTTTTGCTGATTCTGTAGGAGACATGTCCATTAAGCAAATTCCTTATTTTTCATTCCACAGTCATTTAGTATGGATGCTAATCACATATTGCTAAACTCTATTTCTGCATTTAAGCAAGCTTTATTTTATACCTTATTTATGTTACATATTTGTAGCAGAATTACTTTCAACCTTAATATTTTGTTGAGCATACCCTCTTTTGTTTTATTTTAAACCAGGGATAATACTTTTTCATTATGACAATTAACAACAGTAACTTGACTAGCTCTTGTTAAGCACACTTTAATACATGTAAATAATATGCAACCAAGCACTATAATAACAATAAAAGAAATTAAAAATATAATCTTTCCTGTCCATCCTGTAAATAGATTACTAAACCATTCACTGCAATCATTTCATTTTTGTCAAGTGTGTTAAGACACTTGTGCAATCACTACTAAATGTGCTTTTACAGATTCTGTTTTGTCTGGAATAAATGTACAACATTGTTCTCCTATTAAAGCACATGTACCCCCTTGGGATGCTCGTATGTAATGTAATGCCATTCGATTTTGTAAAACCATAGTTCGTATAGCCGTCATTTCAACAGTAATGTCAAGGACTACATTGAAAGTGGCATTTGCCAATACCTCAACTAGTTTGGATAGTTTTCTCAGCTCCCAGATAGCTTTTGCAGCCCTATACCAAGGGAAAATACCTTCTCTAGAGATTACATCATCTCCTAAATCCATATCTTTTAATTTAATATAATCAAGATTTTGATGATAGATATGTGATGTATCTAAGGTGTCTACTGGATTTTCTGGACTTTCAATCACAGGTAATATATCCCTTTTCTTTTTTTGCATTTCTAATGCTTCCTCTTGGTAATTCTTTTACATGATGCATTGCTGGTACCACTAACCCCATATAACAGATGCCATCCCATTCCTTTGGTAACCATTTATAAGCATATTTGCCACAGATGTAATATAACCCATCTGACAGAGCAACTGTGCTATTTACCAGACTGTCATTTACTTGCCCCATAGTAGGAGTTTTATCATGTACAACTGTGAAGTTTTTTTATCTGTTTTACTTCGCCAACATGTAGTATTGGTTTTACATTCATTTTTATCATTTTGTGAAAAATGAAGCACTGCTGTGTCACTTAATATTAACTGACCCTTAATTGGTATTAAAATAGGAAAACCATGAAAAAATACTTCACGTACTGGTATGTAGTTGTGAAAGTTTATCATTTCAACTGTTTGAATGCAATTATTATTGTCCATTGGAACAGTTCCATTTTGTTGAAAACATGTGATTCCCTGCATTAGAGCAGATAACTGTACTCTTGCTTTACGTAGCTTTACATTTATGATTTGATCTCCTGTCTCATTTATTAATACCCTCCAACTACTAAGGGAATTTAGTGGAATAGGTATTAAAGGCATAACCCCTGTTATTTTTGGTATTAAACTACATACCCAACAATTAAAAACATTCATGCTTTTTGCATACCAACATTGTCTTGCCAAAAAGGTATTAAAAGATGTTGACTAGTTGTTCACTTTTCCACATTTCTTTACTTTCTTTTTTATGTAACTTTATGGTTTCATTAACAGGTTGTAAATGCAATTTAATGCTAAGCAATACAATGATAATTAGTATGACAATTATTATTGCTTTAAAAAAATATCTTTAAATAAAATTTCCATTGTTGATTGATTTTGCCTTTGGTCATCTGAAACTGGATTTCCAAAAGGATGCACTTTAAACCATGTCAATTTCATTATGTTTTTTTCTGTTGGAAACCTACAAGAGAATACACTTAATCAGATTTACATTGCTCACTGTTTTTGATCATTCTTAGTTGATCTTTATGTACCAACATTGTTCTGTTTTTCTTTTTTTCTTTTATTTTGTACACTAATGGTCCAATTTGTTCCACTACTTCAAAAGGGCCTTGCCAATTGCTAGCCCATGGTCCTTCCATTTGGAGTGTACCAGTACTTTTGTTCCGCAGGGAAGGTTTTCAAGGTTTTCTTCAGCTGGTAATATTGGCACCTTTTTCCATAGATGGAACGCCTGTTCCCTTGCAATATAGTCACATATGGTAGTAAGTTGTTTTAGCCATTCCTGATGTTTGCTGATTTCTAGCATGGGCCTACCATTAGGTATATCTGGGTCAGATGGTAATTGTATGGGCATTTTGCAGCCTGCCATTATTTCATACGGGGAAATACCTGTTTTGCTGTTTGGTGTTGCTCGAATACCCATTAAAATACCTGGCAGATGATGTATCCATGTATTGCCCTTTTCTAAGCATGCCTTTTTTAGACGTTCTTTTAATGTCCAATTGATACGTTCTACAATTCCATTAGATTGTGGATGGTATGGTACATGAAACCTTTGCTGTATGCCTAACAAATTACACACTAACAAACTGTGGGCCATTGTCTGACTCTATGACCTGTGGCCATCCCTAATGGCAAAAGATATTTTTCCATAAAGCTTCTGCAGTTGCTTTTGCCATTATTGTTTTGGTAGGAATTGCTTCTACTCATTTTGAGAAAACATCCACTGCTACCAGCAGGTATCTATAACTTCCCTTTGCTGTTGGCAAAGGACCTGCATAATCTATTTGAACTGCATACTATGGCCCATCTGCTGGCTGCACCCGATGTAAGTGAGGCCTTTTGCTTGTAGCATTTACCTGCAGACAGATTAAACATTCTTCTACAATTTGCTTGCAGACCTTTTTTAAATTTGGATTCCAATACTTTTCTTTTTCAACTGCCCATAGCTTATCAGCTCCTACATGTCCCAGTATTTGGTGATTTAACTTGACCAACTGTCATGCCAACTGAAATGGTACATATGGCAACTGTAACCCCTTGGACGTAGTGTAAACATAGTACTCCTTTGGTGGCATACCTGCTAGTTTGCACTGATTATTTTCTTCTTTTAAGCCCTTTTGTGTTTGTATATTTACAAGGTCTTTTTCTATTGACTCTTCGTCTAACTCTTTTAAGACACTAACTTCTACAATGGCATATTCATATTCTGGAAGTTCTTTTCCATTTTGTGTTGCTTGTTTTGCCCAAGTATCAACTAACGCATTTAAACCTGTAAGTTTCACTGGTTGGCTTTTGATGTGTTTTTACTTTCAAAATGCTGTACTGTCCTTGTTGATTTGATATTGTTATAACTTTATATATACCTTTTAATACTTCAGCATGCCATTATGATTTACCAACACTATCTACAAATCCTTGCCTTACCCAAGTTTCCATATGCAGTCTTAAAAGAATTTACTACATAAGCACCATCTGAAATAATGTTAACAGGGTTGTAATACTTTAGCACATATAGTACTACCTCCAGTTCAGCTCTTTGAGCTGACATGTGTCCTGGTAACTTGATTAGTTCAGGAGAACCCAGCTGTGGATTCTTTGAAACTATGGCAAATCCTGTCCAGTGTCTGCCTTTGTCCCAATATCGTGCTCGATCCGCAAAGATGAATGACTTAGTGATCAAAATCAGATGCCAGAAATTGCACATCAGATGACATTATCTTTTCTAAACAGTTATGCTGTTTCCCTTCATATCCCATATAATTGGACTAATAATATTTGTCCCCTGTCTGTATAGTGACAGTTTTCATTCTGAAAAGTGCCATCCATTTTGCAAAGACTGCCTGACTAATACCATCTGTACTTTTATTCATTTCAAAATTGTCTATCAGAGCTTTTACTGCTTGATGTGGTGTTTGCACTATAATCCTGGAAAATACAGTTGGGTACTCAGATTGTTTAATACCCCAGTAAATGGCTAATAATTGCTGTATATATGGGTGGTAGCCCAGTTCTACTGGCGTCATCTTCCTACTACAGAAAGCGATTGGACATAATCTTTTTCCATTCTATTGTTGCTACCATGTGGCCATTCCTGTAGTAATACCGCAGACAGTGTCTTTTTCCCTGCTGCTGCTTGTAGTACAAATGGTAACTTTGGTGTGGGTGCTATTAATTCTGTAGCTTGTGCCAATTTTACTTTTCTTTGTGAAAATGCCTCCTCTTCATGGGGTCCGCACTCTAAAAAGATGGAGTTCTTTTGTTCCTGTAACATTTTGTATAGGGGTGCAGCCACGGCTGCATAATCCTTTATAAATTCCCTGTTGTAATTTATGATTCCCATTTTTTCCATTTGTAAAATGCCTTGCACACGTATAGGGCAAGGAGACCTTCCTGCTGGTTTTATAATAGTACCTAGAAACTTGACTTCTTGTGACGTAAACTGAATTTTTTCACTTTTAACCTTAAACCCTGCCTGCTGTAGAGTATGAAAAACTCTTTTAAGAAGCCCGTACATGCTCTTCTACTGTCTCTGACTGAATCAAAATGTCATCAATGTAATTTAACACTGAATCATCCTTTTCCAAATGTTGTAGAATGGATCCTACTGTCGGATGAAAAATAACTGGACTATTTTGAAATCCTTGTGGCAACCTTGTCATGATATATTGCTGTTTTTTAAATATAAAGGCAAATCTTTTTTTCTGAGTGGTACTGCAAAAAAAGCCATTTGCTAAATGTATTACTGTAAACCACTTACTTTGTGGCTTGATATGTGCAGCCAACTCTAGGACTTCTGGAATCAAATGTGCTCTAGGATTAGTATATTGATTAACCTTCCATAAATCAATAACAAGACGATAACTGCCATCTTTTTTCTTGACTGGCCAGATTGGTGAATTTGTAGGACTGTTGCCTTTTTGTATAATCCCTTCCTTTTCCCATTCTGCAATACATTTTTCCATATGTTCTTCTGCCTCCATAGGAATAAGATATTGTTTTTGTAAAGGTGGTATATAGCCTTGATCACTTCCTACCCTTACTGGGCTTTCTAGTTTCCCACAATCGGACCACAGATTTGGGAATTGCTGTTGTAAATACTTCCACACATCCTCACTGTCTGTATTCACATATCCTGTAGGTTTGTCAGGTTTTTCAGGTATCGAGATTGCATAGCAACCTGTACTTTGCTCTCCCTCTCCATTTTGCTTTTATCCTATCCACAAGATTCCATAAGGTAGATCAATTACTATGCCCAAAGGCCCTAAAATGTCAATACCAATAATGGTATTTGAGTAAGATGGATGCATTAAAAATGCATCCTTCCATGTTTGTCCCTCTTGGCTAAACTTTATGTCCACATTTTGGCTACTCACTGCATAGCATCCTGTGCCATTAAATGCTGAAATGCAGACATTTTTTATATGATTCACAGGTAACTAACTGTGTTTGTGACAGATACTGCTGCTCCTGTGTCTAATAAGACATTCTTCCATAGTGACCCCTCTACCCAGATATCAGTCGGTGGTCATCCATCTCGACCCTTCTTAAAAGTGGTCAGGAAAGATACCAGAGTAGGGGGGGCACATCCCTATTGTAAGGAGATCCACTCATCCTCCCCTTTATTGTCAAATGCAATATGGCATACCTCATATTTTTGCTTGTCATCTTCCTCTGTGTCTAAGTAGTCTACATATTTAGGCTTTTCAATCTCCTTTCTTTACTGTTGCCTAGCTATTCCCTCTGCCTGTTCTATCAAATGTTTCTGATCTACAGGCAAAACTGCTTAAAAATCTACAGGGCATACTTTCCCTTTTCCTGTATACTGATGGCCCTTATAGTTATTTTTACCAATATTGTAAGGTTTTTGTACATAACCTTGCTTTTCTGACTTTTCTTGTACATTTCTTTAGTCTATTTTTGGAAACACCCAGTGTTCCTCCTTCTTTTTACGCCAGGCTTTGTAATGATCACAGTTTTGCTTTACATGTCCTGTGTTTTTACAAAGCATCTTGATGCCTTTTGTTCATTACCTGTGCCTGATCCTGGTGCTGTAGACATAGAGGCAGGAGCTGGTGGTGCAGATGCAGCTCTTTCAGCTGGAGGTTGGTCACACCACCGGTGCCTTCCCCTGTTTTTTTACTTCACCTGTTATCTCAGGTGGCTTACTATCATCTTCAAATGCAAAGATATAGTGCGAGTATAATGTTCCATCATCGGCCATAGTCCGTCCCCTCATTAATTTTTGTACCAAATCAGTGAGAGTGTCAGAATTTTCTTCATAGATGCATTTAATATCCCCTGGAACCCCTTTCTAAAAAGTGATGTATTAGCTGTTTTTGTGTTTCTCTTTTTTCCATGTCTCTGTCTGATTTTTGATATATGATTTGAAAGGCAAGCCTAAAATGTTCACTTTGTTCCATTAATTTATCTGTAATAGTAATTTTGAAATTATCTAATAACTTAGCTGTGAGCGGCTGCCCTTGTGTAAATGCCATTAGAACGGCTGTCATACATCCTACTTTAGTGTTTAACTGAGAAGCATCTTGCTTTAACTGAATGAAAGTTTTAAAACATTTGGGTATGAAAATCCAGAAACATCTAACTACTGCGTCTGTCCATATACCAGATCATGCTGTATATGCCACCCATTCTTCAAATGCAAGCATGTTATAAAATATGCCTTTTTTTTTTTTTTGCCATTCCACTTTGGTAAACTCTGTAATAACCTAGACTGTGTATATAAATCTGTAGTGGTTCCCTGTCCCTGTTCTATAATTTGGACTGGTTTTGTATTTTTTAACTCTTCTTTAAGCTGGGATATCAAGACAGTGTTTTATAGGCTAGTCTCTCGTAATTCATCTAATTCTTCTTCCATTTCCTTCAAACGCTGTTTAAGATCTGTCATTTCTGTCTGTAATTGTTTAAAGGATGTATGATACCTGATATTAGATTCCTCTGTTGACTGCAGGGCTCCTATGCACTTTTGACAGAGGTCTTGGATGTCATGCCTGAACTTTTTAAACTCACCCTGTTTGTCTTTTAAGAATTTATTAAATTCTTCTGTCAATGTATCATAAGGCTAATCTGTATGTGTAGTCATGGCATCATTCCACGCTTGTACATAATTTTTAAAGAATGTCACAAGATCTACAGAGGATTCTGTCAATAACTGATGTGACTGTTGTAATTTGGAAATTAATGTACTAACAGGACATAACTGCTTTACATATGGATATAATGAAGACACTTTACCCTTAGTTAATTCTTTATCATGAAAAGGTCTGTTTTCATAGTCTATTTTTTTTTTTAGCAAAATCATGCAATACTTTTTTATGGCATGGCACACAAAATGCAGTTTCTGTTGAATCACGCAATAAACATTTACTATGATATACTTAATTTTTCTGTTGCAAATACCAGTCAAAAGTTACTGTCCATTTACATAATGTCTGTATGTCAACTTGCCCTAATAAGGTTTTACATTTACTAATATGCTGGGTGTACCAACATTGCATTTTATCCCAGATTTTTTCTGGTTGTTCTGCTACATTAAGAGTAAAGCTTGGCTTACGCTTGTTTGAATTCTGTCTAATAGCATCCATACTAAAAATGTGACATAGAAAAAAGTCTTACCAGTTAGCAAGAAAACAGGTGATCAGGCTGTTGTTGCTGATGGCTGGAAAATTTTCAGAGTCACTCAAGAAGCTGGTGAAAGACAACAGGCAGCGAGATGCTGTGAAAGTAGATGTCCACCTTTTCTTGAAGAATTAACGGCACTGCAACTTTTCTGGACTGCAGGCTCAATCTGGATTCAGACGTCTGAGAATCTTTACTACTGCAAGCTGCATAAACTGGAGTACCTCTGTTTAGGATTTACACATATGTACAAATGTTAGTTACTGTAATTTGACTGAAGTGACCCTCTGTGTTCGAATGCAGGCTAGGTCGCCATTGAAAAATTAATGATAAGGTGCTGCTTACTGTGATGGACCCAAAGTCTTCTCTCACTCAGTCTTGTTGGCTGGGTTTTCCTGAAATCAAAGTTTAGTTATAATTGCATTCACAGTCTGTTGCCCACAGAAACTTGCAGAGTATACACTGATGCAACACCTAAAACTCTGTCACTTTAAAAACAATAATCAATAAAATACTTTTTATAACAAATCACACAAACTACTGTTGCACCTTCAGGTACTGTTCTGCTTTACTTCTCAAACAGCATGGATGATGTGAGAGATACAATATTACCTCAGAACAAGTGTGTTCCTACACAAATACCTTCATCTCTAACATAATTTGATTTATAGTTGCATACAGTTTTAGTCACTCAGTTCAAATCCTGTTTTTCTCTTGGTGTTCTATTTTGGACTTTGTATGAGAACATCTGTTTGCTGGTGTTTGCAGAAAAACATGTTTTCATCCTGTCATGGTATCATCTTTTAAGGAAACACCTTGTGGACAAATGCTGACTTGATCATTCAAACATCCTTAGTTAACAGTGTCATATGATAGAAACATGTCCTGTTGTCCATTCTTTAAAGAAGCTGCATACATCCTGTTTTTCACATCTTTGCTTTTACTGACAAAGTGAAATGCATACATCCTGTTTTTTAAGTTTGTAAGAAGTCAGCTTTTTTGCTGATAGTGTGAAATGCATACATTTTTGCTGATTCTGTAAGAGATGTCCATTAAGCATATTCCTTATTTTTCAAGCCACAGTCATTTAGTACGGATGCTAATCACATATTGCGAAACTCTTATTTCTGCATTTAAGCAAGCTTTATTTTATACCTTATTTATGTTACATATTTGTAGTAGAATTACTTTCAACCTTAATATTTTGTTGAGCATACTCTAACAAATACATTAATATGTGCTTCCACAGAGTCTGTTAAGGAGCAGATCCTAATTGTCAAACTTTAGCAGTGCAGCTCGCATTACTTAACTGCACATAAACATGGATATCTTGCATGGGTATGCATTTTGTGTGCCGTCTTTCAAACCCCACTACTGCTCAACACACTGTGGAATTGTATGTATTTTGCTGTATTTCTGCTGTTTACTGTCAGTTTCCTTTGTATAACATGAAATTACATTTAGAAACATTACAAACTGAAGGCCTTATCTAACTGTATGTCATATATTTAAAATACATTCATGTGCTGGTACCCAACCAAACAATACAACTCTGTAGTATCAGTACTTTTTCCACACATATATCAACCACCCTACAAAATGAAATATCAAATGTGTGGTATGCAGTGCTTATCAGTCTGGCAACTTGCAGAATTACAACTACTGACCCATACACCTAAAAAGCCTTATCTGCAAGGCTACTGCAGAAATCAGCATGGACCATATCCACAGGGATAGAGGTGACCTTCAACACACTTGACCCTACCTGTCTTGGTTTTGCCAAGGATGGATCTTGCTTATTGAGCCTTGTGGACTTCTTTGATAGTGACCCCAAAGACCTAATGAGGGATAACAGGACATACCGCCTATGTTGGGTTATCCAAGGCCTTTGACATAATACACCACTCGTGTCATACTGAAGATCTCCCACCTGGGAATTAGGGCATGCAGTTCTAGATGGATAGCCACCTGCTCAACAACAGACTGCGTACTGTCAGAACTGGGGACTGCACCTCCACCATTAGCACTCAGCAGTGGGATAGAACACAAGATGCTGTGATGGTCCCTCAACTGTTTGGGAAATACTTCCATGAAGCACAGACAACAGTACATGGCATGTGGTTTATCAAGTTTGCAGATGACTGTTAACTGGATACACTCATATACAGTCCCCTGATGATGGCAACATATTACAGTAGGGGCTGACACATACCAATGATTGGTGACAAACTTACAGACTGAAGTTTAGGCATACAGTGACTCTCTGCCACCTTTGTCAGTGAAGTACCCCTGCTAATTATGATATACAGAGCACCTTCCTAAGTTGTGAGACTTGGAAACACATGTTGGTAGCAATCTACATTTCCATTATAGTGAGACACACAGTCTGCAGTGTGGAACAGCATACATATGGGCATCACATCCAAGACCACGGTAAATGTACATCTGCTGTACTGTACCCTTTTCACACCAATAGTGGAGCACAGTGCTCACATCTCTCTGTACCTCACCAGACACTTGCAGCAATTGGAGAGAACACAAGGTTGTGCCTGGGAGAGTCCCAGGCCTATAGACATGACATACATGGAAAGACTGATATATTTATTATTTATGTTATTTGTTTACATTTGTTTACTGGGAAAGTCCAACTGGGCCAGAAGCCCATTTTCAGAGGAGGCCCGGGGAGAAAAGCTCCACAGAAATACAAGCAATATACAATAATTAGATAGTGCAACAGTATACATACAGTAAGATGCAGAATGCAGATCTTCTAGTTAGTCTATACAAAGTAGTATTCAATGCAGTTTTCTAGTAGATACAGGTTCAAGAAGAAAGACAAAAGCATTTCAGTGAAGATCACTGTGAGAAAAAATAAAATTAATAGTGTGTACATAATGACATTTCCTTTATATATATTTATTTTTGAGTAATAAACACTGAGGAGAAGGAGAAAATGAGATAAGGAGTGAACAGTCTGTTAAGAGAGTTATATATATCTTGTCAGGTTTGGCACAGGAGCAATGCCAGTTCTTGGATAGATGTTCAAATAGTAGTTGTTTAAAACTGGTAGATTCTGGTGTGTTTTGGAAGGTGTTGGGTAGAGACTTCCATAATTTGGCTATATGATTTGAAAATAGGGCTTCACCATGAATGTTGATAGCTTTGTTTACTGTGAGAAAGTTTCTGTCTACAGATCTTAGACTTTGTAGGCATGAGTAGGGAACAACAAGTTCCTTGAGGGATGGGCAGCTGTCAGGATGGAAGATGATATTGTGTGTGAATTTAAGTTGGTAGAGATGAAGAAGGTTAGGTAGCTTGAGCCAATGTAATTTATGTAAAACAATACAATGGTGGTTTGGTGGGGAAGGTTGGCTGCAAAACGGACTATTTTGTTGTAGCAAGTTTCCAGTTTGGTTAAGTCTGTTTTTTTTAAGTTGGTAAAGACGGGGAAAGCATTTAGGAGTGTAGAGAGGAGGAAGGTTCTGGATAGGCTAGTCTGGTATTGTCAGTGAGGAATGACTTGCTTCTGTACAGTGAGACAAGTTTGATGTCTTAATTGTGGTGGCTATGTGTTGGTCAAATTTGAGTTTGTTGTCAATTGTCACTCCAAGGAGTTTTGTATGCTCAACTGGTTGGATGACTGTGTTTGCTGAGAGAATAGTGAAAGGAGGGGTGGTCGTTGATTGTTTGCTACTGGTAAATAGCATTAACTGTGTCGTTTTGGGGTTGAGGATTAGTTGTGATTTACTTAGATATGTTTCTGTATTATTAAAAGCTTGTTGGGCTACTATTTGAAGGTCTGGTAAGGTATCTGCTGAACAGATTAAAGTTGAATCATCTGCATACTAAACATATGGACCCTTGGGGGACTCCAACCAAGACAGGGAGAAGTGGTGAGAGTTCAAATTTCCATTGTACTGCTTGTCTATCAGAAAGATAGCTTAGGAATCAGGAGAAGGGAAGTCTTTGATAGGTTTAGTGAGGCAAGAATACTAAGGAGTTTATGATGGGAGACTGTCAAGCGCTTTTGACATGTCTAAGAAGATTGATGCTACTTGCTGATTGGAATTTCTCAGCTGGTTGTAGGTGCTAGAGAAATTAATTAGGGGTGTGGTGGTGCTATGTTTTGGTCTGAAACCATGTTGGGAGGGAGAGAGAAGGTTCTGAGAAAACAGGTATTGTAGTAATTGAGTGTAGATGCATTTTTCCAGAATTTTGACACAGGGAGGAAAGGATGACTATGGGTCTGTAATCGTTTAATTCTGTTGATGTGCCTCCTTTATGCAGAGGGGTGATGTAGGAAATTTTCCATAATTTTGGGACATATTGTTCTGCTATAGACCTATTTACCAGAATGGAGATGGGCAAAGCTATGGCATCAGCTGACAGTTTGAGGTACTCATTGAGGAGTTGGTTAGTGTCCACATTAGGTGGAAGAGACAGGGGTAGAATTGTTTCCTGTAACTAAGGAGAGGATGTTGTTTATAAAGTAGCTGTTGATTTGTGAGTCAGTACTCACGCTTTGGTTATTGGTTGTTGGTTCTGGTGTTGTAGCTTTACCTTGGTGGAGGAGTGAGTTAATTGCTTGCCAGAACTTTTTGAGATTGTTTTCATATTTGTTTTGCATAGTTGTATAATATTTTTTTTTTGTCTAGTTTGAGTTGTTTTTTTTTTTTTTTGTTTGATTGTGGAGCTGCTGGTATGCTGGCAGAGTTTTATTGTCTTTTTTTTTTTTTTTTTTTTGGTATCGATACCTTAGTTTTTGAAGTTTAATATATTTTTTTTTATATCCAGGGTAATCACTTATTTGTAACATGATATATATGAGTTGGTGCTAAGCTATTTAGAATAGCTAGAAACGTGTCATTGAAGCATGTTATAGCTTGGTCAAGTTGGAGATGATGGAGTGGTGTCCAGTTGCATTTATTGAGCATGTCTGTGAATGCTTCATTGGAGAAATTTTTGGTATTTCGTACGACTTTGTAAACTATGGTTCTGGGTGAGTCGAGCTGATGACAGATTAAGTAGGTAGATCTATGGTCAATTAAATTGTTTGGAAGGCATCCAGAGAGATAGTTGTGGGTGGTACTGTTGATAAGGGACCAGTCTAAGATAGATTCCCTTTTGCTATGTTTATCTGTTCATGTGGGAAACTGGATTGTTTGGGAGAAACCATGTAGATTTATGAAGTTAGAGGGGTCATCACCAGTGCAAGTGTTCCAGTCTAAGTTGAAGTCACCTGTAATAATGGTTTCATGGGTGTAGGTGGAGGCTGTCCAGGCTACGAGTTCCTCAGTGGCAGTGGAAGTATTCTTGGAAGGTATGTAAGTGGCTACTGTGGTAATATTCATCTTTGAGTTGATTCTGAGCCATGTTACTAGAACTTCAAAGTTGTTATTATAAGGGTATTTGATTAGTAGGTAGTCAATGCCTAGGTTATCTTTGTAGAAGAGTGCCACCCCGCCACTCTTCTTCCTGATCCTGTCTAACCTGTGTATGCTATAACCTTGTGGGAGCATGTCTAGGTCTCTTATATAGGGTGTTATCCAAGTTTCTGTTGCTAAAAGAATGTCTGATGAGTATTGTGCAATGACTGCATGAAAGTCTGTGATCTTATTAACTAGGCGTCTAAGGTTCATGTTAAGAATCAGAAGGTCTGTAGTTTTAATATAAGGAAGGGGTGGAATGGTAGCCATGATGGTATGTTGTACAGTATGTGGCTTAGGACTGGGGTGTATATCACCACTACGGAGAATCTGTGGTAACACACATGCATGTTTGTGTGACAATTTGGAGAGTATGTGAAGGTGTTTGCTGAAGCGGTTAGTGGTATTACTGACAACTACATGTTTGAAGTGGAAGTATGCAATAGGTGTATGATTGTAGAATTGGGAGGAGATGGCAAGATAGGAGAGTGAGGAGTGGATGGTATTAGTATAATATAGTGTGGGGCTATGGATATGTATATGTAGGTGACTGTAGAATGTTAGATAGTATGCAGATAGCTGTAGGGTATAGAATATGGGAAGGAGAAAGAGTATGGTGTGTATTCTTTTTAAAAAGTAGGTTACCTGGACAGTGTGATGAAAATATAGGGAAAAAGAAGATATATGTCATCGTACTCTGTATCATGCAGGCTGCTGAGAGGTGAGCTATGGCTTCAGACCCTGCCCTACTGGAAATGATATACATCTGCAGCTCAAATAAGGCAACTTTAATTTGCCCCATGGTTCTCAACCTAGCCTGTGACATAAACAGAACATGCTGGGGAGACAGATATATCCCACAACGATTTCCACTCCCCTGTAATAGGCTCCCACTGCATGTGAAGTAGTACACCTCAGTAACCCTGTTCTAGCGCAAACTTGACTGCTGGTTGGGTGATTTCATCTCTGTGCTGGCTCATATGTCCCTCATGGAGAGGGCCTTTTGGTGTTGCTCACAAACAAGCTCTTCTAAGAATGACCATCCAGTTATACTCAGTAAGGGTACTTGTGTTTTTACAGAGCTGCACTTCTAAACACCCTAGTGCTGTTAGGCTGGTAGCCTGATATGAACCTATGAAGCTATGTGCCTATGCAGGCCTCACAACCAGTTGTCCCCCACATGGTCTGATAATGTCATCTACTTGTTCACCTGCACTCTTTTATAAATCAAACTTTTGCCATGGTGCTTGAGTTAAGTACTATGTTCTTTAGTCTGTGTACTTGGGTAGAGGTTCTGTTCTCGCTGCATTTGACTGTATGTGTGTCTCTGTCTGTGCGCCAGATTCAATAAAGCCTGCACTAAGTGTACACTGTTCTGAGTGAACAGACAACGCTTACCTTCTTTCTCCTAATTTTAGTTTTCCTTCTGATATTCTTGCAGCTTTAAATGTCTTTTGGCTTTTCCCGGTTAGGGGTTGCCACAGCAGAACTCCGATCTGCTAATGACTGGCAGTGGATTTTTACAGTGCCGAGTTGCCAGCCGATGCCCAACCTTCAAAGAAGGCACACCCATTCACACATGCACCTACCTGCATGTCTTTAAATGTCACTCGATCGCGGGGAGGACATACAGAAGGTGCTCAAGTCTAGAATCAAATGGGAGAACCTCTTGCTTTGAGTTGACAATGCTAACCACTGCACCACCGTGGCCTTTGACAGGAATTCATGTGAGTTTCCATAAAGTGTAGACTAAATGTACACTTAATATAATCTTTCTGAGTGACTAGAAAGAACAAAAAATTTGATGAGAGTTTTATTGAGTACATATCTTGTACACTTAGTGTAGACTTTATTGAATCTGGCCGTGTGTCTAGACAGCAGAACAGACGTATATCCTACAGTTACTTCTCCATTTAAATGGATTGCCAGTATTTTGATACTTGCTCATTCCTACACATCCATTCCATACAGTCCTCCCAACCCTTTGTCTCCCACATGGCCTACTGATGTCATCTACTATAAATTCACCTGCACTCTTGTATAAATCAAACTTGTGCCTTGGTGCTTGCATCAAGCACTGTATTTTGTAGGCTGTGTACTTAGGTAGGGCTTCTATTCTCACTGCAGTCTATTGTGTTTGTTTGTGTGTGTGTGTGTGTGTGTGTGTGTGTGTGTGTGTGTGTGTGTGTGTGTCTCTCTCTAGAGAGCACAGCAGATGTGTGTATCCTACAGTTACTTCTCTAATTAAATGGATTGCCAGTATTATGATTCTTGCTCATGCCTACACATCCATTTCATACAGGCCTCTCAACCTCGTGTCTCCCACATGACCTTCTGGTGTCATCTGCTATAGATTCACCTGCACTCTTGTATAAATCAGACTTGTGCTTTGGCACTTGCATTAAGAAATATGTTCTGTAGTCTATGTACTTGGGTAGGAGTTCTGTACTCACTGCATTTGACTGTGTGCATCCATGTGTGTGTGTCTGTGTCTGTGTCTAGATAGCAGAGCAGACGTGTGTATGCTACAGTTAATTCTCCATTTACGTGGATTGTCAGTATTTTGATACGTGCTCATGCCTACACATCTATTCCATACATGCTTCCTAACGTCTCATCTCCCACATGTTCTGTTGATGTCATCTACTATAAATTTCCCTGCACTCTTGTATAACTCAAACTTGTGCTGTGGTGCTTGCATTAGGTACTGTGTTCTGTATTCTGTGTAGTTAGGTAGGGGTTCTATTCTCACTCCAGTCAAGTAAGTGTGTGTGTGTGTGAGTGTGAGTGAGCTGTTGCTTGACATTACAGAGAGCATTTTACCCCAGAATGTGGAACGCTGTCATCATCTCCTCAACAGATACTGCTGATGTCATCAGCTATGAAGTGTTTTCTGACACACTTCAAGTCAGACTTGAGCCATGATGCTTGCGTGAAGTACTATGTTCTGTAGTCTGTGTATTTAGATAGATAGGGATTCTGTTGTCACTCCAGTCAAGTGTGTGTGTGTGTGTGTGTGTGTGTGTGTGTGTGTGTGTGTGTGTGTGTGTGTGTGTGTGAGAGAGAGAGAGAGCTGTTGCTTGACATTACAGAGAGCATTTTACCCCAGCATGTGGGACACTGTCATCTTCTCCTCAACAAACAATGCTGATCTCATCAGCTATATCACATTTTTGAATATGCAGTACTGACACCAGGGTAGGGTCAGAGACTGGACTGGGGGCCAGACAGAAGTCACCTCATCATATACAGTAAAGTGTACAGTGACATGGCTTTTAATCTATCCACATACATCATGGCATGCTGTGGAGGTCCTGTGTTATCTTGCTGAGAAAGCCCTGTGGTTTCACCAACTGCTACATATGTCTGGTGGAGTACATGTAAAAATGCACATTATACACTATTATTGGTGTAATAAGGTTTGACTGCATTACTGTTATACAGTCTTAACGTCTCAATATGATGCCATAAGTTATGATGTGCACAACATAGGCTTTCAGTAGCAATGTGGACACTTCATGGTCAAAGTTCAGATTGTCTATCTAAATGTGTTCCCCTTGCTTGCATACCAGGACTGTTTTCAGTGCTGTGATTAATGTGGAACTCCACTTTTCAGACGGACTTCATTACAAACACATGTCGGATTTATATGTACATTGTGTACCTTTTTCACCATTCAGTTGTGTGTGTTAGCTCTTCCTGTATTATGTTGCCACCATTGGTGGACTCTGTGATTGCACGCAGTATGCAATAGTCAACAAACTTGGTAAGCCAAAGGCCATATACTTAAGGTTGAACTGTCGAGAAATGCAGTTCAGTGAATGGCCAAGCCCAGATGGGGTTTGCCAATGGTGACAACTCTACTGGTACAGGTTGATTCACCAACTTTCACATGATGTGTTCTGTCAATGAGCCAAATGTTTACACTTCAACTGACGTAAGGTTTAATCCCCAGCTTGGGTGTTTCCTCAGTGATACCTGCATGTGCGATCGATTGTCAAAACCCTAGGCCATATCCCAGTAGGCAGTATGGCACTGTCTTACCTTCATCCAGGCCTATCACATGGAATCCATGTGCTGTGACAACATCACTAATCACCTATGGTGTGACCCAGCACATACACCTTCCTGATACGGTTGAATACACAGTTCAACACACCCTCCACATGGCTTATGTTCCCATACAAGGGTGTACATCAACATGCATCCACCCAAGCTGGGGGCAGCACCTATTGCATGCATGTATATGGACATCCTGACTCTCTTCAACTGTGAGATTGACCAACATGTCATTACGGACCTCTTCTACTTGTCACTAGTAATGTTCTGGGTGTGTGCAGACCTGCATGAGTTGTTATTGCTACATCAGATCTGTTGCATCTGATAGATGTCCTCAAAGAGTTAAATAAGGGAATACATGATGACAACAGTATTACCTTGTGGAACTTGACCAGGTCAAAGCATTTGACAAAAATCCACACTGAGGCATTCAGTCAAACTGTCATATGTGGCCATGAACAGCTATATCACCAAAAGGGTAAACCAGTGTATGACATACATGGCATCTCACTATGTTGAAATGTGTGATGTGACCTGTATCTGAGGTCCAGTGATCACTTTGGTTTGTCGGTATGTCTGCTACGCCCTTTCCTACCCATTAAGTGATAACCATCATAGATGGCATACACAGACTGTGTCCAAACAGCTGCCTGAAGGACTACAGCTTGTGGGCAATCATTGACTCCAGTTGTGATATTAGCATAATGCAGACAGTATCAACACATACCGGAGAATGCTGCCACAGCCATGACAACACCTGCATTAACGAGACACATGTAGGGATTTGTTGAATCAAGAAACAGACACACCACCCAAATATAATATGGACATCACACCCTATAATCAGACCAATAGGTATCTGACCTGTGTCTTGGGTAAGTGGTACATCCACCAGCATGTGGTCACAGTGCTGACTGCACCGTTGAATGTAACAGAACTACTGGGTATGTGATGGACATATGCACATCAGAGGCCATAATAACTTTATGGTTCTCAGCCTTCATCACATCAATAACATTGTACATTGTGCCCTTCTTTGTGTATCCCCCTACACATCTTCCAGTAATGTGTAACTAAAGTATACCACGTTTGTCACAGTGTGCTGCCACACAGCTTATTGGCCATACCTAATTATTGTTTCCGGGGAATATACATGACTTTCTGATGGTGTGGGACACCAGTAAGTCCATAAGTGTTTACTAGGCTAATGAAAACGAGGGCCTTTTTAAGCCTACGCATGCATCACAAATCTCTGACTAGTTCTGATACCCTTGATAAGTGTAATTAGGGGCTTGGGAGATGAAACATTCACAGGTTGCCTGTGTCCATTAGAGACATAGGTGCCAAACCAGAGATGAATTTCCTGTACACCATCCAGTTGTGCAAGTTGTACTTGAATTGGGTTAGGGAGGAACTCTGCTTCACACAGGTGGGAAGCCTGTTCCAGAGATGGGATAGTCTCTGGGATATCTCCCTCTCTCTCCAGCAAGTACTATTTATATCACAGGCAAGGTTTAAGTGTTTAGAATGGGTAATTCTGGTGCTTTTGTTTTTTGGATATGCAGGACGTCCATCAGAGTGCAGTCTGACAATGCCCTGTATGCCAGGCATAGATGTCTACTCAAAAGCCTGTAGGAGACTTAATACAGGGATAGGGCCTTGAGGCAGTTTGCATAGGACATTTTACATATGCCCTGTTTTCTTTTAGTGGAGAATCTCTGTAGACATTCTAATTGTTGGATATGCCTGGTTAAGTACATACCAAAGGGGGGCATTGTACTCAGTGATGGATCTGATGAATGCAAAATACAGTGGAACAATGACTTCCTTGGACATAGATGCCATACCTTTGTTTATAAGTTGCACAACATAGAATGATTTCCTCAGTAATGTAAACATGTGATGGTCAAAGGTCTAGATTACTGTTTGTGTTCCTAAGTCCCTGACTGCTGGGTCAGCTGTAAAGAGGTGTGTTGTCAGTATGATAGTTAACGGGTGGATGATTTTCCAAAGGATACTATTGTGTGTTTTTTGGCATTTAGTTTTAGTCCATGGCTCTGATACCAGTTGCTTGCCTGTGGCAGCCCCTTCTGGAGAACATTGTGTCAGTGTGAGATTCAGTGACGGCTCCTAATTTGCACTCATCTGCATATTTAATCAGCCGGCGACCATTGACATTAGCCTTGACTTCAGAGAAGCAAATGCCAAAAAGGAGCAGTCCAAGGACTGATCCCTGAGGAATTCCACTTGTGACTTGCCTCTTTGTAGAGGTTAACTAACTAGTTCTAACTTCCTGGGACCTGTCTGTGAGCCATTTGGCTCTCCACCAGGTGGTATATGTGTTTGTACCTAACCTATTGAGTTTGTCAACAGTGCCCGACTGGGGTATTGTCAAATGCCTTGGCCATGTCAACGTAGGCAGTGTGAACCATTTTGCCCTCATCCATTGCTTTTGTGACCTTCTCAAAAAAGTCCACCAGGTTGAGTAGACATGACCTGCCCTTGATGAAACCATGCCTTTACATACAAGACTAGTAAGACTTGTGGTTCTGTAGTTTCCAGGGTCTGTAGATGGTCCACCTTTGTGCAGAGGGATGACTGTTGCCGTTCTTTATTCATGAGGCATGAAGCATGTTTGGAGGCTACAGTTAAATAGCAATTTCGTAGGGCCAGATAGATCATTTTTATGCAGTTTCGAAGGTATCTTGGGATATTGTCTGCGCCCATTGATGCAGTGTTCTTGGCCTTAGATGCATGTGTCATTACCTGTTCATCTTATGCACACATTGCATACATTAGCTGTTTGACAGCATTAGTGGCATGTATGTCATTTGTGACAGTGTGAATTGTGCCATAGATGTATGCTATGCACACAATGCAACTGGCCTGTATTGCCCATACTGTCACATACAGGTATATCAGTGTCCCTTCTTACACCTCCTGCAGATATTACAGTACCGGGACAATGTGCATAGTTACACTGAGAGTATGGATGTGTCATAATAGTTGTCAAATGTGTGTGTGTGTAGGCTCATCTGTTATCAGTCCACATCACATGTTATGTCACAAGTATGGGATTAGTGGTGGTATTTTTCTGATATTGTCCATGATTGTGGTTGGTTCTTGTAATGTTTGCCATGATCCTTTACTTATGGGAGCCTTGATGGATGATCTGCTGAGATTACACTCATATTCACGTATAGGTTTGCACAAATTCCCAACAGGCACCCTACCCCAGTTGTATGTCAGATCCCTGATAGATGCTCTCTGCATTATTCGTGTAAGGATGCTCATCTCACAAACACATCTTCCCCATTATGTCACCTTGTGTGACAGCCACAGGCAACAAATTTTCACTGTACAGTCCATACTGTTCCATATGTGCTTGGTGTTGCTGCTGTAACCATCTTCCATTTATATGCCCTCCTCCGCTGTACATGGGGAGGGGGGGGGGGTTCACCCTTTCCCTGTGTTCATTCCTACAATTAGTCTGTGTCCCTATTCAGTACACACACTTCCTCTGAGTGATTGTTTTACATGGAAGTCCCATGACCTGTTACAGATCAACAGTATGCCTGGAATGGCATATCACAATACTCTGCACTGGTCCTGTACTGTGTTTGGACCATATATTTCACATTCATGTCTCTCAACTGTCCAGATATTCCCAGAATGCCCAGATGTTTTCCTTATCAAATATGTGGCTTTCTGCAGTGTCACTGGCATGATCTCTGGACTGATGTGACTCAGTAATACATACATTTGAGTTCATACCTCTCAACTGTCCTGATCTGTGCAGAATATGCAGTTTTCCTCATAACATTTTTTCCTGGCATGTCATTGCAGAGTGCAGTCAGAAACCAATGACTGACATTTGAATTTCAAACCTCATGCTCTTCAGAAAGTTCATCTAATGTACAACCTATATATTCCATCAAATTCCTAAGTTTGGAAGTGCAGTATTAATCATCTGTCCTTATTTCTGGCCCTTTGTCCCCTCATTGTCATGGCTCTGTCCACATTTCTCACTGTAAGAGTTTGAGAGTGTTAACGTTCTAACACATTCCTATGTGACATCTGTGGTCAGATATGTCCCTATTACTGGTTATTTGTCCTTTGATTAAGTTTGCCTCTGTGCAAATGTGTTGCATCAACAAAATGATAACTATTTGTAAAGCCCTGGTGATCACTGTGGCATTCCACACAAATCCGCACACCGTAGTTGCTCTTCTTTACACGGAACTATATATGTGTTCTATTAAAAAGGTTTTGCAGCCAGCAACACTGTTGTAAGCCTTGAAAACTAGCTGAAGCACGCCGCTCCTCAAAGGTTGGTACTAGGCTGTCGGCCCTAGGGCATATACAAGCCTAGCCATAACAATTTCCTGGCTATTTCTTCCCACAGTATTTACTTCCGTGGACCCCTGTCTAGCAGGGTGACTGACGTGATCCCCGTGGTGAATTTCCTATCTCCCATCCAATCATCAAGGTTCCTTTTGAAGAGGGCCAAAGAAGCGCTCTGCTTGACATGTGTGGGCAGTCTATTCCAGAGTCTGGGGAGTCTCTGGGTCAGGAACCCATCCCTCCAGCATGTTTTGTTCATTGTGATGACAAGGTTTAGATCCCTGGAGCGTGTGTCTCTGAGGGATTGGGATTTCTTTAAGTGTAGCATGTCCAACAGCTCTGGATTTGACATGGCCTTGTATGTTAAGCAGAGATCGCCTCTGAGTAGACAATATGTGACAGAGTATAGGTGGAGTTTTTTTTAGATTGTCAGCATAGGGCATCTGCTTTAGGCCTGCGATTCTTTTAGTGAGGTATATCTGCGGCCATTCCAGTTGTTTAGTTCATTAATATGTATTGTGCGGTGATGCACCTCGATCACCATCTCGCTAAGACATAACACCATAACACTCCCGTGTATGCATTGCATGAAGCCTACATGGAGCTTATCGAATCCCGATGACAAGACTTTTTTTCAGTGCCATTTTGAAATTAGCAGATACTGCTGCTTCATCTTTTTAGTAATACTGTTTTTTTTTTCTTTTGGGAATTTTATAGATGCTGCTACGTCCCAAAAATCTCTGGATGCCAGTATAGGGCAGACATGAAAATAAATTTACTGTCTCTTTAACTGATTCACTCCAGTGGAGCTCATGAAGTTTGCACTTTAACTTCCAGCTGGCGGAAGTCTTTTCACATAATCAAATTATATCCTCACATTTCAAACAAATGTTCATATCTCTGGAAACATAAGGATTATTAAAGTAGTAGAAATGGCAAACTTTTCAGCACAAACTATTTTTATAGTGGTAATGTTCTTTTGGCTCTAGGTCTTGAACAGAATTTTATAAGTCATAGTAAACACAGTACTATTGCATTTGTAATGTTTTGTAAACTGCTTACACTGTCTTTGCAACCACTCAAGTTATACATATACCTTCAACAGCATTTTATTATTCTAGCGGAGAGCTTTCATATGAGGAGTTCTGTATGTGTTACTTGGTTGTTGAGATATTTAGAACAATGTGAAAATGATATCTATATAAATTAATATAAAAACAACGGTTACTTACCTGCTCTAGACATAGGTCAAATACTAATGCAATTGAGTTTGCCGTTGTGTAAGCTTTAAGGTGAAATCTTTTAAAACATTGTACATAGCATAGTTTTGGAACTAGTGATGTAAATATGAACATGCAATATTTGACACCTAGAGGCATCAGTAGGAGTTAACTGCAGATACACCTGGAGGTGTCACTCAGATGTAATGAGTTAAGTTGTTTGAGAATGTGCCTATCACAGTGTGACGTGAGGGCCCATGTTACTTGGTCCCTTACTCTGGACACTGAACTAATGGACCCAGGGATTGGAGTAGGAGGAAGTGCTCTGACCTTTCATACAAGAAGGCACAGAGACTACAGTACATTTTTGAGAAGGAAGTTGAACATCTTCTTCTGAGGGACATTGGTAAGTTCGCACATAATAAAGTAATATTGACATCTGGATCTGCCATTGCTTGACCAGTCTGTAAAATATAACTTTTAATCCTTTTATTCAAATTATACATGGGAAAATAAAATAGGAAAATGTATACATTTACAAGAATAAATGATGCAGGCTGGCATGAATACTGAGTGAGTCAGTGGACATAAGTTAGTTTAACGTAACTGAGGTTGTGTAGCACTAATAGTGTGTTTGCTGTGCAGCTGCACTACATTACATTACAACTGCCTGATGGAAGAGATAAACAGTTTTATATAGTCTGACTTTTTTGAGTACCTTAATAACCTGCCTCCACTCCATCCCTGCCTTCCCCTTATCCCTTTTTCCACCAGTCTTGTGCCCTCTTGAAAGCTTCTGTGCCATTCTTTCTGTTAGTCCATTCCACAGTTCCAAAACCCTCTGTATAAAAAAGCACTTTCTAAAACCTAGAGAGTAGATAGCCCATAAAGTGCATCGCCTATGTATCCCCCCCCCTTCCTCATCTGTCCTTTCTGCTCAGAATGATCCTTTGACAACTCCTTAACATAGTCCTGTGCAACAGTATTACAAACCCCATATTTTCTTGTGTCCAATGAGAAGAGATGTAGCTCCTGTAGCGTCTGGTTATATTTCTGTCCCTCCATCCCACAGTTCATTCCAGTAGCTTTCCCCTGAATTCCTTCATACAGCCTGCTGCCCCCTTCCTTAAGTTGTTGTTTTTCTTTCGGCTTTTCCCGGTTAGGGGTCGCCACAGCGGAACTCCGGTCCACTAATGATTGGCAGTAGATTTTTACGGTGCAGAGGTGCTAGCTCGGCGCCCAACTTTAAACAAAGGCATGCCCATTAAGTGACCTCCAGAATTACAGGATGTAAACTGACAAAGCCTTGAAGAGTGAAAACATTGCTGCCTTTGTTTCCAGAGTCTATCCCCCGTAAGAATACACTCCAGCATTTGTTTGCTGCTACCACTCCCCTTCTCACTTTACTCTTGGATGGTCTAATCCAGGTGTGATCACCACCTGCTGAATCTGTGTTCCACTCCTTCTAGTTGATACTTTACACCAGGTTGCATTTGTTTGTATCGAACCTCAGGTGGCACCTTTTTGCCTATATGTTAAGCCATTCGCAAGAGTTTTCCCTATCCTGCACTAGAAATCGACTCTGATGTTCATCGTATTTATCAAAGCTGCAATAGCCTTAGCTGTATGGGTTATATTCTGCCAAGGATGACAGTTGGCCAGCTTCCAAAGCTTCAGGACATCTTCCACTTGTACAAACTGACAGGCAGCTTGAGCTGAGCTGACTAAAAGAAAAGTTTGGGTGCCTAGATCTTCAGATCTTTATGCCAAAGAGTACACTCATCTGAGACTTTCAAGGATTGATGGTCAGCTTGTGCTGATGTCCTTCAAGGATGCATCTGCAGTCCTTACATATGGGGTTGTCCTGCCTCAGGCAGCCCTTCGGTCGGCCGGATTCCAAAGTCTGGGTCCAGCGTCGGCTGATGTCGCCCTTTCCCCGACGTCAGAGCGCCTGGGGTATAAAAGCGTCAGCCGACGCCATCTTCCTCAGTCTTTCTTGCCGCGTGGTGCCTGAAGCAGAAGCAGTTCGCAAGTGCCGGTCGGCCAGCTCCTGTAACTTCAGCTACCGAAGACTTCAAAAGCTAAGTACCCCGTTGGGGACTCTTTCTTGCCTCGGCCGATGTCAGATCAAACGCTTAAAGTTAATAATTGTTTAACTTGTGGGAAACAAATACCTCATAAGGATTTCCATTCTTACTGCCTCCCCTGCCTAGGCCCAGACCACAATGTCTCGGCCTGCACTGCCTGTGCCTCCTTCAATTGACGCACTCTTAGGCGTCGGGCGGAGTTTGCAGAGGAATTTTTTGGGGCTAATTACTGTTATAATATGCCGTCGGAGACTCCGACTTCTCATTTAACCAAAAAACGGAAGGACAAGGACCGACACACGTGGACCGTGGTTTCGGCTGAAACCATGCCTAGGCCTACCGCGAGTGTCTCGGTCTCGGCTGAAACCGAGTCCTTGGTACTTCCAACAGTGGAAACCGCACAACCGACAACCTCGGCCCCGGAGGCCTCTTCTGAGTCGGTTATAGAATTTCCCTCAGAAACCGGTGTTCAGGAAACATCCGACACCATTCCCCTAGACAAAACTACGCCAGCACGTGGAGCAGCCAGGCCTCCTGCATCCATGTCCATAAAAGCATTCACTAGGGCTAAAGCTGCTAAACAGCCAAAAACTCTGCCTCCCAAGGCTATTTCTCAGGGTTCCACTACAGGTTCACAGATTTTAAGTTTAGCTGAGGACCTTATTTCCTTAATTAGGGGCTGTCAGCCTCATCCGGACAGGGGCTCTCAACCTCCTCTAGACAAAAGGCCCAGGGTTGAGCCCACTGATCCCCAGTCCTCTGATGAGGCCTCAGATGGCTCTGCTCTATCAGACTACCAGGAGGAGGCCTTTACAGCCTACGATGATTCTGATGCAGAGGAATCTATTCCCTCTGCCTCCCCTCCTGAAGAGCTGTCCTTTGGGGAGATCCTTCACTCCATGAGAGAGCATTTCCAATGGCAGGGCCAGGAATTCTCCGATTCCAGGAAGAGACTAAGGACCTTTTTGCATTTACCTCAGCATAGACCTTTGGCTATTCCTCCTGTTTTAAATGTCATTGATGATGTGTATTCGGAGTCTAGCATTATCCCTGACTCCCTTCCTCCAGCTCCTGTCAAACCCGATAGGTACTACAGGGTCCCGGACTCGCATCATTTCCTTTACAAGGCCCACTCTGCTGACTCAGAAACTATTTCCCAGGGCCCTAAAGGGGTTGCAACTGCCACTACTAAGAATCCACTCCCCTCTGAAAGGGAGTCCAGGGCTTTAGAGAGATGGGGTAAAAAAGTCTATACTTCTTCCACTCTTTCTATGAGGGCATTAAGTTGTCAATTCCATATGATACAGTACCAGGAGTATTTGTTAGATGAATTGCATAAAAAACTGTCTTCACCTGAACCCCTAGATCGCAAGTCACTTCAGGATCTGGTACATAACTCACAACAGGTTAGCAACCATTTCTTGCAGTGTGGTTATGATGCATTGGAAGCTTCATGTAGGTCAGCAATGACAGGTGCAGTCATACGTAGGCATGCTTGGCTGAAGGAACAAACTCTGCCAGATCATGTTAAAGCAAAGCTTCTGGATGCGCCACTGGAAAAACAAAAGTTATTTGGCTCCACTGCTCAGGAGGTCTTGAAGAAATTTGAGGAAAAGGCTAAATCTGTACAAACAGTCAAAGATTTCCTCCAGGTCCAACCACCAAGATTCAGCAGAAATTGGCCTTCTAAGAATTGGTCCTTTCCAGACACAGAGAGATTTCAAAGAGGCAAGAACAGGCATGCCAGAGGTAGAGGGCAAGCTAGAGGCTCCTACAGAGGACGTCAGTGGCAGCCTCCTAACCAGAGAGGTAGTGCAGGACCTACAACTGCTGCACAAGGACAGACTCAATGACTTCACCTTGATCCCGCCGACCAGGGCTCAATTGGAAGCACCTTTGGGCGGAAAGCTATCTTTATTCTCAAGAAATTGGCACAGTATTACAAGGGACAAATGGACACTGCAAATAATAGACAAGGGATACAGGTTCCATTTTCATACATTACCAAAAAGAAAAGGCATGCCAAACCTGCCACCGAATCAAAGGGCAGAGGCTTTAAAACAAATTGCCAACCTATTGCAAATGAAAGCTATAGAAAAGGTTCCTCTCACAGAACAAGGCCAAGGATTTTATTCCAGACTATTCCTTGTCCCAAGAAAAGAAAAACAATGGAGGCCTATTCTCGACTTGTCCGCACTGAATACTTATCTCATTGTGCCAAAATTCAAAATGCTGACCCTACAGCAACTCCTTCCCATGCTGGGCAAGGAGTTTTGGCTGGTAACTCTAGACCTCAAGGAGTTATACCTGCATGTCCCTATCAGACAAAGTTGCAGAAGACACCTCAGATTTCTTGCAGGTTCAGAGCATTATCAATTCTCAGCATTGCCCTTTGGCTTATCTACTGCGCCCAGAGTATTCACAAAATGCCTAGCATCAGTAATTGCACACTGCAGACTTCAGGGGATTCAAATATACCCATATCTGGACGACTGCCTTATACAAGCGGACAGCCAACAAACTTTGGTAAAACACTTGAATTATGCCATCCGCCTACTTCAGGCCTTGGGATACACAGTCAACATTCACAAATCAAGACTTGTTCCATCCCAAAGAATAACTTTTCTGAGTGCGGAACTAGATACAACCACCCAAATGGCTTTTCTCACAGAAGAAAAACAAAGACGACTACCGTATTACTTCAAAAATCTGACAAAACAAACTCAGCTGACTGCAAGGAAAATCCTGCAGGCCCTGGGTTACATGGCATCGTGCATTCTTCTGATTCCACAAGCAAGGCTGCATATGAGGAAACTACAATGGTACCTAAGGAGTTTATGATCTCAGCACAGTCGCAGCCTAGAAGCTTTGATACCACTCATTCCATGCCTTCAAAAGGAATTTCTGTGGTGGGCTCAAGCAAGCCAGTCGAACAGGGGTCTGCCCTTCAGCAAACCAATAACCAGCCAAACCATTACATCGGATGCTTCAGACCATGGATGGGGAGCACACATGGAGGGCAGATGCATCCAAGGGCTATGGTCACAGAAAGAATTGCACATGCATATAAACCAAAAGGAAATGATGGCAGTGATACATGCGATCGAGGCCTTCAAACACTTTCTGCATCAAGGCCACCTGCTAATAAGGACAGACAATACCACAGTTATGTGGTACATAAACAAGCAAGGAGGTACCCATTCCTACCCTCTTTGCAGGCTGGCAATGAATCTTTGGGAACTTTCCCTAAAACTCAATATAGAGCTGCAATCCCAGTTTGTGCCAGGAAAAGACAGTATACTGGCGGACAGCCTAAGCAGAAATATCATGGATCCACATGAATGGATGCAGCACCCAGACATCTTCCTTCAGATAACACAATCATGGGGGAGGCCGGACATAGATCTTTTTGCCTCCCACCACAACCATCAGCTGAAGAAATTCTGCTCAAGGACATACCACCCACAAGCATGGAAAGTGGACGCCCTCTCTTTCAGCTGGAATACTCTAACAGTGTATGCATTTCCACCTCTTCCATTAATGGCCAAGGTCTTACTGAAAATCAGGACAGAGCAGCCAAAAGTGATTCTGATAGCTCCGGACTGGCCAAGACAGCACTGGTACCCACTGTTAAGGAGCATGTCACGCACGAAACCATGGCCTCTACCACAATGGTCACTTCTTCTGACACAGCACAATTACAAAACTCTGCACTCCAGCCTGAAAACCCTGCGGCTGACAGCCTGGAGAATACCTTGACTCCTCGCCAGGAAAAGCTATCCAAGAGAGTGAAGGATATCATCATGGAAGCTCACAGGCCTTCCACAAGAAAGGCATATTCAGCAAAATGGAAAAGATTCCGCACTTGGAGCACCGCAAAGGGCCTAGATGCGACTGTGATGAGCATGGCACATATCCTGGAATACTTGGCAGAAATGCACCACAATGGCCTTTCTTACTCTTCCATAAAAATTCATGCTTCAGCAATTTCAGCAGAATACAATACGGATCCACCTGTCTTCTCTCATCCTCTCCTAAGGCAGTTTCTAAGAGGAATTAAAAACATCAATCCTCCAAGGAAACCACCAGTGCCTACATGGGACCTTAACTTCATCTTGGAAAAGTTAACTCTGCCTCCCTTTGAACCAGCAGCATCTTCAGAACTACAGTTCCTGTCTTGCAAGACTGCCTTCCTTCTGGCCATAACCGCAGCAAGAAGAGTATCTGAATTGCAGGCCCTCATGGCAGTACAACCATTTCTTATTTTTCATCAGGACAGAGTTTCTTTGAGAAGCAATCCTTCATTCATGCCAAAGGTGGTATCCAGGGTCTCATTAAACCAAGCTATTCACCTGCCTACCTTCTTTCCAAATCCACAAAACAAGGGAGAGAAACTTCTGCATACCCTGGACATTCACAGACAGTTGTGCTACTACTTGGACAGAACTAAGGCTTACAGAAAAACTGACCAGCTGTTTGTAGCATATGCTGCTGGTAAAGAAGGAAAACCAATTTCCAAACAGACAATTTCAAAATGGATAGGGAATTGCATTCGATTCTGCTACTCCTTTCATGGCAAAACTGTGCCCGCTAACATTAGACCTCATTCCACCAGAGCTACAGCCACCTCCACAGCCTTCTTAAGAGGGGTGGCTACCAAGGACATTTTAGAAGCTGCTACATGGAGCTCCGTGCATACATTTTCCAAGCATTACAACTTACTCTTATATTCCAGATCCAGAGCAGGTTTTGCTACGGCAGTCCTGCAGGGCATTTTAGCTACACCATCCTTTTCTTAGATCCTACCACCCCCAGCTTGGCTATGGTATTCTACCCATATGTAAGGACTGCAGATGCATCCTTGAAGGACATAGTACAGTTTTGTACCTACCATAAATGTAGATGTCCGATAGGTATGCATCTGCAGTCAGGTTTTCCCTCCCTCCTGCCCCTCTGTGGTATTCCTTGGGTACTTATCTCTCATTCTAGCTAGCTGGGGTTATCTATTATGGTGTATTTGTTTTATATTGCTGTGCATGTTTGGAATTTTTGCATCTCTCCAAATTTAGCCTTCCTTAGAGGGCACCTGGCATCTGGGGCAAGAAAAACTGAGGAAGATGGCGTCGGCTGACACTTTTATACCCCAGGCGCTCTGACGTCGGGGAAAGGGCAACCCAGACTTTGGAATCCGGCCGACCGAAGGGCTGCCTGAGGCAGGACAACCCCATATGTAAGGACTGCAGATGCATACCTATCGGACATCTACATTTATGGTAGGTACAAAACTGTACTTTCCTTTGCTAGGCAAATAAGTTCCCTTTGGGAAAAAAACTTTCATTTAATCATTTTGTTTATTAGTGATGCCTTCCTAGTCAGGAAACTTTTTTTTAAAGCTAGAAGTTTGTGTTTTAATGGACTGCCATGAGATTGTACTGTACTGTACTTTTAAAAATTGTGTTCTCTTTTCCTGTCAGTTTGAAAGTTGTTTAAAGTAACTGAAAACCATTTTTTTTCTGTGCACAAATTATGTTTATTTTACTTTGTGGGGCTGACAAAGTGTTTTAAAGTGCTTTTTACTGTGTTTGTAGAAAAAGTGACCTTATTTATTTATTTTACATTTGTTGACCAGGCTAGTATAACTGGATATATGTCTATTTTCAGTAGAGGCCTGAGGAGAAAAGCTCCAAAGAAAAAAAATATATACATAGAGTCCACAAAAACAGTGGAAATACAAGAAACAATTTACATAAGTATTGCAAACTGCTTAGCAAATTTTTTTACAAAACAGAGTTGTATTAAAAGAAATAACAAAACCATTTAATGCAGGACATTAAGGCAGTCAACAAACAGACAAAAAAATGTATTGATTCTAAGACAGTGTAGAGCATAGAGAAATATCAGAAGAAAAAAGTTTTTAGTTGAGATGTATTTAGACAAATTGGAGAATTAGTATCAGTCAGGATTAGAGCAGGGGCAGAGGCATTGGTTTTTAATGAAGATTTTCAATTGTTTCTTGAAAAGGTTGTTGGAGGTTAGGGATGTTATTTCTCTTGGAAGTTTATTCCAAGTATTGCCAACAGCATTTGAGAACAGGCAGTCCCCAGATTTGTTGTTGGATTTTATGGTGGCTACTTGTAGCTTCTTAGTGGATCTTAGGGTTGGTAAATTTTTATAGGAGTTGAAGAGGTTACAGAGTATGGGAGTATTTGTAGGATGATGTACGATCTTGTGGATAAAAATGAGTTGTTGGAAAAGTAGTTGGTTTTGAACTTCCAGCCATTCTAAAAGTTTAAGATTATGACAATGGTGGGTACGAAAGGGGGCACCGGTGGCAAATTTGGCTATGTTGTTGTAGGAGGTTGCTAGTTTATTCAGATTGCTTTTGGATAAGTTAGTGTAGATAGGGGAGGCATAGAGAAGTGTGGAAATTAGGTGGGTCTGAGCAATGGAAATCTTCTGTGAGAAAGGGCTTGAGCCTATAAAGGAATCCAAGTTTTCTATTAACTGATTTAATAGGTGAATTAATGTATGTGTTAAAGTTGAGATTGTTGTCTATTGTTACACCCAGGAGTTTGGTGGTGGTGTCAGGAGCAATTTCTGTGCCATTATTTGATGTAACTATGAAATGTAGAGGGGGGATTTCTGTGTGGGAGTAAAAAGTAATAATTAATTTTTTTGGGGTTAAGGAGGAGACATCTTTGATGGAACCAGTTTTCTACTAGGGTAAAGACTGTGTATTGGATTGGAGTTCTGCTGGAGAAGATGCGGCACATAGAGTTGAATCATCGGCATATTGTATGCACGTAGCTTGGGGAAGAGAAGTTTTTAGATCATTAATGAAAATAGTAAAAAGGCGTGGTCCAAGAATTGATCCTTATGGGATTCCAAGGGTGATTGGAAGCAGAGAGGATAGTTTGTTTGTTTGCTTGTTTTCTGTTTTCCAGGTAGGATTGGAACCATTGTACTAATTGTGAATCAAGAGAAAGTGATTTAAGTATCCCTGTCAATAGTTGGTGGTTAACCATATCAAAGGCCTTGGAGAGGTAGATGAAAAGAGCTGAAGATGGCAGGTTAGTATTCCTATTTTTATTAATGCAGTCTGTAAAGGATAGAAGAGCAGTTGTACTATGGTATGGCCTGAATCTATGTTGGCAGTCCACTAGTAGGTTATTTTGGAGGAGATGATGCAGTAATTGACGGTGGATACATCTCTCCATAATATTTGCTAAAGGAGAGAGAAGGGCTGTCATTAGAGGTACCTCCCTTATGCAAAGGGATAATATGTGAGACTTTCCAGATGGATGGGACATAGGATTCAGAAATGGTTCTGTTTATTAAGATAGAAATAGGGTAGGCAAGTACACCAGCTGCAATTTGCAGGTATTTAGCTGGAAGGAGGTCAGCTGATGGTGTACATGGTTTAAGTTTGAGAAGTAGAGAGTGTATGAGTGATGTTGGAACAGGCTGGAGGTTAAATGTCAGGGGCAAGTTGGTTAATGAGGATAGTTTGATTGGTGGTAACAGGTGGTAAGGTATTTGCTTGTGACTGTATTGTTTCAGAGAAAAATTTATTAAAGGTGTCAGCAGTTTGGTTGGGAGAAGTTTGAGTTAAGTTTGAGGAGGTGGGTGTTTTGGACTCTCCTGGGTGGAGTAATTTATTGATTCCTGACCAGAACTTTTGTGGGTTTTGCTGTTGGGTCTGTTGGAATTTAAGGTAATTGTTCTTTTTGTCAAGGAATATAGTTTTTTTTTTTGTGGTATTACGAAGTTTTCTAAAGTTAAGGTGGTTAATTGGGTTTTTAGTTTTTTCTCCATTTGGACCAGAGTTTATTTCTTAGTCAAATGTTTAGCCTTGTGTCCTTAGAGAGCCAGGGAGCTGGTTTGTTTTTAATTCGAACAGTACAGGTGGAAGCATGGTGGTCTAGAATTTGCAAAAAATTTTGTTAAAGAAAGAAACTGCATCGTCAAGAGGTAAGTATTTTAGGGACGACCAATTGCAGGCTTTGAGCTCAGCTTGGAGGCTTTGAGCTCAGCTTGGAAGTTAACTGGGTTGAAGTCTATCTTGTTTCTGTTGGTTCTAAATGCTATTTGATTGTGAAAGTGGGTCTTTTGCCTAATAATGTGAAAGTAGGTGAATGGTCACATGTTGAGGAGTATACCTGTTTTACAGGCATGGGGGTTACTATTAACTAGTATCCAATCTAATATGGTTTGTTTCTTGCTAGGTTTGTGGGTTTTGGTAGGGAAGGTAATGGTTTGCTGGAAGCCAAAGAGGTTTATATGAGTAGTTGGGTTGGCAGAGGTACATCCATTCCAATCAATATTAAAATCACCAAGGAGTATGGTTTCTTGTGGTGGGGTCATGGAAAGCCAGCTAAGGGTATTTTATTACCTGGGGGGGGGGGGTTATATGAGCAAATAATGTATATAGCTTTTTTTGTATTAATTTGGAGCTTAGACGTTAGAATTTCAGCATTATTAGGTGGTGGTGGATGGATATCTAGTGCTGTGACCTTCAATTCAGATTTGAACAGTATTGCTACCCCACCACCCTTTTTATTTAGATGGTCATATCTGAGAATATTATAGCCTGGTGGGACAATGTCATTGTCTTTAGTTGTGGGCTTAAGCCAAATTTCAGTAAGGCATAAGATGTCAAAGGAATAGGTGTCTAATAGGGCGGCATGTAGCTGGGTTATTTTATTATTTACACTACGTATATTGAGGTGAGGGAGCGAGAGAAGAGTAGTAGTATTTGCTGAAGAAGTATTAAGGGTGGTATAGTTAGGACCAGGGTTCGGGTGGATGTCATCATGTAGCAGTAAACAATTATGAGGGTTAAATGATAGTTTAAGTTTACAGAAAGAAGGGTCTTCCTTTTGTCATTTGGTGATATTTAATATGGTTTAGTCTATGAAACTGTGGTAGAAAGTAGGATGAGGAAACTACTGTGTGTTAGAGAGGTTATAGGAGTGAGTGGGCTTGTTTTTCTTAGGGGATGTTGAAATTTAGCAAAGGTTAGGGATTCATAGCAAGTTAGGTCATGAGATATCAGTAGAAAGGTAAGCCCAATGGATAGGAGAAGAATGTTAAGGTGTGTTGGTCAGCAGTGGCTATACATAGTGAGGGGTATAGGGAGGAGGAGATTAAGATAATTGGAAGTGATGGGTGGAGGAGGTAATAGGGTGGAGGAGATTAAGATAATTGGCAGAAACGAAGACCAGTTGTGTGGTGGGGCTGAGAGAGGGACAGTCAGCTGTTGAACAGATTGGGTTAACAAAAGGAGCCAAACATTGTTAATTGATAAGAACAATGGAGGTGGTTAATTGGTTACAAAGGGTTGGGGGTGTGACTAGTGAAGTATAAGATCAGGTGGACTGGGGTGGGTGGGATTTGGGGGTAGGGTAGGGGAGTGGAGTGAGCCCGCAGGGCGAACGGAGCGGGTAGACCCAAGGAAAGAAAGTCAGCAGGATCAGTAAGGTGAAGGTAAGTACAGAGGGTGGTAATCGGGCTGGTTAGAGGTGTGCTTAGGGCACTGTGTTGAGGGGGATAGAATGAAAGTCAGAGGTAGGTAGGACTGATTAACAAGCAGTTTGAGAAAAAGAAGGTGAAAAAGAAACTAGATATATGTTATGGTGAGAGAGATTTTGGTGAAGAGAGGTTATAATACCTTTTTAAAGACTTTACATTTTTACTAGCATTTGCTACTTGTTTTCCATAGGAAGGAGGCTCCATTTTTGGCTTGACTATGCAAGAATCTGTTAATTCCACCATAATTTTTCTAACAACAAAAAGAAAAAGTTAAGCAATTAGCCTTTGCCATCACAGCAGGCTAGCAGTTTACCTTAGCTCCAGATGGGTGACTCTGCTGTGGCCATTAGTCATGTGCCAGACCACTCATCTTTTACCCTGGATCCCTCTGGTGTAACACCTTCAGCCATTATTGAGTAGAACCTAGTCACATCCCCTGTGGCTGTTGGGTCCCCTCAGTGGGCAAGGGAGAAAGAACAGGGAAGGAAAGTCTACCCTGTTTTTTTTTTCAGAATATTGTGACCATTCCTGGGGAAGCTGCTGCTAACACCATAAATAACACTGTTGGTCCCATTTTTCCTGCCAAAAAGAAACAGAGATCTAACCATGTATCTACTGCTCATCAGATTTCCTTAGACAGGAGTACTTTACTTGGTCTGGCTCATAGTTCACTTAATTCAGCCTATTGATCCTCCTTGTAAAGTAATTTCATTTTAAAGAAAGACGGATGCTTCCTGTCCTTAAGAAATTCAAGATTCTGAATCTAGACAGATACAGGTTTTTTTCCCTGATTTCTGATTCAGACTTGGAGGAGAGCTTAGTTTCTGACTGTCCTGGGGGGGGGTCTCTTTCTGAGAGACCATTTCTAGAATGTGCTAGTGTTTTCAGGTGGAGAATGCTGAGGTTTCTCAGTCCCTAAGAAAATGCATTGCACTGTTACAGAGGGAATTTTCAGAACCTGCACCTATTCCTCCAGTTCTGTCAACCTTGGAGGATGTGTGAGTTACTGCCTGCATTTTTTCTGACAGTCAGCCAGCTTCCCTTAAGAGGCAGATAGGTTGTATTAAAATGTTGTGTCTTTGAAGTTTTATACACTCCTCCCAAACCTAATCCAGCAAATTTAGCTTTAGTTAGTTCTTCTGCTGTTAAACAGTAAGTTAATTCCAACTCTACTGTTTCTGACAAGGATAGGAAGGTTATTGTTCACGTGTGTATTCTAGGCTAACAGCCACAAAGGCCTAGAAGCCTAGCCCTTTAACCCAAAAGTGTCCCATGAATTTTTGTATCTTGACATATATATATATATAAGGGGTGTATGTTAGCTGGAACATGATTTACTTGACTGTTTCTGTCCATCAGGGACATGGACATCAGACCTGGGGTGAATTTGTGATTTCCCATCCACTTTTCCAGGTTATACATGAATAGGGTTAGGAGGGGACTCTATTCCAAAAAACTGGAATTCTCTGAGATGCGTATCTGTCTCTCCAACATGTTCTGATTATGTCACAAACAAAATTCATATCCTTAGATGTAGTAGTTCTGATGCTCTTTGTTTGCAGATTTGCAAAAGTTTCATCAGAGCTGGATCCAAGGATTTCTTGCATGCCAGGCATAGGATGCCTCTCAGTCTGTAGGAAACCATATAGAGTGCAGCTCTGAGGTAATCCACATAGGACATTGTTTGTTCTGCATTCTTTTTATAAGGAACCTTTGCAGATATTCCTGTTGCTGTGTGTATGTGGTCAGATACATGCCAAAGAGGACATTATACTGAATGATAGGTCTAATGAGGGCCCAACACAGTGACATCTCTGGACCTAGCTGCCATGACCCCAGCATACAAGTTGAGCGACATATAATGATTTCCTTACTACCTTGGACACATGTTAGTCGAAGGTTAGGTTACTTTTATTATGAGTACCCAAATCCTTGACTATCAGTTTAATTCTTAGGGGTATTGTCAAAACATAGTTTCCTAGTGTAGAGACAAGTAAACACTCACAGCAAGCTCCGTGCACACACAAAATAATACCAAGTCCAATTGTTCAAGTCAAAACTGTTGCACGGAGATGCAGAAATCTGGATACACAAAGTCCATTAGTATTCAACGTGACTGCCTGCTAGGCACAACAGCATATGCTGTTTGAGTTCAATAATATCAGCTACAAAAGTCACTACTTGCTATTCAGCACTGTTAGGAACTTCCAGCAGCACCAGTCAACTCCACCGAACAATAACTTGTGAATCACACAGAATCAATAATCCAAGCGTTCAGCGAGGTGAAAGTAAAAGAATTGGTTTATTAAAACATCCGGCAAGCGCTTTCGACAAGGTCTTCTTCAAGCCGTTATACAAATTTTTAAAAAAATATTCACAAACATTTATAGAGGATGTGACATAGACATAATGATGTCACATCCTGTTCAAACTACAATATATTAAAGATACAAAACATTTTCTTAAAACTTTAGAGCACTACAGAAATAAATCACCTAACATTCTTGCTGGGTATGGCAAATTACAGATGCTATTTGCACATACATCAACTAGTGCAATTCTAAAACTGTTAACATCAAAGTACATTAAAATAAGTTAAAATGCAGGACATTGTCTGCACCATTCCGGCGCTGTAAAATTGAAGTACCTAATATTATAGTAGGTATGACAAAATGCAAACACTATTTCTACATGCAACAACTAGTACAGCTTTTTACCTATTATCAAACAAAATATACATGAGATCTACATTTGTAGTTTAAATCTTGCTCTCAGTAGCTGCATTAGAAAGTCCTGGTTCACTAGTTGTCAAAAATTCAAAGCACTGAATCCAACGTTGTATACACAACTAAAAACATGAAACAGATGTCCTTATTCACCTTCCAGCATCCAGAAACTATTGCAAATGCATGACTGTTATAAATATGGGGGGGTGGGGTATGGGGCAGGGAGTGAGTGTGAGTGTAAATTGGACTGGGAACCTAATATTGGAGGTCAGGAGGTGGGACTAAATGAGTGAATAGATGATCCTATGACAGAGGTATAGGGTAAATGGAAAGAATGTGTAGGCAAAGCTACTGGAAATGTAATGGGTGCTGCTAGAACCGTGTAGTCAAAGGGTCTGAATATCTGGATTCAACGGATAGGTTTGCCTTTGATGTTAGTGTCTTTAGGGGAAAACTTGAAATTATCTGCAGACTTAGTCAGTCAGAGGCTCCTGACATTGACCTTGATTTTCAATAAGTATATGCCAAAGAGGAGCGAACCCCAGTCCTGAGGCTGTTCACTGGTGAATAGTCTCTTTGTGGAGTCGGTTTCACCAGTCCTAACTGTGCGGGTCTTATCTGTGAGCCATTTGGCTATTTAGCATGCTGTGTAAGGGTTTATGCCCAATTCTGTAAGTTTATTTAGAATGCCTGAGAGAAGTATTATGTCACACATGCCTTAGACAGGTCAAGGTAGGTAGTATGCCCCATTTTGCCATCATCTGTTCCCTTGATACGTAATGTTCTCAAGATGTCCACTAGGTTTAGTAAGTTTGACCTTCCCTTTACAAATCCAGAAAAGGTTGGGTCCAGTGTCTGAAGGTTTCCTATGTCTCTGTTATCATTTCCATGGTAATTTGTTCCATGGCTGTTCATATGACACTAGTTAGACTAATAAATATGTAGTTTTCGGGATCCGTTGATGGTCCACCCTTCAAGAAGAGAGAGGACCATAGCAGTCCTCCATTCCCGTGGCACAAAGCCTGTTCTGAGACTGTAGTCAAATAATGACTCCAGGCCCTGATAGATAATATTTTAGGCTATTCAGGAGGCATCCCAGGATATTATCAGGTCACATTGAGGCTGTGTTCTTTGACGTAGTGAGCACAGCTAGGACATCCTCCCATTTATAGTTGGTGAGGTTATGTTTAAATGTATTTCCTGTGCGATGACTGGGGGTGAGTGTGTGGGGTAAAGTTGGAACTGAAATTGTCAGCAAGTAGATTCAGTATATCACTTGGCTGAATGAATGTGGTAGCATTAACCACCAGTTCTGCACACTATGTGCTGCCTTTGAGGTTTCTGATGTAACAAAAGGCCTTATGGGCATCTTTTGCTCGTGAGGCTACTTTGACCTCAAAATTCACAAAACCGTTTGTAAGGACACCAAAAAATAACCTTGTAAAATTGAAAGATGCCCAAAAAAAGCAGTAGAAACACCATAAGCTCCACACAATTACCATATGACGATGCCAGGTACCAAAATCTTTATTTAAGCACTTTCATCCCCTGTATAAATCTTCGGGGACATTGTCAGAACTACATTAACCCCTTAAAGTGACATCCTTTATATACATACATAGTTAATCAATTAAACAATTAATTAGTTAAAATAAAAACATTTAAAGACACACCATAACGTAACTAAAGAAGCCATTGCGTACTATAAATGAATACTTCCTTTAAAAATATTTTCCTTTAAAAATATATGTAAAATTGATTTCGAATAGTAACTTATGAGCACTTATAGGTAAAATCACCCAATCAGATGTTGTTATTAGCTACTTAAAGTGTTAAGGATTTTTTCTCAGGACTGGAATCAAAGAAACATAATAATTTAATCCAGGTTCCACTAAGGCATTAAGCCTTATAATCTAGTGGAACTCTCTTAGGTCAATCTTAAGTTCCCACCAACCACCTCTTAAATTGTGTGGGACCACTTCTAAAATTCCGAACTTAAATTTTGTGTCCCCTTGACAGGCAAGTGAATGCCTATAAAGGGCATTGTTGGCGTTCCCTTTAGCAATAGCATATAGGTGCTCATATATTCTAGTTCTAAATTTCCTCTCCGTTTTGCCAACATAAAAATATGAGCATGTTTGGCAAACAAATGTAAATGACACCTTTCGTATTACCTTTGGGTAAAGGAATGCCCCTACTAACACCTTCAATGTACACCACATCGTTTTCCAAAATAAATGGACATCGACCACATTTAGTGGTTCCCTTAATTGTCAAAGTTCTAGGTGAAGTTACATGTTCCATCAGGTATTTGAAATTTTTACCGACTTTATACATGAAGCTTGGTACTTGCCCTAAGATGTTGAATATATCCATGTTACCTTTAAATATTTTCCAATTCTTTAAATATTTTCCAATTCCTTTTGATGATATCCTTAAGTGTTCTTTCCCCTTCTCCAAATGGGATGACCATACTCATATTATACCTCCCGATTCCTCTCTATTATTTACATTTTGAACTGTCACACCACTACGAAGTAGGGGCTTGCATTTTGTCCCCCATCCTTCTACCATTTGTTTCACCACACCATCAAGTATTCCATTAGGGTACCCCCTTGCTTTAAACATATCTGTGATGTTTGCTACCTCATCCAAAAATGTCTCCCATTTGGTAGCCACTTGTTGTACCTCTGACCACTCATCTTTTACCCCACATCTCTTTTATTTAGCACCTACAGGTACTGTGGACTGGGGCTTAGCTATGTCCTCTACTGGATACCCTCAGTGGGAAGGGAGTGGTATTCTTGTCAGTCCTAGGAGAGGGGAACAGGGAAGACTTACTTCCCTGTTTTGTCAGATTGTGCACATCCATGGTGAACCTGCTGCTCTCATTTTTTTAACACTGTTGGTTGCATTTTTTTTTCTGTCAAAAAAACAGAAAGCTGAGTAAACATGTATCTCCTTCTCAAATTTCCTTATACAAGACTAGTTTACTGGGTGTGACTCAGTTTTGTTTTTTTTTTTTTTTCAGGCTTTTGATCTTTCTTATTTATTGTTTTCTGGTAAAAGAAAGAGGGTTACCTCTTTTCCTTGAAGAGATTCAAGATTCTGAATCTGTAAAGGAAGATGAAGGGGACAGATGCAGGTTTTCTCCACAGTTTTCTAATTCAGACTCCATGGAGAACTCAGTTTCTTTGGGGTATTTCCGTCCTTCAGACTATTTCTAGAATGTGTCATTGTTTTCAGTGAGAATACAATGAGGTTTCTCAGTCCCTCAGAAAATTTTATCAGCTGTGACAGAAGGAATTTTCTGAACCTTCACAAATTCCTCTAGTTCTGCCTGCTTTGGAGTTTGCCTCTCTGTGCCTGTAATTTTTCTGATAGCTATCGTGCTGCCCCCAAAAAAAGGTAATTACACTGTTTAAAGTTTTTATCGGCCTTAAGTTTTTATACACTCTTCCCAAAATTGACCCAGCAGCTACAGAATTAATTAATTCTACTGCTGCTAAACAGATAGTTAATTCTTATCCTACTCTTTCTGATGGGAAAGTTATTGACGGGTACAGAAAAAGTGTATGCTTCTGCAACTTTGATTTTCAGAATTTTGAATTCTGAAGCTCGCATGTTAATCTTTGTTGTTATTAAATCTGAAAGTATGAGGGATGTTTTGTGAGCAGTTTCTCCTTGTGAGGAAAAATCTGCTTTAAATTATTTGGTTTCTTATGTTGTAGTAGTCAGTACTGCTGTCTGTTTACACTGTGTGTGTGTGTTAACACATTTGATGATTCCTTTAAGGCTATAGTCTCTGGTACTGTTTTAAGGAGGTTTGCCTGGCTGCATTCTCAGAACCTCCTAAGAAGATGTGAATAATGAGATTTTATTTTCTGCTTTGGGTAGATATTCATTTTTTGGGTTCTTTGCTGCAGAGGTGATCAAAAGGTGTGATGAAAGGGATAAGTTCAGTTAGGGAATCTGAAAGATTTTCCTGCCCTCCTTTTTCAAAAATTTAAGGGGTTCTCTAACTCCTCATACAATTTTGGTAAAATGGCAAGGGTGTTCCAAAAAGAGTTCAGGAACCCCCAAAACCAGAAAAGTCCAACTAGTCAGTTTAAGGGAACGTATTCCCTCCTCCCACCCCGACAGTCCCTTTTCCCTTCCAGAAAGTCTGAATCTCCACTTTTTTCTTTGGTAACGCATAGTTTCTGATAAATGGGTTCTGAAGATCATTCATCAAGCACTGACAGGATATTCTGCCAAGCCAGGACTGACTGCTCATCCACCAGACCAGTCTCTTTTTTTATTTCCACCTGTCCTTTACATGGTTTTCCAGGGAGTGATAAAACCAGTTCCTCTTTTCCATTTTGGGGAAGGTTTTTATTCAAGATTGTTTTTAGCGGCAAAGAAAGAAGATTGCTTGGAGACCAGTTATGGATCTTTCTTTCTTAGACCTGTTTATGATGGTGCCTAACTTCAAAATGATGTCACTTCACAGTCTCTTACCGCTTCTTCTTCATTCATGTTTCCTGTTAGCACTACATTTAAAAGAAGCTTAACATCACATTCCTTTTCATCCAGATTTCAGACGTTTCTTAAGGTGTGTGTGTGTATGTATATGTATGTATGTAGTGTGTATTACATTATCAGTTCTCTACCTTCCCCTTTGGACTATCCACTCCACCAAGAGTGTTCACAGTGTCAAGTTCCAGTTATAGCTCATTACAGGCTACAGAATATCCATTTTCTTTTTCCATATTTAGATGGCTTGCTTATCTTTGCAGAGTATTTTTCAAACTGTCTGGAATCTCTCACTTGGGTGTGAGGTCTTGTAATCAAGCTGGGATTCCAAGAAAACATTCAAAGGTCCTTTTTGACTCCTCCTCACAGGATTGTTTTCCTGGGGTGTCTGCTGGACACTTCAGTTTAAAGAGCTTTTCGTCCACAGAAAAAGTAGATCTATATCAAGATCTGTTTCCAAGTTCTTCCACTCAAACTTCTGTCACTGAGAGGAAATACCTCATGATTTTGGGTCTCGTAGCATCTGTGATTCTCATGATAACTCTAGCAAGACTCCACATGAGAAAGATACAATGGTGTCTGACATATCTTTTGTCCCAACATCAGCATCCGTTATCTTTGCAAATCCCAGTGTGGGGATTTTACACTAGAGACATTAATTGGTGGAGACAGCAAATATCTGCAAATTTGAGTCTCCCCTTCTGTCTCCCTGTTTCAGAGCAGTCAGTCATTATAGACACCTTGGACTTTGCTTGGGGAGCAGTTTCAGGAGGGGTAATGGTGGAAGGTGTGTGGGAAACCTAGGATAGGTGCAAACACATAAATGTAGAAGAGATGCTTACACCGATGTAGGCACTCGTATCATCTTTGGTCCCCAGGAAGCTTTTCAAGAGGACAATAACCCATTCATGTGGTACTTGTACAAGTGGGGGGGACCAGATAACACCCCCTTTCCAGACTAGTTGTTTTAGCTTGGGATATAACTTCACAGTATAGTGTCACTCTACAGGCATCCTTCATTCCATCGGAGCAATATTGTGTGGCAGACAAACTGAGCAGGACAGGGCAGACTCCATCTGTGGGGAGTTCCTAAAGTAGATCCACTTGCCTTCTCTCTAAATAATCAACTGGCAAGAATCTACTCCAGGACTCTATGCAAGAAGCCCTGGAAAACAAATGCCTTTTCTTTTGCTTGGACAGGAATTTTCCTGAATGTTTTTCCATCCTTTCCACTGATATCCAAAGGCACTACTGAAGATTCAGAAGACATCCCCAAATATCAGTGTGGTGACTCCCTTTCTGACCCAGACAACAGTGGTTCTCTTTTTCTTTTTTTTTTTTTTTAATAAGGCCAGGGGCAATTACCACAAGCTTCCTCACAGAGTGAATGTACTCACATGAGATCAGGGGTGTTTGATACATCCAACCCCAGCAACTTCAACTGATTGCCTGGATGATAGGGTCTTAATTTGCTTTAGGCACCTGTTTACTGAGGATGTGCAGTAGGTACTAATGGAGGCAAGAAAGCCTGTTACTAGAAAATCAAACATTTGCAAATGAAAAAAGGTTTTCTAGTCAGTGCCAGCAAAATAACCAGCACCCATTCAGGGCTCGTTGTTCTCTGCTTTTACAGTATTTGTGTGAGTTAATTCCCTATGGCCTTTCTTACTCCTCCATCAAGATTCTTTTATTGGTCATTTCAGCATGTCTGCTTATGGGTCCTCTTCTTTCAAGGCATTCCCATGTCAAAATGTTTTTGAAGCAGGTTTTACTTAAACTTTCTTGAGAACTTAATTTTGTTTTAGAGAAGCTAACACTTGCTCCATTTGAACCAGGTAATCTGTCTGACTTTCTGTTCTTAACATTGAAAACACTTCTATTAATTGCTCTGACCTCTGCCAGAAGAGTGTCTTGAGTTGCAAGCTCTTGGATAACCCTATCTCATTTTCCACAGGGAGGGTTTCTTTGAGAGCTAATCTGTCTTTTCTCTATAAAGTGATACCTGAGTTTACTTTAAGTAAAACTATCCATTCCCACATCATCTTTACTGATTCTAAAATGAGGGAGTAAGGATATTCCATACCTTGAATTTCCATTGACAACTTGGGCACTGCTTTGACAAAACTAAATCTTTCAGATGTTCAGACGTGTTCATTTCTTGTGAAGGTAAGAAGAATGGATAACCTGTGTCATTACAGACGATTTCCAAATGGGTGTCTAAGGCTATTACCTTTTGCTATACTCATTGCAACAAAATTATTCCAGACAGGGTCAAGGTTCGCTATACCAGGGCACTGGTATCATGTATAGCTTTTTGGAAAGGGTTGGATTCTAGACATATTCTAGAAACAATATGTTGGTCCTCTATACATACCTGTTCAAGGCATTACAAGCTTGATTCCTTCTCTAGTTCTCGATCAGGCTTTGCTAGGACCATTTTCCTAGGGCTGTTGGATATTTCCCCTTCCAGCTTCCAAAATTTGTAAACTATGAATCCACTCATATAACGTAGGCTACTGTAGCAGTGATCAGTATGAAGAACAAAGTATTTTTGTGTAAGTAAAGTTAGCATATCAGTAGATGTTCAAATGATCACTTGCTGCAGTAGCCTCTCTTTCCCTCCACCCCCTTTGTTTGGTGTGTTTATGCCAGTGTGTGGACTTAAGTTTTTTACTCTTTGTAGCATTGTCCTTTCAGGTGGCCATCTTCTCGGTCTTTTTTGGCATGAAAGCTGTGAAGGGGTTGGCACCTAAACCTATCTTTTTAGTCAACTCAGCTCGAGCTAACAGTTTGGGCATGTGGAAGGTGCCATGAAGCTTTGGAAGCTGGGTTGCTTATTATATCCCATGTAGGATAAAACCTATGTAGCTTGGGTTACTGCAGCAATGATCATTCAAACATCTACTGTATAGTAAGTCTACTTAAGCTACTGTACTTTCCTGCCCTGTTCAAACCAGCCCCATTCATATTTCTGTCAGTGATCTCTACAGGACAGAATCAAGACTTGCTTAAGTCCAAGTAAAAAAATCTGCATGACAGTGTTCGTCTGTCATGGGCACCTGTAAGTCATTCATAAGACTGGATCAGGTGTGACTGGCAGATCCTTATGGCTATGAACCCATGTTTGTTTTCCTAGAGAGTGTTGTCTTTTAAACATGCTGTTTCCCCTCCCATACGGAATGTTTCCATAACTGTTCATGTCACTGTTGTTAAAGTAACATACTTGTGGTGCCGTTAAAGTAACATAGTTGTGATGCCCTAGATTTTTTCTGACCCCCCCCCCCCCATACAGGGGTACCACAGTTGATGTTCACAAACTCTTCTGGCACTTCTGCATTAGTCGTAATCTGTTGAAATCCCCATCTTGAGAATTCTAGGTTGCTGCTTATCTGGTCTTTGTGCTTTATTGTTCCTAAGAGCAACCTTTTACCCATGAAACTCCTTCCTTTCCTGGTGTCTGTCCAGTCTTCTCCACATTCTGCCAGTCCTACCTCCCTCACAGCATAACATCTTTATCTTGCTTTCTTTTGTGAAGACTGAAAGATCGTCAACATTTTGTACTTCTGATTTTTTTTAAGTGTTTTGTGAATACCCTCCCATCTTTGCTCAGCCTGGCTAGTTCTGCCCTAGCCTACATTCGTTTGGAAGTGTAAATGAAAAGGCCCTTGCTTCCTTTTATTCTCTTCTGGTAGTACCCTTTCATCTTTAACCTTTGTTGACTTTACCATCTTTGTTGCCTTTTTGCTAGTCATCTTGTACCTCCCCACCTTCACCTTCCTATTTACTGTATGCCTCACATTTTGCCCTTATTGCTAATGTCTTAAACCTGTGTAGCCACATTGGACTTTTTTCTACCTTTTTGCCTTCTGAGGAACCAGCTTGGAATTAGTATTGCAGTTTTTGCTCTTGGTGAGAGAAGGAGTAGAGAGGCATTGATTCCTAACCTTACTTGCAACTGCTGATCACTGCAGAACTTAAGGAGCCAGTTTGGCATTAGTGCTACTGTTTTGCTTCTGGTGAGAGAAGGAGCATAGGAACATTGATTCCTATTGGGTGGTGTTTGTAAAACTTCCCTGTTTGGTCTGTTTGCCTTTTCAACGAGAACCTCTTTGGTTTACATTTCACACTGTTACACAGTTCAGTTCTGTGTGTGCTGAGCTGCGGAATGCCCTACCCACTTCATCTACAGCAAGCCTATGGACCATTGCAACATTTGGCAAGAGACTGTTGACTACTGGACGCATATGACTCACTTCTCAAGAACCAACTTTGGATTATTGCTGCTTTTGTACTTCTGAGAGAAATGAGCAGAGAGACAGTGATTCTTAGCTGCGTATAGCTCCATGAGGGACAGGTGTATGTCATAGAGACTACCCGTTCTTTGGAGCAGGCTTATCAGCCATATCAAGCAGAGTTCTTCCTTAACCCATTTCAAGCATAACTTGGACCAATTAATGGGAAATTGGAAATTTGCCCCTGCTCCTGCCACCTTTTGTCTCTAGTAGACAGAGGCAGCTTGTAAAGGCTTGGCCACTCATGACCAAGCCTACATATACCCCTTAAAATAACTATAGGGTATCAAAACTTGTCAGATACATTTGGGGAAATATGGCTAGGTTAAAAAGCCCCCCCCACGGTCATTATCTTAGTAATCACATATAAAACTGTGAGGCTTGCACTTGTAGTAGCCAGGTAGCAGCCAATAGGGAAATCTTTACTTTTTCTCATTTCTGGGAACTGTTACTTAATTCCTTCAGTAAAACCTCCAATAAAATCACTACTCTTGCTATTATTGCAGAGTAATGGCTTGTTAATGCTGCTGGTCCATTAGCTATATAAGTACATAGGTAGTGTATAAAACTACAATTGTGTTTCCTGGACCATTCTTATTCAATATATGAGAGATTTAAACACTTGCTTAGCTTAGAGGCTTACCCCATCAGTAACATCCTTTGTCATCACCAGCCTAATATCTTACCAACATATGCTGAAGCAGTTAAAATCTCTGCTCAAGTCTCACAGGCCCTAACTTGTCAAATAGGCATCCAGAGACATGCGGTCATCTGCATGCACCTACTTCCACAGCTACCTTTGTTATGCCTGAGGTCTAATAGGCCTGCAGAAAGTCAGATGGTCCTTTTTATTTGTGAATTTGTAGTTAAGGACACGGACACTGCACTCATCAGACTGGACAAAAGTGATGGTTCCAGTAAACTGTCTCTCTGATTCTTGGATTAAGGATATTACAAGGTGCCCTAGGACTCTCAACCATTCTAAAAGCAAATATAATCTTGTAGTTGCCCATTTAAGAATGAATGACCTTTGGTGCTGTACCCTGGAGGTGATGTATAGAAACGCTGTTGAACTCTTTTGCTAGGTCTCCAAGAAATGAAAGTCCAAGTCACTTGAGCTGAGCAATATTCTACTTTAACCAAGAATGATGCCCAAGTTCAGAGATAAAAAAAATAATTTTCTTCATCTTTTGGGCAGTTAATTGGTGTCATTCCAGGGTAATTCAGTATGTGTCTGCCTGAGATGAGATTGTTTATAGATCCTCCTGCATTGCCAGGGATGTGCTGCACCTCTATTCTATTCTCTTTGCTTTTGTCTGCTGATTAAAGCCTTTGCCGTCTCATAATGCTTTTTTAAGAATTGCTCAATGCTAGAAGCTTGAACAACTAAATGTCTGAGCTTGAGGCCTCCCTCCACTTTGAAGATAAACATATATATTTTTTAATTATATTAACTTAGGTCCATTGCAAAGACAATACTCCATCACCAGAGTTCAGATTCACAGGGAACTGTGAGGGAATGCCCATATTTGTTAGGGGGAACTTTTGTTTTGTGGCAGATCACACTTGATACCGTACTAGGACTTTCTGATGTCCAGTAAAAATGCCTCTTATCTTTACCAGTTATAAGTCCTTTTCTTTGTCCATTTGTGAGCACAGTAATTATCTAAGCCAGATTGACAAAATCTCTGTGGTTGGTTTTTAACTACTGCATTCTAAATTGGTATATCTATGCAACTACCGATAAATCTGCCCAAAGTTTCTTTGATTTTATTAATACTGATTTCCCTTGATCAGATTGTTCCATTTCCCATGAGTCACGATAGTTGTCTTGACCTTGTTTTTAACCAACATCTCCTCTTCCTGTGCTAGCCTTAAAGTCACCACCACCTTAATAAAATCTGACCACCTATCAATAACATTCTCCCTTAAAATGCACTTTGAAAAAAAAAAAAAAAAGATTTCCAAATTGCTCCAGAAAAAAACAGGGAGCCATTTACTTCAACCAAAAGTCGAATTGGCAACAAAATTATGGTGAAACAACTTTCTTCCACAGATGAGTCAAGGAGACTTCTAATCTGTTGTAAGAGTAATGGTAAATTGAAAAGTAAGCCTCTGTGGAGGAATTACCCTGTAAACAAGCTTTATAATACAAAATCCAAACTCCCCTAATATAAACGAACTTGAAACTAATAAGTAAAACCCTGAAGCTCACCATTAAGGACTTGGAGCTCTAAAGAAAACCATAGTGCTTAGGAAACTTAAAATGAAGCCCATTACTCTACTTATATCCAGTGGATTCTGCCACTGATCCTGAAGCTTTTACTAATAGTCTCACAGACAAATTCAATGCTAATTTTATAAACTTACTAGATGTCACCCCCTCCCTGGTACCTGCCAACCCATTCTTCCCAAATGTACCTTGGACCAAGTTACATCCACTGTTCAAAACCATAAGTACCATATCCACAGGACTTGATAATATCCTCACCATTTAGCCAAACCCCTCTTATACCACTTCAGTTTACTTTTCTGCATGGGTTATGTAAGAGAGGAATAGAGAATGGTTGGAGTGGTATCATTACACACACATGTGGGCCCTGTGATACCTTGGAAACTATAGCCCATTTAGCCTCACAGGTGTCATCTCTACATCACACCTGATGTCTTTTTTTATATAGCTGGCATAGCAGATAGCTTTGTCGCATCACAACAACAGGATGTTCTTCGTCTCCCATTGCTGCAGTCCTTACATATGGGTAGTCCGCTGTCCACCATCGGCCCGAATACCAAAGGGCTAGAACCGGCGTCGGTCATCGGCGCTCAAGACTGACGTCAGTACGTGCCAGTACAAATGCGCATGACCGACGCCATATCCACAGTCTTTCTTGCCGCGTGGTCCTAAGCAGAAGCAGCGTTTGCGAGTGCCGTTCGGCGTTCTGGAATTGTCGGTTTTCGAATTTCAGACCGGAGACCAAGTTGGGCTAAGTACCCCGTTGGGGACACTTTTGTCTTTTTCTTGCCTCATTATTGACGGATGTCAGAAAAAGTTAATAACTGTATTTCTTGTGGGAAACAGATTCCTCATAGGGATTACCATTCACTCTGTATTCCTTGTTTAGGGCCTGAGCACGACGTTGTTGGGTGTCGCTTTTGTGCTACTTTTAACAAGCGTACTATTAAACGTTGGTTGGACTGTGCTAGGCTGGTGTTTGGTAAACGTCGTAATTACAACATGCCGTCGGATTCTCTGACGCCTGGTTCTTCTAAGAAACGCAAAGAGAAGCCTTTGCGGTCCAAACAGGATGAGTCGTCCACTCCGGACGCCGGTTCTGTAGAACCACCGACTACTTCAGCGGCTCCTTCTGAATGTTTACCTGAGTCTCAAGGGGAGCCTTTGTTACTACAGGAAGTGGCTTCTCCTGTGTTGGGCCAGGCTGAGGGTGCTTCTCAGATGTCGGTGGTTCCCTCCCCTCATAGGGTAGTTAGGCCTCCTCCTTTTCAAAGCAAAAGCCATTCTAAGTCTAAGTCTGCCCCTGCTGGTGCTAGTCCCCAGGGTCCAGCTCCTAGGAAGCACATGTTAAAGATGGCTGAAGATTTGATTACTTTAATTAGGGGTTCTATGCCCCCCCCCCCCCCGAGAAGAGGCCCAGGGTTGAGACAGAGTTGGAGGGTTTGGTTCAGTCTTCCAATGAGTCAGATTCCTCTGTGGAAGACCTTCAGGATTTCCCTCCCTATTCTGATTTGGAGGCTGAGGACACTACTCCCTCAAGGCCCCTCCAGAAGATTTTTCTTTCTCTGAGACTTTGCATTCCATGAGGGAACATTTCAAATGGGAAGGCCAGGATTATTCTGATTCTCGTAAAAGGTTAAGAGAATTCTTGTTTTTGCCTCAGCATAGGCCCTTGGCTATTCCCCCTGTACTGGATGTTGTTCAGGATGTATTTTCTGAGGCTGCCCTTAACCCAGATTCTCTGCCTCCTGCCCCGGTTAAACCAGATAGATACTACAGGGTTCCGGAAGCTCACAAGTACTTATATAAGAGTCCCAGGGCTGATCCAGAAACTATTGCTCAAGGCCCCAAAGGTGTTGGGGCTTCTGTGGTTAAGAATCCAGTTCCTCTGGACAAGGATGCTAGGGCCCTGGATAGGTGGGGTAAAAAACTGTATACCTCTTCTACTTTGGCTATGAGAGCTTTAAATTGTCAGTTTCATATGCTCAGGTATCAAAATTATTTACTGGGCCAATTGAAATGTAAAGTAGATGCTTTAGCTGAGGGTATTGAATGTAAGGAGATTCAGGATTTTGTGCATGCTTCAGACCAAGTTGGTAAGCATTCTTTGCAGTGTGGTTTTGATGCTTTACAGGCTTCTTCCAGGGTGGCTGCTACTAGTTCAGTTGTTCGCAGGCATGCCTGGCTTAAAGATCAGACCTTGTCAGAGCATATTAAGGCTCGTATTATGGCTGCTCCTCTGCAATCTGATGTTTTTTTTGGCCCTCCAGTAGAATCAGTTTTTAAGAAAATGGAGGAAAAAGCTAAGTCTATGCAGACAGTTAAGGACTTTTTACAGGTTCAGCCCCCTAAGTTCAGTAGGAATTGGCCTGCTAAGGGATGGTCTTTCCCCTCTTCGAGTTATCAATCTAGGGGCAGGTTGAGGAGAGGTAGGGGTAGGGCTTCCTCTCAGGGCCCTGTTACTTCTAGGACTTTGAGTTCTTCTACCCCTTCTGCTGGGGAGGGCAGGGGTCAGTCCTTTCGGAAACAGACCCAATGACCTGTGTCTTCAGCTGCCGGACTCTGCCTTGCTGGCAGCTCCTCTAGGAGGAAAACTGGGACTTTTCAAAAGGAATTGGCATTTGGTTACCCAAGACAAATGGGTATTAGACATAATAAATCGAGGCTACAAATTTTATTTTCACACATTCCCTCCTTTCAAAGGTATGCCGGATGTGCCTCATCAGCAAAGGCTGGAAGCACAGGCACAAATTTCTTCTCTGCTTCAGTTGGGAGCGATACAGGAAGTACCTTCTGCAGAAAGAGGCACAGGGTTTTATTCCCGTCTTTTCTTAGTGCCAAAGAAGGGAAATACTTGGAGACCAATTCTGGATTTGTCCATTCTAAACACCTTTCTAGAAATTCCAAAGTTCAAGATGTTAACACTGCAACAGCTGTTACCTATGCTGGGCAAAGATCACTGGATGGTGACTCTGGATCTCAAAGAGGCCTATCTTCACATTCCTATCAGGCCCAGTTGCAGGAAATTCCTGAGATTTCGGAATGGGAATTTGCATTATCAGTTCTCTGCATTGCCCTTTGGCTTGTCTACTGCGCCCAGGGTATTTACAAAGGTCCTGGCTCCAGTAATAGCTTTTCTCAGACTAAAAGGAATTCAAATTTATCCTTATCTGGACGACTGTTTGATTCTGGCTCAAGGCAAGCACGATCTTCTTCAACATCTGCAGTATGTAATGACAGTTTTAAGATGCCTAGGGTATTCTGTGAACGAAGTAAAGTCCAGTCTAGTACCCTCACAAGAGATGTGTTTTCTGGGTGTAAGACTGAATACAGCTGCTCAGATGGCATTTCTTACCCCGGACAAACAAAGAAATCTTCACCTTTACTTCCAACAGCTATCAGTAATGTCCAGGCTGACTGCAAGGACAGTCCTTCAAGCCTTGGGGTTCATGGCATCTTGCATTCTAGTACTTCCCAATGCCAAACTGCATATGAGGAAGCTACAATGGTATCTCAAAAGTGTTTGGACTCAACACAGCCAAGATTTGGACACTGTCATTCGGATTCTACCTTGCATTCAGAAAGAATTTGTGTGGTGGGCTCATGAATGTCACCTAAACAAGGGACTCTCTGTGACCCAACCAGAGGCAAGTCAGATATTAACGACGGACGCCTCGGAGTCAGCCTGGGGAGCTCATTTCAAAGGAAAATGGATTCAAGACCTTTGGCCCCCAGAGCTACTTCACTTGCATATCAACATGAAAGAGATGCTGGCAGTTCAGTTTGCTTTGGAAGCGTTCAAGGGCCTACTTCAACCAGGACTGGTGTTGATTCGAACAGACAACACAACTGTCATGTGGTACATCAACAAGCAGGGGGGAACTCATTCTTACCCTCTTTGCAGACAAGCAATGCTGTTATGGGAAACTGCTTTAAATCTGCACATCACTCTTCGAGCACAGTTTCTGCCAGGAGCACAAAATACTTTAGTAGATGTTCTGAGCAGACAGATTGTGGATCCTCACGAATGGAAGTTGGACCCTCAGGTATTTCTTCAGTTGACCATGGCTTGGGGAACTCCAGACATAGATCTGTTCGCTTCTCCTCTGAATTTCCAACTGCCACTGTTTTGCACAAGGCTGTTTCATCCAAAAGCCTGGAAAATAGATGCACTATCCTTCAGTTTGAGCAACCTTCACGTGTATGCTTTTCCTCCTTTGCCTCCTCTTCCACAGGTACTATTGAAAGTCAGGAGGGACAAACCTTGCATGATCCTTATAGCACCGGATTGGCCCCGTCAGCATTGGTACCCTCTGTTGAGGAGCTTAATTCATGGAACCCCTTGGCCATTACCACAGATTCCTCATTTATTGTCTCAGGAAAACAATCATTTTCTCAATTTCAGGGTGCAGTCCCTACACCTGACAGCCTGGCGCATTCTGTTTTAAGGAAGGAGGGCCTTCAGCTCCCTCAACAAGTTTTGGATGTTATTTTGGAAGCCAGGCGACCTAGTACTCGAAAGGTTTATACTGATAAATGGAAGAGTTTTTTTCTTTGGAGTTCAGCTAAAGGCTTTGATGTCAAATTGCCTAATTTGAGTTGTACATTGCAATATTTGACTGTTTTATTGGACAAGGGTTTGTCCTTCTCTTCTGTAAAAGTGCATGCTGCAGCTATTTCTGCTCACTATGATTGTGACCCTCCTTTGTTTTCACATCCATTGGTTAAACAGTTTCTTAGAGGGGCAAAGAATATAAGACCCCCACGAAGAGCTCCTACTCCTGCCTGGGATCTTAATTTTGTTTTGGAAAAGCTGACTCTGCCTCCTTTTGAACGTGCTGCTACAGCTGAATTGAAGTTGTTGTCTTGGAAGACTGCTTTTTTGTTGGCTGTTACTTCTGCTAGAAGGGTATCTGAATTACAGGCCCTCATGGCAGTGGAACCTTTTCTGATTTTTCACAAGGACAGAGTTTCCTTACGTACTAATCCTACTTTTATGCCTAAAGTGATTTCTAATGTGGCATTGAATCAATCTATACATTTGCCTACTTTTTATGCTGACCCCCAAAATAAAGGGGAAAAAGTTTTGCATTCTTTGGATGTACATAGGCAGTTAAGATATTATTTGAACAGAACCAAAGAGTTCAGAAGATCTCAACAGTTATTTGTTTCTTTTGCTTTGACTTCACAAGGGAAAGCTGTCTCAAAACAAACTATTTCCAAGTGGATTGGCCATTGTATTGCTTTTTGTTACTCTCATCATGGAAAGGATGTTCCAGTTGGGATCAGGCCTCATTCTACTAGGGCTACGGCCACCTCTACTGCTTTTTAAGGGGGGTAGCTACTAAAGACATTCTAGAGGCAGCTACTTGGAGTTCTGTACATACATTTACAAAGCATTATCATTTACCTCTTTATTCTAGGTCTCGGGCTGGGTTTGCCACTGCAATCTTACAGGGCATGTTAGCAGCTCCTAATGCTATTTAGTTAGCCAGCCTCCCTTTTTTCCGTTGCTCTGGGATTCTACCCATATGTAAGGACTGCAGCAATGGGAGACGAAGAACATAGTACAGTTTTGTACCTACCATAAATGTAGATGTTCGAGGATCTCCATTGCTGCAGTCCAATTTTCCCTCCCTCCTTCCCCCTTTTCTTTTTTAGGTTGGGTTTTGGGTGGTGTTTTTTGCATTCTGACGTCTGAGGCAAGAAAGACTGTGGATATGGCGTCGGTCATGCGCATTTGTACTGGCACGTACTGACGTCAGTCTTGAGCGCCGATGACCGACGCCGGTTCTAGCCCTTTGGTATTCGGGCTGATGGTGGACAGCGGACTACCCATATGTAAGGACTGCAGCAATGGAGAGCCGCGAACATCTACATTTATGGTAGGTACAAAACTGTACTTTTCCTGGTTCAATTCTCAGCTGGTGAGTCTTCTGTGTAGAGTGTACATGTCCTCCCTGTGTTTGCCTGGGTTTCCTCCCACATTCCAAAGGCATGTAGTAGGTAGACTGGACGCTGTAAGTTGACCATAGGTGTCAGTTGTCTTAGAGTGTATGGTGCGGGACTGGCCATCTGGCAGTGCAAACCTTGGCTCTAGATGATGGTCACTGGTGAAGTGACACCACGACCCCATGTGCAAAAGTGGGAAAAAGTTGTTATAGGTGGATGGATGGATAGTTACTGCTAGCAGAGTAGTAGAATGTAAGATGGGAGTTGAGCAGTTCAGATTTAGATTTGGATGCAGCAAAACCATCCCAGTGTTTGCAGTGAGACAGATAGAAGAGAATAAGCAAGAGGTGAGGAAAGAGTCCAGCTGGACATTTCTAGACTAGGAGAGAGCATTTGACAAGGGCCAAAGAAAGCTGATTTGGGCAGACCTGTGGTGGTTTGAAGTCCCAGAAACATTAGTAATAGTACAGTCTATGTACACAGACTCAGGGACTCAAGTTCAAACAGTGTTCTGTCTCACAGAGGTGTTCCCAGACATAGTGGGTGTACAACAGGGTTCAGCCCACTGCTTTTCATACTGGTGATGGACTACATTAGCAAACAGGTCCGAGGGGACAGATCTACAAACTTGCTGTATCGTGGCATTGTAGGAGTCTGAGCAAAAACTTCAGCAGAGGATAGGGTAATAGAGGGATGACACTGAGTATAGATAAGACAGTTGTGATGGTAGTTAATAGGAGAAATCAGAAGAAGATGAGAACTGATATAGAAGGGAAAATAGTGGAACAGGGTAATAGCTTTGGATGTCTGGGAAGGTTGGTTGGGGAGAAGGGAAGTCTGAATGAGGTCAAGGTTAGAATCAGAGGGGCTGCAGACAACTGGGCACAGAGTGTCAGGGTAGTGTATGACAGAAAAATGCCAAAGAAGCTTAAAAGTAAAGTGTACAAAACAGTAGTGCAACCAGTACTACAGTATGGTACAGAAACTTGGGCGCTAAAGGCAGAGCAGTTGAGAAAGCTAGAGGTGGAGGAGATGAAATGCTTGAGGCAGGTGGTAGGTTGCCCACTATGGAATAGTCAAAGAAATTAAGACATCAGAGCATTAGCTAAAGTAGCTCCAAATGCAGAGAAGGTTAGTGGACGGATTACAGTGGTTCGGGTACATTTGCAGAAAAGCAGGCTGCCTGGTGAAGAAGATTTGGGACAGACCGGAATAAGATAAGAAGAAACAAAGGCATCCAGCAAAGACATGGATGTATTGTGTGACAGAAAACCTGCAACATTTCACACGACACTCTGACCCCATGTAGAAAATGGGAGAAAGGGAGTTGAAGATGATAGTAATGACTGAACCCTAATCTCTCCCTTCTGTGTCATTTCTGAATAACTTATACATAGACTCTTAAATATTCCACCACCTCTTGTCATTGGTCCATGTTTCTGTGATAGTAGGAATATCTATCCTTCCCTCAGTTTGCAGCCTCCCCGATCTTCCTATGTAGACTCCTTGCACTGCAGGGGCTCTTTGTTCCTCTGCATCTCATTTTTAATTTCTGTGTACTGCCTAAACACTTACCCCATCTTTCGCTTCTGTCACCCTTTTGACCCTTCAATTTTAGTGTAATAACACAAAAAGTTACACAACAATGACACCATATATCATACTGAGCAAACATCTCTCACTGGAAAGTATTCGGTATCTGTCAGTTAGAAAGCACATACATCAAACAGTATCCTGAAAAAACATAGTAATGTGGGAAACACTCTTACGTCTATACTGAACTCTGCCAGTATAATATACAGAACATTCATTTTATACTAGTAACAAGATTTTAGAGGACAGTATTTAGTAATTCAGGTACATTGTTTAGCATGATTGAGATTACAAGGAGGGAAGCAAAGAGAAACATTTGAATGAGATATTATGAATGTAACAATTTACATATATACAAAATTATACTGCTTAGGCATACAGCTGTTTAGCTGCAGGTGACATTGTGAGAATATATGTCTATCAGCTCATCGTAAGTTCCTTTTATCAAACAACTGATCAAACACAACTTATCGAACAGCAACCTATCAAAAAGAACACACACACACACACACACACACACACACACACACACACACACACACAAAGAAAACCCTTGATCTGATGTCATTTTCATTCATTCCTCAACCTGTGCGTTTCTGATCTGATCCGACTCGGAAGCTTACCAAAGCTTAGGCTCCAAAGCTTGAAAACCTCCCTACCCATAATGCTTCATTCCCTTGATTACCTCAGATCTTGTTTGCCTGTCTACAAAAAGCATCTTGATCCGATCAGTCGAGCTCTGCTGAGAGTTTCTGGTGAATTTGTGAAGATAAATTAGTTCTTTTTCTTTTTACTTCCGTTTTCTTTTTTCCATGTCTCTGCTATATATTTAAAAAAAAAAAAAAAAAACATTCGCTGGTCCATTCTTGCCTGGACTTTCTTCTCTCTTTCCCTGTCTTATCTATCCTGGAGCTGTCTGATAAACCCCTAAGTTTTAAAAAGTGCACTTTCTGTGAGCACAAGATTCCTTTATCTGATGCCCACAGGGAGTGCGTGTATTGTCTTGGCCCATCCCATTTGGAGTCCTCTTGTTCCATTTGTGAGAGTTTCTGCCCTTGAGCTTTAACTGATATAAGCTGATTTTGAAGGGTGTTATTCCTTCTTCTGCTCCATCGGCAATGACTTCTACTTCAGGGGCTCAAACCCCTGCTAAAAAGCATAAGAAACACAGAAAACATTCCCCATACAAGGCTGCTTCTACAGCTAGCGAGCATTGGACCTGACATCCTCGGATCCAAGTAAATATGCCGACCGAGCTCCTGCTCCTAACTCGGGACTGACTCCCACTGCCTCAGGATTTCCCTTCCAGGACAGATCCACCAAAACATTCTCCAGCCCTCCTTCCACTTCTGTCAGGTCTTCCCCTTTGCCTTTCCGTTTCTGAGTTGGATAGGCTGATGAGGCAATTTCTTCAGACACTGATCCAGATGGGGGTTTTGCCAGCTCCATCCCCCACTGGGTCAGTGAGTCAACTCTCTCCCTTTAGGGCTGTTGCTCCTTTTCCAATCCAACCTCCTGCTTTCAGAATCCTTGGGTCCGAAGGCCCCAGGAGTTCAGATGTTGGAGCTAGTAGTGATTATCTCTCCCAACTCTGACTCCTAGCTTCCCTGATTCGCTTGGCTCTGACCGCATTGGAGCAGAATGGCTGTCAAAGTCGAAGGCTCAATGACTGTTCCAGGGGGTTGACTTTGACTCCGAGGTTTTCAGTGCCGTCGCTTCTCCTCGAAGCCTCAGTGTTCAACTGCTCGGCAGATGGTGGGACTCGAGTGCTTTCTGCCTCGGCAGCTTCGGCTCTGGACAGAATGTCTTTGTTGTCTCCAGGCCCGTCTGCTTTTGAGGTGATGGAGAGGGTTCTCTCCTTACCCAAGGATATCCTTAGCCAGTGCCTTTGGATCCACCCCTTACATCCTCAGATACTGTGTCTGAGACTTCAGGTTTGACACGTCCAGGACAGCAGGCCCAGCAAAGTATCCAAGCCATTCCACCCTTGGAGCCTCAGGTCTCTTCCAATACTTCCCCGGCGTATCCCCCCAAGAAGGTACAGCAGAAGCGGAGGTGCAAGTTGAGGCACCTGGATTCTCTCCAAGAATCCATCACAGAAGACACCAATTTTGAGGAAGGGGAAGGGTCCCCACCGTCTCCACCTGAGGATGTCTCCTTTGGAAACATCTTAGAAATATTGCGCCAAAAAGGTGGTTGGTCTGCCTGAAACCCTACCCCAGAGTAAATGGTATTTTTGGAGGCTTTCAGGTCTGGTCCATCTACATCTTTGGTGCCCCCCCCCCCGATGTACTCGTTGATGTAGTATCAACCAGGACATGAAAGGAGCTGGACAGTGTAGAACCTATCCCCAAATGTGCAGATATGATTCTTAGTGCCGCAACAGACTGACCTCATAGATGCAATGGTTGTTGTGCCAACCACCACAAAGGACCTGGCTTAGGAAAGCTCCACTGTCCGTCCCCCTAACAGGGAGTCCAGGGCTGTGGACAGATTTGTCAAGAGAGTTTATGCTTCAGCCACTTTCATCTTATAAGCACTAAAACACCTTTTCTATCAAGACCACCGTTTGCTCTACCATTCTTAACCCATTTGGGTGAAGGGTCCATATGCCAATTCATCCCTCATAAGCTTTTTAAATTTCCTGGCTTTAGTTTTTATCTACCACCTCTTCAACATTATTAAAAACTTTAAAATAATTCTCTGTCTTAATTTCAAATATCGTCTTTTTTTAGCAAAACTTGTATTTCACCTAGCAACAATTGCATCTGCTTATCATTATTACATATAATAACTTGCATTACACTACAGGCGCAGTCATCAAAAATCTCAGTTAACTCCTTATATAGTTCAGAATCTTCAACCATATGTTAGAGAACCTCCACATTTTTAGCCCCTCGGTACACATTTTAATGAGATGTATTGTTTTGAATAACTATTATCAAGCTGTAAAAGTTTGTTTTGTAAGCTTTTTTTCAAAAGCTAGTAGCTGCGAGTCAAACGTACCATAAGTAATAGACAAATCTGTAAAGCCTCCATGTTTAAACTGCATATTTTTAAGCCACAGAGTTCCATCAAAAGATTCATCATTAGCTGTGTATATTGTGGCATTCATACCACTACCATTGCCAGGAGGCTTCTCTCTCGGACCTTGTCAACACGTACGACGATTGATGTCACCAGAGTGTAAATTCAAGTCGGAGCCTTCCGTTCTCAAAGATGGTGCAGCTGCAAGTCCACTTGTTGCAAACTGGATGACGTTATCACCATTAACACCACGGGAACCTGAATTAAATGCTCCATTGTTGGACTTGGCTTGGTGTCAACGTGCTTACGCTAACAAGTGGTGCTTGGATTACAGCTGTGAAACTAAGTGCCAAAAATGCAGCATTATGTCCTTTGGCAAACCTAGGCACTCCTGCTTTTTTTTCACAACTTTTCTTTGATCAGCATCTGACCACTCTTGTTAGGAAATCCTTTTATATTCCAAGACTAATCACCAGGGGTATATCACCTTATTGTCAGGCCAGTAATAGAATATAATGTCACATTTGTATGCACTTGTCAAGGCATATGACCCAGCTGAAGAGATCAGTGTTTCCTTACCAAAAAAAAAAAAAAAATCAAAGGCATGTCCTCCTTGAGTTACCCTGACAACAATAAAGTGCTGTCACTGTTTCACATTTCTTACCGACTATTGAGAGGAGATCTCTGCTTTGTCTACATATCCTCAATTGATCCAGGATTAAGTATCCTACAGCTGCACGATACTAAACCACACTAAACATCCACTCAGGAAGACGTAAACGTCCACTGAAACAGAAATAGGACCTGTTGGTAGGCTAGATATCTTTTGCAATGAATAACTGTTTTATAGAATAGATTTCCCTTAGAGGTAAGGAGCAAAGTAGCTCTATGACCCTTTTTAAGCATAGCCTGAACCACTGGATGGGAAATTGTAATTACTTATAGAAAAGGGCTGAAATTAGGTCGTGGTCTGGTATTAATTCATGTCTTTAATATTTTTTTTGGTCCCCTTGTGACTTCATATCACCTTTCTAGCTCCCAGTTCCCACATATCCATGTTGGGTCTACCAGCTTGTCTCTTACCCCCTCCCCACACTTGCTGTAGCATTGCTGTAGTCAGTCATTGGTTCTAAGGCCGTCCTAGGGATATGGCCATTTCTGCTTCCATCCTGAGGGATTTATTTGCCCCACTTACTGCCCTGCCCCCACCTCTATACTCGTGGCTTTACATTCAGACATAACTCCCTTCATTGAACGTCCTCCTATCTAGAAGAGGCACACCCATTCCTGCCTCTGCTGCTCAGTCAGTCACCCAGTCCTGGGTTGACTGGATCATAGTCAATGATTTATCCCCCTTCACCAACCAGTGAGGTCCCTGGTAATAATTAATGTCTTGGTAAATGGGTGAGATCATTGGCCAGGCCAGAAATGATCCACTGGATCAATAGCCTAGTATGAATCTATGAACGTTTTATGAACGCACAGAATGTCATTCTGTACAAGAATATTGGTGGCAGGAAAAGGAACAAGCATCAAATCGAGTGGAAAAAATTCATAGGATCACTAATAACATTCTTCGCGTAGAGGGTTATGTAACTATGAAATGGGCTGCCATATTGGCTTGTTGAGCATCCAGAAACTTTTGTGAGAGCATATGATGGGTAGAAATAAGAACAAAGAAGATGTGGAATGATGATAACTACTTACTGGATATCTTTTGTCATATTCTTCCTTCGTGCAAACGTACTGCTGTGTAATGAAGTAATTATCAGATTCTTATGCCTTTCATTTTCTCATTCACAAAAAATAATTTATTGGCTTTTTAATGTTGATTCATGTTTTCTGCTGCTAAAATATGTGTGGTTTGTGATTTGGAGAAACAGTATCCAATGATGAAGCTTGTGCCTTTATGCAATTATTTCCTTATTTGTTTTATTTTTGTTTTACAGAGTAGCACAAGGAGGTTGCAATAACTAAAGATGAGCAAAGGAAGGCCCCTTTATAGCTGGGGTACTGGAGGCTGTACTTAAGGAGGTGGAGTATGCATTGGAACTGGAGGTGTGACCCCAGTGACAGCAGTGTGTTGTGCTTATTTGAAGCTAGAGGTATTGTTTGTTAGTGATGCTGTGGAACAGACTCAGCATAATGATGTCACCTTAGATTCACCATGAAATCTACCAATATGGTAGAGTCAGGCAGACAATGTGGTGTGAGTTGGTGTGAATAACCTCGAGTGCAGTAGAGGACAGTCACCAGTCTGTGGTGCTTGGAGTATCACAGCATGGAGCAGTCCAGAAGTCTTCATCAAAGTTGCTGTCAGTGTGTCCAGACTGTAATGGTGGCAAGGATACTCCATTTCATCTAGGGTAGCTTGGCAATGAGGCAGTTGTTAAACCATAGGAGGGTTGACACCAGATGCATCATCATCTGGTGGCTGCTTTGAGGTGATCAAGACTGCCACAATTATGCAGTATTCTATGTGACCTGAGGGAACCCTGGCCTTAGCCTTTAGTTGCTACCTGTGCAGCCTTTTTCTGCTACGCATACTTTCCTAAATCTCCCTGCCTTTGGCAGGAGTAACAGCCAGGCATAAGAAGGACAGAGAGGACCATTTCCAGCAGTGGAAATTAGATCTGATTTTTTGTATTAATTTTTTTGTAAATAGTCTAATTTTGTCATATTTTTACAAGACTGTTTTAGGATGTTTGTTTATTGTGTTTGGATTTTAACATAATAAAGGGTATTAAAGATATTCTGCATGCATAGTGTTGGTCTGTCCAGGTTTCATCCATGTAACTGTGACATGAGATCAGTATTTGACTTGTACATTGCCTGTGTCCTTCAGATGGGCCAAGCTTTACAGCCAGCAAAGCTGGTTTTGCACCTTTAAAGTACAGTGCTAACTGCTGTGATGTTTTACATTCTTTTGTTTCTGTACAGTGGTGTGTGTTTTTGGCATGACTGATTTTATGGGTAATATGTCCTCAATACATAGCCTTGTGAATTTATTAGAAATATACCTATTATGAATGCATTTACATCATAATATAAAGCTTCACGAGACAAGTTTGGTAAATGTGAGTGTGTGCGGAAGCAATGGTGAGGTTTGCTTTGGAGGGGGCTATGTAACAGATCTGGCAACAGTGTACCACTAACTTGCGGAAGCCACCATTTCTACAAGTATTAGCGAAGAGTTTGCACCAGATTGTGGTGTGCTATGATTTCAGTTTAGTGCATCTGGAATTTGTCAGTGCATGATTCAGAAATGGTTGTTGAGTGACAACAATTTTGAAAGCGGGATAGATTGTTAGATTTGATTAGATAGATGGATGTATTTATTTATTTATTTTGCAAAAGGCTGTGCCCATCTCCCTCCTCCACTTTTAAACATACTATCTCCAAGTTGCTTTTTTTGATTTTGGACATTGAAATTACAGTAAACACCTTTTCACTTGCAAAAACTCAGCAACTTGTATTTCTTTATTTTGCTGCTTTTTTAAGAAAAAAAAAGCACTTTAGGAAATAATTAGAAAATGTGTGGGGAATAATTTCCTGTAAAGGCTGTTATGCTCCATACAGTGGATTATATTAGTGTTACAGAGACTGGAAATGCATTATGGGTTTAAAGTATAGTTTACAATTTATTGTATTAAAGTATAATCATTTTTTTTAATGCAGATGTTCCCAGCATCTTCAGTGGTGACCAGATTGGCATGTTGGATCCTCATCAAACCCTTTTTGGACCACGAGAGTCAGGTCAGTGTTGGAGTCTGAAAGATGATATCAAAGAAATTACTGAATATGAAGACCAGTTTGCACCATATATTGGCATTTTTCAAAGCACTAAAGAGACTTTTAAGGCTGGTTATTTCCCTGGTACCCTTTTCCGCTTCCCTCTTCGAGTACAACCTTCTCAGCTTAGCAGCAATTTATACAGCAAGCAGAAGATCTTAGAATTGTTCCAGTCCTTTATGGCAGATGCAGATACAGTATTACTTTTTCTAAAAAATGTTCAGGATGTGTGCTTGTACATCAGAGAATCTGATGGATCAGATAGGCTTATTTTTAGGGTAACGGCTACTGAAAACAAGGAACTAAAGCATGAGAGACCAAACAGTATCAAAATTTTAAGTTCTGCCACAGATGAATATTGTAATGGAATTCCCTGTAATACTTTAACATGTGTAGCGTACAGTGTTAACATTGTGACTAAAGATTATATGGAGGAGGAGACAGAAAAGATGTCATGGCTTGTCTGTAACAGTGTTGGAGGCCGAGGGATGTGCAGTATGTTAGACTCCTTGGCAGATGACTTAAAATTCATTCCTACCATTGGAATTGCCATGCCTTTAACCTCAAATGGAGGAGTGAAAGGAGCTGCATCTGAATTCTCAGGGAGAGCATTTTGTTTTCTTCCTTTACCCCCTGGAGAAGAAAGTAAAACAGGACTGCCAGTTCATATCAGTGGTTTCTTTGGCCTGACTGACAACAGGAGGAGTATCAAGTGGCGGGAGCTTGACCAGTGGAGAGACCCTGCAGCACTCTGGAATGAACTTCTTGTTTTAAATTTAGTCCCCCATACATACTCCATACTAGTCTTAGAAGCAATAAAACGGATGAAGCTGCAAGACCACCAAAGTCTATCTGTGTTTCCTGAAGAGATATATAGGGTGTGGCCAGATTGCAACAAAGTTCGGATACATTGGAAGTCTATTTTGGAGCCTCTATTCAAGGAGTTAATACAGCATGCTGTTATTTTCTCATTGAGTAATAAATGGTTAAAAGCAGACTCAGTTTATTTTTCTGAACTAGATGAATGTACAGACTATACAAAGATAGTTCTTCACTACCTCCAGAGTTCAGGGGTTCATGTTGCAGCAGTACCACATAATGTTGCTTATGCTGTCCACTCCTCTCTTCCAGCTGGTACTGTAGTGAAAAAGGTTACCCCTGCTTTGGTGCGCCAGACATTTCGAAAGTATGGACACAAGGGACCTGCTGTTGAAAAACTTTACTTGCTGGAATATATACTTAGAGATGAAAACTATAGTGAACTACTTGGACTAGAGCTGCTTCCTCTTCAGACTGGAACATTTGTGTCTTTTTTGGCATCTGCTGCTGATAAGGATGCCATTTACATTACATCAGATGATTTCCCAAGGTAAGTATATTTTTCTTAAAGAAAACAACTTTTAAATTGAAAGTTCTATAATAAAAATCATTTGTTTTGTTAGTTGGAATGTTGACATAGGTAAACATAGGTTTTAAAGACAAGCCTTTCTGTCTGAAAGCAGTTTCCTAGTCTTGTAAATAGTTTTGATTTATTTGTAAACATAAGAACCATGTAAGACACCTTCTCTGAATGTGGCTTCTTTCTTCTATTTGTGTAAGACCGTATGTAGTCTGGCAGTTATTACAGGTGGTTAAGACTTTGAACTGTTAATGAGCTGCTTCTGGTAACCAGGGATCCAAGGTTTGATTCCTTCCGACTTCATTTGTGACTCTGAGCAACCCATTTAACCAAACAGTGCTCCTGGGTCACCCCCTGAAAAGGAGTTCCTTTACCCGGTAAGTAAATGTATATGAAAAATAAGACCATACAGGTTTAAGTTTTGAAGGCCATTTGCTGAGGATAAGTGTTGCAGTTTGTTCGTCTAAAATTCCAAGCTTAGCACATTTCTGAAATTCTGTAGATCCCATGCTTAGTTTTGGAGTTGTCATGTCTGATGCCAGTACACATCGTGATATCAGAAGCCTTGCTAAGATAGAGTGTTCAGGGCCACAATGTTAAAACCTTCAGACTGTGCCTGTCATTTCTGTATTGTTTTTATGTTCCTCAGGAGATGCTTATGTCATAAGTAATTGCCAGAAGTGCCAGTTCATCAACCCAACCCCTCTAGGAGAAGGAGTTTGAAGCTTGACAAGTGCATCAGATCATTGAGACTAGAATTTTTGAATGATGTCCAGTGCAGGCCTTAGCAGGAAGGTCCCTCATTTAACGCCAGACCAGGATCAGGTAAACAAGATGAGTAAGATAATTCGGAGGACAGTTTTCTGTCAAAGCCTGCTTCATCAAATCCCATCCCTGTGATAGACTTTGGCTCCTCATCTGCTCTCCCTCTGCTATGCCTTAATTGAGGCTGTGCATCATCTGGCAAAAAAGGGGAGCAAGAGCAGTGCAGCCACATTGTGTGTGTGTGGGGGGTCAATTTTACGGTATAATGTAAATGTCATATGTAAGTAATGACACAGGTAAATCTCTCTTCAATTACCTTATTTCCAAAGCCTGGAATACCCTACCTACCCATTTGCCCTCTATTAGCCCCAGTACATTTAAAAAGAACCTCAAAGCACACTACATGAATAACTGGTTATGCTCCTGTAACTCCCCAAGATAAACACTTAACAATCTTTTTCACCTCAACCCAATATGCCTTAACTTTTTCTTTTCGACCAACAGAACTAACCAACCTGCATTCTTGTAAAACCTACTGTTCTTGTTTCTACTTGGCTTGTACTGACCCAAAATCTTAAACTATTTTACAACCTAAACATTATATTCACTACTCAACCTTGTCTTATATTTCCATATCACAGTGCTCACCTCTCTGTTATGCCAGTTCACACACACACACACACACACACACACACACACACACACACACACACACACACACACACACACACACACACACTACTAGCAACATCTTGACTAGCCACAACAACTCAGTTATTACATTGTCTTACCACTCTTACCCACTAACATCCTCATGGCTGACATCAACCCAAGTGTAGGACATTAGCATAAGATATTTCCCATTACCATGGTAAGTGATGACACTTGTACATGTGACTGTATAGATGTACCATCAACACTAATGTAAAGAATGTATATTGTGTTTACTATGTACTATACAAAATTACAATACAATGTTTCTCATCTTTATTCTATGTGTATTTGGACAGACTATGTTCTAATTTGATTACCATAGACTATGTATTGTTTACTACCTATTTGTTTTATGTCTTGTCTGGAGCTTTTCTCCCCGGGCCTCCACTGAAAATGGACCTGTGTCCAGTCGGACTTACCCAGTAAACAAATGTAAAATAAATAAATAAAAATAATGTTAATGTGACTTTGAAAATAGTCATTTTACAATAGTGCTATTTTTACTGCATGAAGTGCAAGGCTTTGTTAAATAAATGCAGCTATAATTATTAATCAGATTAACAAGTTGTATTTTTAAATAGATTTATTAGCTTATATTTAACAGTTGTGTGACCATTTGGGCAGAGAAAGGTGCATATGTTGGGCAGAAGTGAGGAGTTTGTGGGAAAACTTAGTCCATTTGGCTACATGCAGGAATCTCTCCCCACATAATCCTGAAGTGCCGTAAGCTGTTAGCATACTTAATAAGAGATGTCTGTTACATATTTAGGCAGTGGAGACCATTTTCTTTCTTTCTTGGCTTTTAAAAAGAAGAAAAAGTTTTCAAAAGTTCAAACATGTACTGTTAATGAAAAAGAGAGAAGGGCAATGCAGCAAACTCATTTAAGCATGAATGAGACAGATCAAAGGAGAATTAAGTAATAAGGATGGGACATTGAACTGAAAAGGAAAATTCAAGCTCTGCATTGTCAGTTGCTACAAGAAACCAGAGTTGGGGGGAAGAACAAACCAAGGATCATGGCAGAAATGTTAAAGGAACAAAGTAGTAAAGTTTAAGAGCATTGGAATATAATAGAAAAAGCATTTCAAGCTAGAAGTTACAACAGAAGCAAATGGATTAAGATGAATCTAACATGACTTGTACTAGAAAGGGGCAAATGGGGATGGCAAAACTGCCCTGTCAGTACATTATACTAGCAGATAAGGAAGTAAACTGTGTCCTATGGGGGGGAAATAAGGGAAGGAGGTACACTAGGCTTAAAATTAATTTTGTACATACAAAGCCTTGACGGTATTAAGAAAGAAGTTGTGGGGTTTACATGTACTCAAAGCACTGGCTCATACCTCATGAAGTTATGAATTGCCAAAGCATATTTGTATGTAGTTCTTTGAAAAAATGCTGTGTTAAGGGATTAGAAAAAAGGTATGGAAGAGATGGAAAACAAAATTTTACAGTGTAAGAATCAGCCTATGAGGTGAATGCTTGCTAGCCAGTAATAAGATCAGTACTGATTAAAAAGATGGAACTCAGTAAGATTTTTTAAAAAGTAGGATAAAAAGGAGAAGAAATGGGGTAAGATGGCACAACTTAAAGTAATATTGTGGAATATTAGTGGACGTACTGACTCCATAAAACAGAATGCTAATGCATATAGGAATACATAAACCACATCTAGTATTGTTACAGTAAACACACTCAGATTGGTTTGAACATAAGAAATTGATAAAAAGGAGTTTGAGAGTTTTTTCTCCAAGTTCTTTAGAAGCTAGGAGAAGATGTGCAGTTGCACTTGCAAGTGGAGCGCTCAGTATAATGGGTTTATAACTGTTTACCAGGCTAATGACCACTAGGGCCATGCATCCCAAATCTCTGACAAGTTCTGGTACCCTTGTTAGTGTAAACAAGACCTTGGGAGATGAATTATTACAAGCAGGGGCATGGGAAATAATAGAAGAGGAGAAAGTATAGATGGCTGTGTATCAAAATGAAAAGCGGGAAAAAAGAGAAACATTGAATGAGGTGGTACTTTTCCATCAGGGTCTATTATGCATGGGGATGAGCAAGAACAATATTCACTAAAGGGCTGTCTGTCATGAGGACCAAGAAAGGCATATATAACAAGGGAAGTACGTTTTCTAAAAGCTTATATGAAAGTGTTTGGACTAGAAGGTGTAGCAAAAGTAGATTATGCAAATATTTCTCCTCTGATATTTTTTTTGTTCAGGTGTTGGAGAAAAATGCTAGGAACTAGAAAAAGATCAATAGGGTACATTATTCTAAAAGAGGGAAAGGTTCCCATGCGCCTCTCCTGTTACAGACCAATATCAAGTTTTTTAAATCATGACCACAAGTTGCTTATGGTGATAGTTGCAAACTGAGTAGCTAAGATCCTGCCATACCTAACCGATCTAGACCAGTGTGGATTTGTTGGTGGTTGACAGACATATGATATTGTAACTCTGATGGTACAAAAAACAAGCTGACTTCAAGGGTAATATTTAGTTTGGACACAAAGAAACTGTTTGACCTTGTGATCTGGATGTTTCTGAGAGTTGTAAATTGGGTACCCAGAGAAACTGGTTGACCTAATAATAACAATATATGAAGGGCTAGCTTCCAAAATGCCAAAATCAAAACTGTGGAGTTGCTGTCTAGCATGTTTTCTTTGCATATTGGGATTAGACAGGTATGCCCACTTTCACCTCTGTTTGCCATTTGAAAAGGACCCATAACCACACAGGTAGAACTTTCTGTGTAAAAGATTATGTGTAAAGGATTATACACAACATGGAGGACAAATAAAAATTGCACCCTTTGCAGATGGTAGAGTTGTATCTTACTCAGAGCAGACCTGTCAGTGTTATTCAATTTTCACGTAATCCTTGATTGTGGGGCTCAGTTCCGAGCCTCAGAATTGACTCAGCTGTCAGATTTCATTTGCAACTTTGTGTCAAAACGCATCCAACCTCTCTCAAGCTTTGGCAGTTAGAGTAAGTTTTTTTCCTCTGATTTCTCTAATTTTCTATCTTGTATATTTCTACTTCTCCCCATGTACTTTCTAGTTTTCTACCCGCTCCTCTCTTCCTTTCCATGCGTGTGAATGATCTATTTCCCCTTCCTTCTACCTTTGGGTATTTTCTTTCTTAACATACCATTGCGGGTACTATCTTTTACCTGTTTAGGTATTTCTGGCTACCATAGTTGGTACCTTCTTCCTTTTTCTATTAAGAATTAAAAAAATATTTTCCCTGTTCCCTCTTTGCGAGTGTGTGTGTGTGTGTGTGTGTGTGTGTGTGTGTGTGTGTGTGTGTGTGTGTGTGTGTGTGTGTGTGTGCGCAACTTTTATCAGCCTTGGGCCTATTTTTTGGGCATGGCTGATAAACCTTCAAAGGGCACCTCTGGCTTTGAGATGCCAGAAGTGTGACAGGAAGATGCCCAATTCAGATGGGCATGTCAGTTGTATGTATTGTTTAGGTGCTGTCAACCTGCAGGAAGATTACGCCATCTGTCATGGTTTCTCTGCCAGGAATTTAACTGATCAGAGAGACAAGCTGATTTTGAAAGGTTTGTTGAAAGGAGACTTTGAAGGGGCCATATCTGGTCCAAAGACTGAAGCCAGCTCGTCATCTTCCTCCTCTTCTAAGCCCAAGAAACACTCTCTTTCAGTACCGAGCAGTTCCTCAGAACCACCTGCAAAATTATCCAAACAGCCTATAGTGTTAGCAGTTTCATTAGCACTGATAGGCAAGAGTGATTCAGCACCAGCCGTTGCTTCTGATCAGACACCTACAGCCTCGGTACCAGAGGTTTTGTCGGTACTGAAGCAGACTACATTGAGGACATTGCCAAGAACCACATATTCTCCATCGTTCAATCCATTTGCGGACCGACCACCTAGTCCATTCATGGAATCAAGACCACCTAGGTCTCCTTCAGCGTGATCTGTTCGATCCACTAAGAGCCTCTTGGAATTGGACATCATGAGGCTAGTGGACTAACTCCTGACAGCAAGGGGATTACATCCATCTTCAGTTCTTAGCCAACTTGGCAATGGGACCTGTCCTTCTTTGTCACTTGTCTTATCTTCCTCCTCCAGCTCCAGTTGAGTCTTTGGAGCACCTGGCACGACCTGCCCATCTCCGACTGTCTCTTTTCCAGTAAGAGTCTCTTCTCCAGAACCGAGAATTGCCTTGATCTCTTCCCAGGGTCAGCTTCGTCACTGGTTCCAAGGAGCAGAGTTCAACTTCTATTCTTTTGGAGCCTGCCATGCCCCTCAGTGCCTCGGCATTCATTGGCTCAACCTAGGCTTCTGTTTTGGGAGAGACTTCCTCGGTGCAGGGTTGGACCACGATTCCGAAGAAGTCTGTTTCTGTTCCAGGCTCCCATCCCTGTATGGGGAGGCCAGCCTTCTGAGTCATGGAGAAGGCCTTGTCTATTGTTGTCACTCATCTAGTCAGGATGTAATAGATGAGACTTTGTGGGTTCTGTTCAAGCAGCTTTATTATGTACAAACACATTACAATTGAATCTAATTAACTTGGGTAACTTGTGTATAAGCTAGCTGTTACATTCATACATGCTCACTCTCTGGCTGCACTCTGAAAATGGCACTGGGTATAGCAAGTGCCTGCCATTTATATATGCATGTTTATCACTTGCTATACTTCTTAACGACACATCGCACACATTGCTTTACATCCTCCCATTTGAGAAGTAGATCATGCAGTGCTGAGAATATCAGTTAACATGCAAATAATACAAATAGCTTTTTGTCATGCATTCATACAGAACTATGTACGTATATATATTTATGTCCAGTTCACTGTGTATTTCACACTAGGTCTGGAAGTGCAACCAAATTGTGTGACATAAAACTGCGAATTAGATTTGGCAAATAGAACTGTCTCTGCTGAATGTTCAACATTAGGAATATCAGGAACATCATCAGAGTTGGAATAAGAAGGAAAGACGTTCTGGAACAGGAACATTTTCTGAATTACTCTGAGATCTAGAGTCTGTATCTCAGGAACAATGCTGTGATATCAATTCTGGTACAGAAAGAAGATGTCTGCGATTTCTCCTGTACTCCACGCGCTCAGATTCTAGGAAGTAGGATCTTGGCTCAGTACATGTACCTGTTACTTGACTAATACGGTTGAAACCATTCGCTGTTTTCACCCTCACTGTCTCTCCTTCTTTCGATGGATAAAGAACGCTGCTCGATTTATCATAACTGGACTTCTGGATAGAACGCTTCCTGAATAATTGGGCTCTGATGGTTCTGTTGTTTTTAGCTTAGGCCTCAATAAACTGGAACTAATAGCCAGTGTTCTAGTTCGCCTGGATAAAATTCTCTGAGAAGGCGAGCCAAATATATCGTCACGGGGTATGTTTCTGAGTAAATTCAAAAAGACATCAGGATTGTCATGCTTTGACCTTTCAAGTAATTGCTTTGCACTCTGTACTGCATGTTCAGCTAGTCCATTTCACTGCAGATATTCTGGACTACTAGTAATATGTACGAAGTCCCATTCTCTTGCAAATTTCTGAAATAACTGACTAGTAAATTGAGTACCATTGTCAGAAATAACTTTGTGTGGACTGCCATGGAAAGAGAAATGACATTTCAATTTAGTAATAACAGTAGTGGATGTTAGATAAGGTAGTAAGTCAATCTCAAACAAGTATAAATAAGAGTCTACCAATGCTAAGTAATGCTGATTGTTCCACTCGAATATATCAGTGGCTACTGTTGACCAGGCTAGTTCTGGAACTTGACTTAGCTGAAGTGGATGTTCTTCATGTTTCACTGTTGCAGTCATTATATTTGGGTAATCTGCTGGCAGGTTGCCCTCAGTCGGCCTGATTAACAAAGTCTTGGGTCCTGTGTAGGTTGCTGTCCCTTCTTCCATTACGTCAGGTCGTCAGGGGTATAAAACATGCAGCTGATGCCATTACATCAGTCTTTCTTGCCGTGCAGTGCCTGAAGCAGAAGCAGTTTGCAAGTGCCAGTCGGCCGACTCCTGAAATTTTTGTTTTCGAGTTTCAGAACCAAAGTCTTCAACTTAAAGCTAAGTATCCCATTGGGGAAACTTTTTCTTGCTCCTTACCGATGTCAGCAAAAGTTAATAATTGCATTACTTGTGGAAAGCAAATACCTCATAAAGATTTTCATTTGTACTCTATTCCTTGCCTGGGTCCTGACCACGACGTACCTTGCTGTTGGTTTTGTGCTTTATTTAATCAGCTCACTATCCATTGTTGGTACATTTTTGCCATTAAATATTTCGGTTCTCAGTTTAATTATCCAGAAATGATGGCGGTTAGCCATCCGACTACCGGAATTCCGAAAAAACGCAAAGAAAAAGACAGAGACAGGCCGTTGAGGTCCAAATCTGCCGTCGACGCTTCTCCTAAGCCAGTCGCCGGTACTCAGACGCTTTCGCAGCCCCTGATACCCACTACTTCTGACTCGCAGGCCTCTACTGAGACCCATTTGGAGTCCAGTATGTCGCGAGATGCTTCTCCTATGGAACCCGTGGATGTCTCTACCTTGGATGGGTGCGGAGCCACTGTGCAGGCACCGGCTTCTGAGGGTGTATTCAGGCCTACAGACTTGCATATTAAACCAACTCCACCTTCTGTACTAAGGCCTAAATCTCAATCTATGTCTAAAAAAACCACACCCAGGCCCCTATGGCTAAAAAACAAATGAACAAAATGGCTGAAGATCTTATTACTCTAATCAGGGGTAGTCAACCCTCCCCCCTTGTAAGAGGCCTAGGGCTGAGTTTGACTATGAATCTTCTGATCAGGACTCTGTTTCTTCTAATTCTTCCAATGACCTGGATTTGTCCATGCCTACTTATGAGGATTCTGATGCAGAGGATTCCATTCCCTCCTCTTCCCCCCTGAGGATTTTTCTTTTGGGGAAACTTTACATACCTTAAGGGAGCATTTCCACTCGGAGAGTCAGGAATTTTCTGAATCTAAAAAGAGGCTCAGGGATTTCCTCCTTCTACCTCAGCATAGGCCTTTGGCTATACCTCCTATACTAGATATTGTTGATGTGTTTGCGGAATTCAGTATGGCCCCTGATTCCCTGCCTCCGGCTCCTAGTAAACCTGACAGATACTACAGGGTCAAAACAACTGGGCTGGTAACTAGTAAAATAAAAAAACAGATAACCGATACGGAGGCAACCAGACAGTCCAAATAGCACGTTTATTCTTTAAAGCGCTTTTCGTCAATTGGGAACTGTTCAAAACATACCCCCTTGTCTTTGAAAAATTGGGTGAAAGCCCAAAGGTGGTTTTCAGGAAAGGGAAGAACCTTAAAACATCCTTGGAAAGTTACAGTACACTTCTAGTACGTAATCCAGGGATGTTAAAGTGTTATAACTGCAACTTTTGTAGACATGTAGAGGAAACAAATTGTTTTCACATTAATGGTAGGTCTTATAAATTGAAATATAGATTTAATTGTACCTAGCTAAATGTACATTCTGTCCGGTCTTCTATATAGGAAAAACAGAAAGAAAGGGGACAGAATGTACGAACACTTATACGCCATAAAGAAATGCAAACATGAAAATGCTCTAGCTAAACACATTTCTGTTTATAATAATCATAATTTCAATTTTGTGGCTATTGACCAAGTTAACATTGATTGTAGAGGAGGACCGAGACCACTTAAACTTGAAGAATTAGAATTGGTATGGCAAGTGATGAGGTTAAATGCTTATAGTCACCCTGGACTAAACGATTCTTGTTCTATCACTAGTGTATTAAAACTGAATAGTCTTAAGAGGTGACTTGGTTTTATATACTTGCATTAGATTTGATTTTGTTAATGGGCTCAAATTAATGATTATTTAATGTACTAAAGTTGAATTACCCAGATTATTAATTTCATGTTTTGTTTTAAACTCTTGGGTAACATGAGCATTTGTGTGTTGCATTATTTGTTTCTTGTCTGATTTTTTATTATTTTTATGTCTTGAGAAGAATTAGTTGCTGTAATTTTAAACAGAATGAATGAGATGTTCATTTGGTCACGTGACAACAAAATTTTAATTGCCTAGCTTTTATATACAAGGATACTTCTGATTGAGTTTACTTGTTTCTGAGGAAGTCAGCTGATTTAGCTGACGAAAAACGCTTTAAAGAATAAACGTGCTGTTTGGAGTGTCTGGTTGCCTCCGTATCTGTTATCTGTTTTTTGCTTTACTAGATACTACAGGGTTCCCGAGTCCCACAAGTTCTTTTTCAAAAAATCCTGTTGCGGATCCAGAAACCATTTCTCAGGGGCCCAAGGGCATTAAGGCTTCTACTGCTAAAAATCCTACCCCTTCTGATAGAGACTACAGGGCGCTGGATAGATGGTGTAAAAAGGTTTATACTTCTGCAACCTTGGCAATCAGGGCTTTAAACTGCCAATTTCATATGTTAAAATATCAACAGCATATTATTGGACTGCTTCAACAGAAAATGATGATGATTCCTGACTGTGGAAAATTAAGGCTTACAGGATTTATTGCATTCTGCTGAGCAAGTTGGAAAACATACTTTGCAATGTGGATTTGATTCTTTAGAGGCCTCTTGTAGGGCTGCTGTTACTGGGTCTGTGCTTAGAAGGCATGCTTGGCTTAAGGAACAATCTCTGCCTGATCATGTTAAAGCAACATTGTTGGATGCTCCTTTAAATCAGGACCGCCTGTTTGGCACTAAGGCTGAAGAAGTTCTAAAAAAGATGGAAGATAAAGCTAAATCTATGCAAACTGTAAAAGATTTCTTACAAGAGCAACTTCCAAGATTTAGTAGGCACTGGCCTACTAAGAATTGGTCCTTTCCAGCCCCTTCCAGATCCACTCAAGCCAAACCCAGACACACCAAAAGCACCAGGTTGCAGACCCAAGGGACTCTCAGAACTAAGCAATGGGGGACCTCCACTTCCAAAACAGGAAATAAGACACCCCCTATGGTAAACAATCTCAATGACTTTCCTTTAAAATTACCAAGCACTTACCTTTTAGCCGCCCCTTTGGGGGGAAAGATTGCTCTTCATCCAAAAAACTGGGAACTCATAACCCAGGACAAATGGGTTTTAAATATAGTGTCCCAGGGATGCAGATTTCATTTCCACACGTTGCCAACACCAAACGTGTGGCCAGACCTGCCCCCAAATCAGTGGGCAGAGGCTCAGAAAAAAGTACTTTCCCTCTTAAACATGGGGGCTATTCAACTGGTACCAGAAGAGGAAAAGGGACAAGGTTTCTATTACAGGCTTTTCCTGGTACCCAGAAAAGATAAATCACAATGTCCAATTCTGGAACTGTCTACTCTAAACACCTTTCTGGACATTCCAAAATTCAAGATGCTGACTCTTCACCAGTTACTTCCTATCTTAGGCAAAGATGCCTGGTTGGCAACTCTAGATTTAAAAGAATCTTACCTGCATATCTCAGTCAGGAAATCTTGCAGAAGATACCTACGCTTCAAAGCAGGCTACTTGCATTATCAGTTCTCTGCACTGATTATGAATCTTCAGATCAGGTTTCCATTTCTTCTGATTCCTCTGATCAGGAATTTTCTATCCCCCCTTATGAGGACTCTGATGCAAAAGAATCCATCCCGTCTGCTTCTCCTCCTAAGGATTTTTCTTTTGGAGAGACTTTGCATACCTTAAGGGAACATTTTCATTGCGAGAGTCAGGACTTTTCAGAATCCAAGAAAAAAGCTTAGGGATTTTCTTCTTCTTCCTCAGCATAGGCCTTTGGCTATACCTCCTGCATTGTTGATGATGTTTTCTCAGAATCCAGCGTGGCTCCTGATTTCCTGCCTCCGGCTCCTAGTAAGCCAGACAGATATTACAGGGTTCCTGATTCCCACAAGTTTCTTTTCAAAAATCCTACTGCTGACTCCGAAACTATTTCTCAGGGTCCCAAGGGTGTTGAGGCTTCTACAGCTAAAAATCCTACCCCTTCTGATAGAGACTCCAGGGCACTGGATAGATGGGATAAGAAGATTTATACGTCTGCAACCCTGGCAATCAGGGCTTTAAACTGTCAGTTTCATATGCTTAAATATCAACAGCATGTCATGGGCTTACTGAAACAGAAAATTATGTTGATTTCTGATTGTGTGGAAAATAGAGTTACAGGACTTATTGCATTCAGCTGAACAAGTTGGAAAGCATACTTTGCAATGTGGTTTTGGAGGCCTCTTGCAGGGCTGCTGTAACTGGATCTGTGGTAAGAAGGCATGCTTGACTCAAGGAGCAAAATCTGCCTGATCATGTTAAAGCTAAATTGTTGGATGCTCCTTTACAGCAGGACAGTCTGTTTGGTAATAAGGCAGAATAAGTTTTAAAAAAGATGGAACACAAAACTAAATCTATGCAAACTAAAAGATTTCTTGCAAGTGCAGCCACCCAGGTTCAGTAGGCACTGGCCCACTAAGAATTGGTCCTTTCCAGTACCCAACAGAGCCGCTCAGGCCAAACCCAGACACTCCAAATGCTCCAAGTTTCAGTCACAAGGATCTTACTGGACAAAACAATAGGGTGCCTCCACCTCCAAATCAGGAAGGAGCAAAGCACCTCCCTACGGTAAACAGTCTCAATGACTTTCCTCTGCCATTTCCAAGCACTTATCTTTTGGCAGCCCCTTTGGGGGGGAAACTGGCACTTCATGCTCAAAAGTGGCATCTAATTACCCAGGACAAATGGGTCTTAAATATAGTATCCCAGGGGTACAGATTTCATTTCCACACTTTGCCAATTTCAAACGGATGGCCAGAACTGCCCCTAAATCAGTGGGTGGAGGCCCAGAAACAAGTCATGTCCCTTATAGATATGGGGGCTATTCAGCCAGTACCAGAAGAGGAAAAAAGACAAGGATTTTATTCAAGACATTTCCTGGTACCCAGAAAAGGCAAATCATGGCATCCAATTCTGGACTTATCCATTCTAAATACTTTCCTGGACATTCCAAAATTCAAAATGCTGACTCTACAACAGCTACTGCCTATGCTAGACAAGAATGCCTGGTTGGTAACTCTAGACTTAAAATAGGCTTACCTGCATATCCCAATCAGGGAATCTTGCAGAAGATACCTCCGCTTCAAAGCAGGCTATTTGCATTACCAGTTCTCTGCACTTCCCTTTGGCTTATCTACTGCGCCTAGGATCTTCACAAAGTGCCTGGCACCAGTAATTGCATTTTGCAGACAAAGAAACATTCAAATGTATCCTTATCTGGACGATTGTCTAATTCAGGCAGAGGACAAGAACACTCTTCTACAACATCTGGCATTTGTAAAAAGGCTTCTAACATGCCTAGGGTACACCATAAACGAAAATAAATCACAACTGGTACCCTCTCAAATAATTACATTCCTGGGTGCTAGCTTGAATACAACTGTCCAGGTGGCTTACCTCACGCCAGACAAACAAATTCAGTTGATAACATACTTCAAAAAAGTGGCCACAAAAACCCAGCTATCTGCAAGACAAATTCTGAAGGCTTTGGGGTTCATGGCATCCTGCATTCTACTAATTTTATATGCAAGACTGCATATGAGGAAGCTTCAGTGGTACCTAAAAAGCTTATGGAATCAACATGGTCACAGCCTGGAAACAATGATTCCTCTCATTCCTTACCTGCAACAGGAGTTCCTTTGGTGGGCAGAGGCCTGTCACCAAAACAAGGGACTGTCATTCATTCTACCCCCTGCCACCCAAACCCTAACTACAGACGTATCAGATTATGCTTGGGGGGTCCATCTGGCAGGGAGATGCATTCAGGGCGAATGGAGCCCAAATCAAACGCACCTACATATTAACCAGAAAGAAATGCTAGCTGTACAGAATGCTCTGACAGCCTTCAAGACTTCATCCAGGACAACTACTGATAAAGACGGACAACACCACAGTTATGTGGTACATAAACAAGCAAGGAGGTAACCACTCCTACCCCCTTTCCATACTAGCTATGGCCTTGTGGAACACAGCCTTGACTTACCAAATACATCTACAAGCTCAATTCCTGCCAGGAAAGCAAAATACTCTGGCAGACGACCTAAGCAGAAATCTTATGGACCCACATGAATGGAAACTGGATCCACAAATCTTCAGCATGTTGACACGAAAATGGGGGAGCCCACACACAGATCTTTTTGCCTCTCCCCAAAACTACCAGTTGGACAAATTCTGCACAAGAACTCATCACAAAAAAAGCTTGGAAAGTGGATGCTGTATCCTTCAGCTGGAAAAAAACTATCAGTCTATGCCTTTCCCCCTCTGCCTCTGCTCTCCAAGGTTTTACTAAAAGTCAGACAGGAAAAAACAAAAATGATTCTGATTGCTCCGGACTGGCCTTGCCAACACTGGTACCCGCTTCTAAGGAATATGTCACACCTTCCTCCGGGTACTTGCCTCAGACACCTCATCTATTGTCTCAGCAGAACTATCAAATTCCATACACTCAGCTCCAAGCTCTGAATCTTGCAGCATGGCTAATCAACTAATTTCACCAATCACATCTGTCAGTAAACCTGTGTTAGATGTCATTTTGGAGGCTAGAAGGCCTAGTACTGGAAAATCTTATGCTGATAAATGGAAGATATTCTGTGCCTGGAACCAAGCACAAGGAATAAACACAGCAATCTCCAATATTCCTCAGATTTTGTAATATTTAACTAAGATGCTTCACAAGGGCCTATCTTTTTCTTCTATAAAAATCCATGCCTCTGCCATCTTGGCTGATTACAACACAGAGCCTCCTCTCTTTTTTCTCATCCCCTGCTAAAGCAGTACATCAGAGGGGCCAAAAATTTGAGACCTCCCAGGAGAGCACCGACTCCTGAATGGGACCTCAAGTTTGTGCTGGAAAAGCTCACCCTACCTCCTTTTGAACCTGCTGCTACTGCAGACATAAAATTTCTTTCTTGGAAGACAGCCTTTCTTTTAGAAGTCACTTCAGCTCGAAGGATTTCAGAACTACAGGCTTTCATGGCAGTGGAGCCTTTCATTATCTTTTATCCGGACAGGGTGGCCCTCAGGACTAATCCTTCTTTTATGCCCAAGGTGGTATCCAGCATGGCTCTTAACCAGACCATTCATCTGCCATCTTTTTTCCCAAATCCGTAGAACAAGGGGGAGCGGATTCTGCATTAATTGGATGTACACAGACAACTAAAATTCTACTTAAACAGGACAAAATCTCTAAGAAAGTCTGAGCAACTACTGGTGGCATTTGCTGCAGGGGCAGAGGGGAAGGCTATATCAAAGCAGACTATTTCAAAATGGATAAGCCATTGCATTCGTTTCTGCTACATGCACCATGATAAACCTGTCCCCAAGGGGATCAGATTCCTTTCCACCAGGGCTGCATCTACTTCTGCAGCCTTTCTCAGAGAGGTTCCTACCAGAGACATTCTAGAAGCTACTACTTGGAGCTCAGTTCATACGTTCACAAAACATTACCATTTACCTCTCTTTTCTAAATCCAGGGCAGGCTTTGCCACTGCTGTTCTGCAGAGCCTTATAGCTGCTCCTAATGCTGTACAATTCCATCCTCCCATCCATAGCTTTGGGATTCTCCCCAAATGTAATGACTGCAACAGTGAAACACGAAAAACATTGTACAGTTGTGCATACTTACCATAAATGTAGATGTTCAAGTGTATTCACTGTTGCAGTCTGGGTTACCCACCCGCCAGCCCCCTTTTTTCTCTATTATTATACCTCTTCTTTCCTTCACTATGCTCAAAAGCCTTTGTGGTGTATTTGTTTTTAGTTGGAGGTAAATTTTTTGTGTTCTAAAATACATGCATGCATATATATATATATATATATATATATATATATATATATATATATATATACACACACATATATATTTTTTTTTTGCTCCCCATTTGGGAGGCATCTTACATCTGGGGCAAGAAAAACTGATTAAAATGGCGTCGGCTGCGTGTTTTATACCCCTGATGATCTGACATCATGGAAGAGGAGACAGCAACCAACACAGGATCCAAGACTTTGTTATTCAGGCCGACTGAGGGCAACCTGCCAGCAGATTACCCAAATGTAATGACTGCAACAGTGAATACACTCGAACATCTACATTTATGGTAAGTGTACACAACTGTAGTTTTTGCTGACTCACTCTTGTACTGCACTGAGCATGCTCCTTTCTTAGAACTTGCTGGAAAACTATGTGGTTTCCCTGGTGAACCAGCAGGGGCTGGGGCTTCCACGTGCTTAGGCTTGCTTCTGTTAGCCATGTGTTGCATGCTGTCTATATTTGCTCTGGAGCCTGCTGAAACCTTGCTGTTATCACTTGGAAGTATACTTGTGTGCCTTTCTGTAACTTCATGGATTGACAAATCCCAGTGACTTTACTCAATGTTAAATCACAGTCATGGAGCAAAGTCTTTCTCACTGCAGCAGTAAATTAATCCCACACACAGGCCTGTCCTTTATCAACTCATGTTTTAAGTCACCAAACCAACACATCTTAGTTTTGTTCCAAAAGTCAGTAATATAAGTGGCAAACGTTTCCCCTGGTTTCTGATCTCTTGTGTAAAACAAATGCCTCTCTAATGTAATATTTGTCTGGGTGTTCTACGTTTCTCTGAATTAGCACTTCAAACACTCTGGTTCTTCTCTTGATTCAGCCTGTACAACAATATGACAATTTTTAACTTCTCCTTCATGTACTGCTGGTGCATACACAAATGAACATTCCCTTTCAGTGGTCTCTGACCCAGCTAGGTTTAACCAAATGAATGCCCTGGTGCGTGCATCTTTGTCAGAATAAGCTGATTATATAAAAGTATCGTACTCTTGCTCAAATATTCACCAATTCTCTGCAATATTCTGATCAAATACAAGTGGTGAGGGCTTTGCCATATTAACACATACCAGTGAAGGGTTTTGCAAATATGCACGAACACAGACACACACATGCTAGAAATTTATGTCAGTATTTGTAACTTTGTCTAATGGCACAACAAGCCTCTGCATAACTGAACTTTGCGAAATAAGTCTCTTGGGCACTGTAATACTCTTGAAATTACCGTACTGCAAACATCACCTCTTATCAGTGTAAAAGCATTTCAAAATAACCACTGTACAAATAAACTGGGCAGAAGGAGCTCATGGTAAGAAACATTTCAAAGTAATTGCACTTTGCAAATAAAACAGTACATGGCACACTGAAAATTTCCCAAAATTGTGGTACTTTGCAGATAATAATGGCACTTTGCGAATAGACACACCCAGCACAAGAAACTTTTTGAAATGGCTGTACGTTGTACTACACGAAATAGTTGCACCTTGCATACAAATAAACTCTTCGGAATACATGTAACAATAATTAGCACACACTGTAAGCACTTTTACATACTTTGAGATACTTCATATAACTCTAGTTATGCCCTTGATAGAATAAGAAGTCGTAGTTTGCCAAAAAAATGCAGTCGTACCCTTTTGCCTTTATTATATTCGTTTTGCTTGTTTAATCTCTTTTCAAGCCCATTGTACTTTACTTCTGCTCGTTTTACTCTAAACATGCCCATTTGCTTTAAACACAGTCGTTTTGCCTTAAACATGCCCTTTTGCAATTCTGAGATAATTCCAACCCCCTTACGTGCTTTTCTGACAATTTTTTTATCAAATACCTCAATTTTAAACATTTAATTTAACTAATAAACCTTTTATGCCTCTCACTTGTTTAATTTATTTATTTTATTTATTTAAGTTTGATGACCGGGGAAGTCTACTGGGCCATAAATAGCCCATTTTCAGTGGAGGCCCAGGGAGAAAAGCTCTGACATATTAAAGTTACATATTATATGTTACAAAGGAAAAACAAAGATTTGTACAGAACAATTTAAAAACCTTTCAGACGTGTGCAATACATTATGTAATGAGCTCTAGTGAGTTAACATTTAAGTACAAGGTAACTAGCACATTGCAGGTAGGTAAAACTGATAATATACAGAAAGTCATTTTTGTCAAATAAGCCCTTTGTAAGTTAACATATAAACAAATAGCTACTAGTCCTTTGCAGGTTATGTGGATCATTTTGCATTTTAAGAGTACCACAAGATAGTTATGGAAGTAAAGTACATTAGATAGCATAGAGAAAATCAGTCCCCGGCAGGGGCGAGATTCTTACGGAGCTGGGTAGAAAGAGATTGGGTGGAGAGGGGTTTATGTTGGAGCATGGCATGGGCATTCCCATTTGGCTTATAGATGAGATAGTAGCTGAAATTTGAAATTGGTATGGTTAGGAAGGCTGCAAAGGTGTGTGTGTGTGTGTGTGTGTGTGTGTGTGTGTGTGTGTGTGTGTGTGTGTGTGTGTGTGTGTGTGTGGGGGGTCCATTGTTTGGCTACGGAGTAGGAGAGAAGTAGCCAGCCAGAAGGACGAGATGATTTGTGGATCTGAGTCGGCGGTTGGGTATATAGGGTTCTAAGGATGTAGTGAGAGATGGACAGTTACCTGGTTTAAAGATAAGCTTGTGGGCAATGGTGAGTTTTAGGTGACTGAGGTAGTTGGGGAGTTCAAGCCAGTTGAGGGTGAGGAGGGAGTGGCAGTGGTGGGATGAGTTTTTTTGAACTGGTTGCAAATTTGGAGATTTGGTGGTAGCAGGATTCAAGTTTGGTTCGTAAGAAATGGAGATTTGTGAACAGTGGGGCACCATACATCCGGGAGGGGAGCAAGAAAGTGGATGCTAGGGTTGACGGGTAGAGGGGTTGAGGAAGCAGTTGTGCCTGTAGAGGAGACCTATTTTTTGGTGTATTTTTTTGATTGTGGAGTGGATGTAGATGTCAAATTTTAGTTAGCTTGCTGGGGAGGTGATTTTGAGGGGGGTGTTCTGGCTTTGTATAGTGAATGAGGTTTTATCAGTACTGGAGTTTTTGGTAGGGGAAAAGATCATTAGTTTGGTTTTATTTGCATTCAGGGCTAAGTGGTTGGACTGCATCCAGGTTTTGGTTTTGGAGAAGGCTAATTGGGAGCTCAGAGGGTTAGAAGGTTGAGCAGAGGATAGTCGAGTCATCTGCATATTGGATGAGAGATGACTCTGGGATGGAGTGGTGAAAGTTGTTAATAAACAGGTTAAAGAGTAGAGGGCCAAGAACTGAACCTTGAGGGATGCCTGTGGGTGTAGGTAGGAAGGAGGAGGTTGAAGTTTTCCATTGGATACCTTGTTGGCAGTTGGACAGGTAGCTGGAAAACCAGGCTATGGTGGAGAAAGATGTAGAGTGGAGAGTTGGGATATGAGTAGGGTGTGGGTGATGGTGTCAAAGGCTTTTGACAAATCTAGGAATAGCGTAGATAGAAATTTGTCTGAGTCGCGTTCAGTGTTGATTGTTTCCAGATGGGACAGAAGGGCAGTCGTGGTGGAGTGGCTAGGTTGGAAGCCGTGTTGGGTAGGGGAGAGGAGATTGTTTTGGGTTAGGTGCATCATTACTTGTACTTGGATGGTTTTCTCTAGAATTTTAGACAGAGAGGAAAGGATGGCAGTAGGTCTGAAGTTGGTGGTGTCTGTTATTTCCACCTTTGTGGAAGGGGATGATGTAGGCATGGTGCCAGATGGAAGGGACGTATGATTCTTGTATGGATCATGTTTATAAGTATAGAGATGGGGAAGGTGATACTGTCTGCAGATAGTTTGAGGAAGGCAGGAGGAAGATTGTTGTGCATTGTGGCAGGGTTTGAGTTTGAGGAGATGTCTTTTTATAGTGCTTGTGGAAAAAGGGAGTAAGGCAGAAGGGTGTAGAGGGGGTTTGATTGGAGGGGTTGGGGTGGGAACGAGCTGGATAGTTTGGCTATGCAGTCTATGAAGAATGAGTTGAACTGGGAGGGTGCAGGGTGCAGTATTGATGAGATGGAGTCTCAGAATTATTTTGGGTTTATTGAGTGCAAAGACTGGAGTTTGGAGTAGTGAGCTTTGCAATCTTTAACTATTAGCTTATTTGTGGAGTTTTGGAGTTGCTTAAATTCTTGGAGGGAGTTTGGGTTTTTATGTTTTTGATACTATTTCCATTTTTTGTCCCTTTGTTGCATGGCAAATTTAGTTTCTTTTGATAACCATGAGCAGGGATTGGTTTTGATGCGTTTGGTTCTGGCGGGGGGGGGGGGGGGGCTTGCTTGTTAAGGAGTGTCAGGAATGAATGGTTAAAGTAGGAGACAGCATCATCTAGTGGGAGAGTTTTTAGAGGGGACCAGCCAATGCACTTAAGGCATTCTGAGAAAGTCTGGGGATTGAAAGAAATGAGAGGTTGTGGGTTTGAATGTAATTGTGCTGTATGGGAGTTTGTCGGCGAAAGCAGGTAAGTGATCACTGAGAGGATCAGGTATTATTCCGGATTTGGTGATTAGATTTGGATGCATTGTTAGGATCCAGTCAGCAATGGTTCCTGAGGTACCATCTTTATTTGGTCTGGTTGGTGAATGAATTAGTTGAGAGAGAGCCAAGAAGGCGAGATGGTCTAGAAAAAATAATCAGTGACCTGAAGCTGGAATAGAGCTACAGCCAGGGAGTAGGTTTTACAGTTTTAAACTTTCTTTTTAAATATGTTAAAGGTATACTCATCAGTTATCAGAGAAAAACTTGAGAATGTGGTGGTTATTCCAGGTCTATATTGTATTCTCGCACGCTCACAAAAGCGAACGATAAGTAATTGACCCCATGTAAGCGAAAGCTTGCAACATCGAAACCTCAGAACAGCAATTTTTTCCCCAAGGGAAAAAAAATCGCTGTTCCAAAATAATAAAAAAAAAAAAAAAAAAACTCTCTAAAACATTACACAATGTGGGAGGCTTCGCCCCCACACCCTTCCTACTTAAATATACCAACTCCGAGATCGCACTACAATGCCAAAAGCGGCCAAGTGAATTCTTTCCCAGGGAAAGAATTCGCTGAAAAGCCGCTTCGCTATTTTTCCTTTTCACTCATTTCGGTTTGATCAAGACTCATTCGACAAACTGTGTCTGCGATCTGGTAATAGGGAACCGTTATTCCACTGATTCACTAGTATAGGGCAGAGAGAATTTTAAATAAATGGTGTAATAAGTGAGGCTAGGGAAAAGTTTTATTCCAGGTCTTTTTTATCAGTGGGTGTATGCTCCCACCTAGTGGCAAAACAAATGTGGTACACAAAGTAAATGAGGTTCATCAAGACTTTAAAATTAGTTTAAATAGAAGTGGTCAAGGGAGTAGATTGTAAACTTGGAATGGGAATAATGGGTGACGGACTGCGGTAGGTTGCTATTGCACACACTGAGTTAGAATGCTGATCAAGTTTATATATTGGCTACAAAATTATTTAATACAGCTACATACACTGAGGTTTCTTTGTAGGAGGGAAACTAAAGCACTGTTTAGGTAGCGTTGATTGAGCCTGGGGAGCAGGCTACCAAGGACGTCTTCTCTTAGAAGGGAGGGTTCCTGTTAAGTAATTGAGTAGAGGGAGCAAGCTGTAAAAGAGAGAAAAAAAAATGTTCAGTAATTAAGGGGCAAGGACAGGGGGATTAGGTAGAAGGATAGGGCAGAAAGATGAGAGCTCAGAGCGGGAAGGCTAGTACTAGAGTGTACTGTTGGAAGAGGATCGAAGAGAAAAAAGAAAGAAAAGAGTGTAGGTAGAGGGAGAGAAATGTGAAACAGAGAAGTAGAAGAAATGGAGGCAGACCAGCAGTGCATTTAGATAGGTCCACAATTCAAGCATAAGCCCAAGGAGTACAACAATTGCAAACACAATAGTTGAGATGGCAGAGTTAAAATGCTATACAAGTAAAATCCTAAAATATCAACTATCGTTTTAGCTACCCATGAGGTAACATAGGTAGAAAAATGCAAAATTGAAAAACTAGAGGTAAATTCTGCGATTCACTTAATATCAGTCAGCTCTGGTAGTTTTATGGGCCATTTGTAGTATATATAGGACCATGCAATTAGCAGAATCTAGTGTTAAATGCAGCTTCTGGTGAAAAATAACAGAGACTTCTATGCATACATTAGTAGTATATGACTAAACAACAGCAGTCGCTAAGAATCTAGCATTAGGTGCAGCTTCTAGTGGATAATATGCATAAAAATGTTGTATAAGCCTAATCATCAACATTCACTAAGAATCTAGCTTTAAATGCAGCTTCTAGTGAAAAGTAAAGACGTTTCTATGCATATGGTAAAACAATTGCAGTTGCTAACGAATGAGGCCAAGAGCACATGAAAATACGTTACACTACTTAAGCAAAAAGTTTTAAGCAAATTCCAACGCAAGTGGCGATACAGGAGTTGTTGTATAACTCTTAAAACAGCTGTGATATAATGGAAGCAGTTTCATATTATAAAAAAAGAGTTTCAGTTGTTTAGCATTACATTTCTACAGTGCTACACCTACCCAGAAGCGAGACAAGTAGCCTAGCCGCAGGACCGATTCAATGGGTAGAGGACACGTTTAGTCCAGTTTTAAAAATGGCGCCGCAGATAGCACCACCATAAAGTAAACTTCAGGGTGGAAATTAGCTTTTGGAGGAGTGGGATAAGGTAGTGGGAGAATAGGACGGGAGAGGATGAAGGGGGAGAGATATTGAGCCAAGAAGGCGAAATGGTCCAGAAAAAGTAATCCGTAACCTGAAGCTGGAATAGAGCTACAGCCAGGGAGTAGGTTTTACAGTTTTAAACTTTCTTTTTAAATGTGTTAAAGGTGTACCCATTGAGAATGTGGTGGTTATTTCACAGATTCTCTAGTGAATGGGCAGAGAGAATTTTAAATAAATGTGTAATTAATGAGGCTGGGTGAAAGTTTTATTGCAGGTCTTTTTAACAATATGTGTATGCTGCCACCTAGTGGAGAAAGAAGGTGGTGTGGTACACTGAAAGTAAATGAGGTTTGTCCAGACTTTAAAATTAGAAGTTTAAATAGAAGCGGTCAGGGGAGAGTAGTTTGTAAACTTGGAATGGGGGAATAATGAGCAGTGGACTGTGGCAGGCTGCTATCGCGCACACCAAGGTAGAATGCTGCTCAAGTTTATATATTGGCTACAAACTTATTTAATACAGCTACATACACTGAGAGGTTTCTTTGTAGGAAGGAAACTAAAGCGCTGTTTAGGTAGCATTGATTGAGCCTGGGGAGCAGGCTATCCAAGGACATCAGCTCTTAGAAGGGAGGGATTCCTGTTAAGTAATTGAGTAGAGGGAGCACCCGAGGGAACAAGACTGTAGTTTCTTTGTAGGAGGGAAACTAAACCACTGTTTAGGTAGCGTTGATTAAGCCTGGAGAACAGGCTACCCAAGGACGTCTTCTCTTAGAAGGGAGGGATTCCTGTTAAGTAATTAAGTAGAGGAAGCACCCAAGAGAGCAAGTGGGAAGAGAGATGAGCAGCCTAGCCACAGGACTGATTCAGTGGGTAGAGGATGCATTTAGTCTGGTTTTAAAACGTAGTTTGTGCCCTTGTGATGCTGTGTTTTATCTTTTTTATAAAATAAACTGTGCAAGTTTTCATTATCTTTGTTTCTTTTTTGTCTGTTTTTTCATGCTCGTTTCTCTTGGTTTACCTTCACTGTTATCTGTGCACCTCATAGCTCCAATTATCAGTCTCTGGAATCCCGGTTCTGACACCATGTTGCTCGTCTAGTCAGGGTGTAATAGATGAGACTTTGTGGGTTCTGTTCAGGCAGGTTTTATGTACAAACACATCACGATTGAAGCTTATTAACTTTAACTTAGGTAGCTTATATACAAAGTAGCTATTACATTCATACATGCTCACTCTCTGGCTGCACTCTCAAAATGGCACTGAGTATAGCATGTAACTGCTATTTATATGTGCACTTTCATTACTTGCTATGCTTCTTAGACACACATCACACACTCTGCTCTACAATTGTGGACTCCCAGTCCTTGTCATCCCTGTTGGGGCAAACATCTGTATCCCCTTGACCAAAGCTTCCTCCAACCTCATTCCTAGGACACACAGGGCACAGAAGCTTCAGGAGAGATCCACCTTGGTGGTTTCCTCTTCAAATACTTCCCCGGAACATCCCGCCAAGGAAATATCTTAGAAGAAAAAGTGCAAGAGGAAACTCTTAGACTCCCTGAAGGAGTCCTTTACTGAGGAATCAGATTTTGATGAGGGGGAATGTTCCCCCCAGTCAGCCCTTGATGATGATTCCTTTGGGAACATCCTGGAAATCCTTAAACAGAGAGGGGTGGCTGGACTTCCCTCCAGCCTTCTAGGAGGAATTGTTATACCTGGAGACTTTTTGTGCCCAGGCTCCCACCTCTTTGATCTTTCCGCCCGCCGACGATCTTATTAAATTGATCGCTCAGTGGGTATCGAAAATTTTTTACTCCATCAAGCCGATCCCCAAGAGGCCTGACCACATTCTTTCTACATGGCGCACTTTGCCAGGTTGCAGAAAGATCTGTTTAAAGAGCTATCGGATACTCTCACGGGAGCAGTAGCCAGAGGGGTACGAGACAAGGTTATCTGTCATTTCGCCACCCTCATATCAATTTCTAACTCGTCCATGAGGCTAATTGCCCATGCAGCTGAAGGGATAACAAGAGCAAGCGGGTTCAGGTGTAGCCATTAGGAGATGCACCTGGATGTGCTCGTGTGACTTTGTGGAGCCATTTAAATCTTCGTTCATCAACACTTCCTTTGACGGAACATCCCTGTTTGGACCCAGGGTAAAAGACACACTGGCCAGATGTGAAGATGAGAAGACTCTTTCTGCCATTGGCATATGCTTCTCTACTACACAATGGCCCTACTCTAGGAACCAGAGAAGTGGGAAGCTGACTTTTTCAGGACTCATGTGGCAAGGATTTCCCCAGGGCAGAGGGGGAGGTAACAATGGAAGATTCCATTCTAGAGGTAGAGGTGGCTTGTAAAACCAGAAGTCCAGAGATTGTTTGTCTGGGAACTCCTGCCAGCGCTCCTGAATGGAGGCCTGATTGCCTTCCTCTGGAGGCAGTCAGGGGATGATTATGCCTGCAGCAATCTACCTGGCTACAGATGACATCAGAAAAAATGGGTGCAGGGGGTCATATCTAGAGGCTATATCATTCCCCTTTTCTCGGATCCAGTAACACACAAAAGACTCCCGGATATTCCACCCAGTCACAGGGAAGCAGCGTCATAGAAATTCAAAAACTGCTCAAAAAAAAAAAAGTCATCCAAGAAGTCCCACCAGACTAGACAGAATCCAGGTTTTACTCAAAATTCTTTAGTGCCCAAAAATACAGGGGACTGGAGACCCATTTTGGATCTCAGCCAGTTCAACAAGGCAATTCAGCAAACTGAATTCCGAATGGTCTCGGTACAGTTAATACATCCTTTCTTGGAAAAAGACGATTGGATGTGCTCTGTAGATCTTCAGGATGCATATTACATTATAAAACTGGACAAATGCTCCAGAAGATTCCTGCGCTTCTGGCTGGAGCCAGTCATTTTCAGTTCAAAATACTGCCTTTTGGTCTCACCACAACCCAGAGTGTTTACCAAATGCGCATGGCAGTGGTAGCCACTCATCTCAGACTGCAGGAATTTCAAGTTTTTCCTTATCTTGATGACTTGCTCCTTACCACTGCCACCAGGTGTCAGCTTGAAAGGGCAAGAGATTACACACTGCATCTTTGTGCTTCATTAGGTATTACATTATTTAGAAAAGTCAAATCTACAACCTACACAACAGCTGGAATTTATCGGAGCTCTGCAAAACACTGTTATGGAATCAGCTCACTTCCATAAGAGAAGCTGCAAAAGATCAGATCACAAGTAAACCATATAGTTCAGAACAGAAGTGTTCCAGCCAGACTCATCCTACAGGTGCTAGACGCAATGGCAGCCTCTGTAACTCTAGTTCCCTTGGCCAGATATCCCATGCGGATTCTACAGTGGCTTCTAGCCTTCCAATGGCTGTTAATGAATCAGCCGATGTCATACCGCATCTTGATCACCAATCATTGCAAACAAGACTCGTGTTGTTGGCTCCATTCCAATGAGATTCTTTTGGGCCATCCTTTCACAGCCCCAAGTCATAGTGACCAAAAATGCGTCCCAGATGGGAGGGGCTTAATCTGAGAAGGAATGTCCAAGGCACTTGGTCCCAACTGGAGGCCAATTTACAGATCAATGTTCTAGAGATGAGGGCAGTCCTTTTGATGTTGCAAGCATTTCAAGATGGCCTTCCCCTGGGAACAGTGGCAATTCAGGTGGACATGTCGGTGGTCTGGTACATCAACAAACAAGGAGGAACCAAATCTTACCCTTTTTGTTGAGAAGCTCTCGGAGTCCAGCAATGGGCGATTTCTTCCAACCGCTTTCTAATGGCAATGCATGTTCTGGGGAGCTCCAGTGTGATAGCAGATAAGCTAAGCAGAACTATTCTAATGCCTCATGAGTGGTCTCTCAATCCTTTGGTGACGGAGAAGATTTTCTGCCACTGGGGTCAACCTTGCTGTGATCTGTTTGCATCCCCTCTGAACAGTTACTTTGCCCTAATCCCCCCCCCCCCCGGGGGGGAGTTACCCAGAGACTCTTCTCTACGATTGGCCCCCCGGTCTCCTGTATGCCTTTCTCCCAGCTCTCCTGATATCCCAGTTTCTGAAGAAAGCCAAGAGGTCAGAGAACACAATAATCCTCATTGCCCCATTCTGGCCTCCACAGGTTTGGTTTTCCTTCATTTGGCCTCATCTATTTCGGAAACCTTGAATTCTGGACCCAGCTCCAGATTTGTTCTCATCCAGAAGATATGTTTCATTCGAATCTCCGACTTCTCAAGCTCACTGCATGGCTTCTCCAGTTCCCATGATTGCCAGGCATTCTTCCCTTACCTCACCAGTCCAACAAGTCATTTTGGCCCATCACAAACCTTCTACTAGAAAACTGTGCCAGAGTAAAAGGGAGAAATTTGCTCGATGGGCTCTTAACAATGATCTTGACCCTTACATGGCTTGCGTGGGTAAAGTATTGCATTTTCTAGCTGTTCTTTGTCCCTCTGGATCTTCAGCCTTTACCATTTGGGTCCTTCTGGCTGCGATATCTAACTTCTGTATTGGTTTGGATGGTTCTTCACTTATGTCACATAAAAGTTGTAAAGCCTTTTTGAAGAGAACCCTAATGTTAAGGCCTTCATTTAAAGAACCCACTGATCCATGGGATTTAACCAAAGTCCTACAATCTTTTACTCTGTCCCTATTTGAACCTTTAGCTACTTGTGACTTAACATTTCTGACATGGAAAACTTTGTTTTTATTAGCTGTTACTTCTCAAGAAGAGTATCAGAAATTGTCTTGCAAGGCCTCCTATTTAATATTCCACAAGGACAACATTTCCCTCAGGACAAATCCTTCCTTCTTAACAAAAGCAGTTTTTAGAAACTAATGTCAATCAGTTTCCGAATCTAATGTCAGTCAAACCTTGCACGTATCAGTCTTTTTTCCTAATTTCTGTAAAAAGGGAGAGTACTCTCTACATTTACTACACGTTCACAGGCAGTTACGTTTTTACCTTCTCAGAACAAAGGATATCAGAAAATCTGACCAACTGTTTGTTGCCTTTTCCTCACTTTCTTTAGGTAACCCAGTTTCCAAGGTTACCTTAGCTAAATGGCTTAGGGATTGTATCACCTTTACATGTCATACAAAGGGCCTCCAACCTCCATGTCCTGTGAAAGCTCATTCAGCTAGAGCTGTAGCAGCTTCTGCAGTCTTTCTTGCTAGAGCTTCCTTAGATGACATTTGTGCAGCAGCTACATGGGCATCTCCTCAAACTTTTATTACTCATTGCAAACTGTACCAGGTCTCTAGGGGGCGTGCATCATTCTGTTCGATGGTGCTCAGGTATATTCTGCCATGAGACCATCCAAAATTCAGGTAGCTAGGGACTCTGTCCCACAGTCAAGGATTGCATGAAGATTGACAACATCAGATAAAGAAGTTGTCTTACCATAACGTTCCATCTGTGTTGTCGATCTTCACTACTCCTTGACATTCTTCCCTCCTCCCCCCGGCCAGAGACTCTTAGTGGACCGAATGCTTCCAAGATTGACTTCATAATAGGGACACAGATCTGGTCTCTTGTTGTTTGCTACTTGTCTGCCACTGTTTTAGGCAAACTTGATCTGTCTTCACTAACTATACGTGACACCCTAATCATCTGGCCTTTGGCCACGTTCTTCCTTACATAATAAGGATGGCAGCTGTCGTAGTGTAAAAATGTATTGCTATATGTCTTCTTCCTAAATAATTTGGATTCTGCCTTCCCGTCTTTGATGTATAAACGTAAATCCAGGTAGTCAATGGTGTTTCTTTCCACCTTGTTGGTGAATTTTAAAAATGTTGTGGTGGTGTTAGGTAACCTATAAAATCATCCAACTCATCTCGAGAGCCTTTCCAAAGGAACAGTATGTCATCCAAGAATCTTAGATAAATGACCATCTTGGATCTATAATCAGATGTCAAAACATACTGTTCCTCCCATTCAGCTAATGCTAAGTTGGCGTAAATGGGCGCACATTTTGCGCCCATGGCAATCCCAGTGGATTGTTTAAAGAATTCACCTTCAAAGCCAATATAATTGTTTTCCAAAACAATCCACATCAAATCAACAAGTAGGCATCTCTTCACCTGGTGTATGTGGCTGTATTTAGCTAAACTGCTAGCAAACCAGTCTAAACTAGTGTCATGGGAAATCACTGAAAACAAATTTACTATGTCAACAGTTACAAACCAGAATTCCCCTAAATTTATGTCAGCTAAGGTCCTAAGGCAATCCAAACAGTGCCAAGAGTCTTTCAATATGTGTGGTATGTTGTCAAGAATCTTCTTGTTCGTAATGTCTGTGTACGCTGCTAATGGTTCCGTTTTTGATCCCCTAGCCACCACTATCGGTCTAAAAGGGGGATTGATAATATCTCTATGAATCTTGGGGATTGGATTCCAAATAAACTGGGCAGAACTGGATGTTCAACCAGCAAGTAGTTGTACTCATCATGATCAATTATTCCTTCACAAAGGAATTCATAAAGTTGCCTGTCAATTTTTGTATATGCCCTTTGAACTTCAAATTTGGAAACCAATTCATAGGTGTTAGAGTCATGTAAAATACTCTGCATGTTCCATGAGTAATCGGTGTTCGTCATAATGACTACACAGCCCCCTTTATCTGGTTTCATGACCCTATAATCATTACTAGATGAAAGTTATTTTAAGCAAAATTCTTCCGCGGATGTTAAGATGTTCATCGTGTTTCACTGTTGCAGTCATTACACTTGGGTTATCCTGCTGGCAGGCTACCCTCAGTCGGCCTGAATTCCAAAGTCTAGGTCCATCGTTGGTTGCTGTCGCCTCTTCCCTGACGTCATTGCGCCAGGGGTATAAAAGATGTAGCCGAGGCCATTTTCTTCAGTTTTTCTTGCCGCGCGGTGCCCGAAGCAGAAGCAGTTCGCAAGTGCTGGTCGGCCAACTCCTGAGATTTTCATGTTCGAATTTCAGATCCGAAGTCTTCATTAAAAGCTAAGTACCCTATTGGGGAAAACTTTTTTCTTGCTCCAGACCGATGTCAGAAAAAGTTAATAATTGTATTTCTTGTGGGAAGCAAATACCTAATAAGGACTTTCATTCTTACTGTATTCTTTGCCTAGGCCCTGACCACTACGTTGCTAGTTGTCAATTTTGTGCTAGATTTAACCAGCGCACTATTAAGCGCCGGTACGATTTTGCATTTTACTATTTTGGCAGAAGATTTATTCACACAATGCCGTTGGATAGCCATCCGCCTGCCGGAATTCACAATAAACGCAAGGAAAAAGAAAAGGACAGGCATCCGAGGTCTAAAACCGACGAGGCTTCCTCTAAGCCAGTCGCCGGTTCGCAGCGAGGCACTTTCGCAGCCCCTGACGCCCACTACTTTGGACCCGCAGGCCGCTACAGACTCCTACGTGGAGTCGCCTAGGCCGCTGGAAGCCCAAGGTGTTGAACCTTCAGAGACTATTTCCACAGATGAGTCCGGAGCCGCTGAGCAGGCATCTGCTTCTGAGGGTGTTTTCAGACCTACTCAATTGTACATTAAAGTGACTCCAGCTTCAAAGGCAAAGACTGAAGCACCTTTAAAGACAAAGAAACAAGTACAGCAGCCTCATGGCCAGGCCTCCATGCCCAAAAAACAAATGCTCAAAATGTCCGAAGACTTAATTACTTTGATCAGGGGTTCCCATCCCCCTCCTGATAAGAGGCCTAGGCAAGAGACAGAATATGAATCTTCAGATCAGGTTTCCATTTCATCTGATTCCTCTTCTGATCAGGAATACTCTCTTCCTCCCTATGAGGATTCTGATGCTGAAGAATCTATCCCTTCAGCCTCTCCTCCTGAGGATTACTTTTTTGGGGAAACCTTGCATACCATGAGGGCACATTTCCACTGGGAGAGCCAAGATTATTCAGATTCTAAGAAAAGGCTCAGAGACTTCCTTTTACTCCCACAACACAGGCCCCTAGCTATTCCACCTGTGTTAGACATTGTAGATGATGTTTTTTCAGAGTCCAGTCTGACCCCTGACTCCTTACCTCCTCCTCCTGTTAAGCCGGACAGGTACTACAGGGTGCCTGACTCTCATAAATTCCTTTTCAAAAACCCTGCTGCTGACCCAGAAACTATCTCTCAGGTTCCCAAATGGGTCAAGGCATCCACTGCAAAAAACCCTACCCCTTCTGACAGGGATTCTAGGGCATTGGACAGATAGGGAAAGAAGATTTTCGCCTCTGCTATTTTGGCTATAAGGGCTTTAAATTGTCAGTTTCATATGCTCAAATATCAGCAATATATTATGTCACTGCTTAAACAGAAAATGTTGATAAATTCTGAATGTGCAGAAAACAAAGAAATGCAGGATTTAATGCATGCAGCTAAGCAAATTGGAAAGCATACTTTGCAATATGGTTTTGATTCTTTGGAGGCCTCCTGCAGGGCCGCTGTTACGGGTTCTGTCATCAGGAGGCATGCTTGGTTAAAGGAACAAAATCTGCCTGACCATGTCAAAGCAAAATTATTAGATGCTCCATTACAGTATGATACCTTGTTTAGTGTTAAAGCAGAGGAGGTTTTAAAGAAAATGGAGGACAAAGCTAAATGTATGCAAACGGTTAAGGATTTCTTACAGGTACAGCCCCCAAGATTTAGCAGACACTGGCCTACAAAGAATTGGTCTTTTCCAGTGTCGGACAGATCACAAAGGGGCAGATCCCAGCCCCAAGGTTCGTACAGATCTAAACAATGGGGTGCTTCTACCTCCATATGTGGAGAAGACAAATCACAGCCATACAGGAAACAGTCCCAATGACTTCCCCCTACCTGTACCAAGCACGTATCTTCTGGCAGCACCTTTTGGGGGAAAAATAGCACTTTTTGCTCAAAATTGGCACATAATAACCCAGGACAAAAGGGTCCTAGACATAGTATCACAAGGGTACAAGTTTCACTTCCATACCCTGCCAAGGACAAACGGATGGCCAGACCTGCCAAAACATCAATGGGCAGAGGCACAAAAACAAGTTGCATCCCTCATGAACATGAGGGCCATTCAGCAAGTACCAGAGCAAGAGCAGGGACAAGGATTTTATTCAAGACTGTTCTTGGTACCAAGAAAGGACAAGACCTAGAGACCGATACTAGACCTATCTATTCTAAACACATATCTGGATATACCAAAATTCAAAATGTTGACTCTACAGCAATTTATGCCCATGCTGGGCAAGAAGGCTTGGCTTGTGACTTTAGATCTAAAAGAGGCATACCTGCATGTCCCAATCAGACAAACATGCAGAAGATACCTCAGATTCAATGCTGGCTCAATGCACTATCAGTTCTCTGCACTGCCCTTTGGCTTATCTACTGCGCCCAGGGTCTTCACAAAGTGCCTGGCATCAGTAATTGCATTCTGCAGACAAAGAGGAATACAAATATTTCCTTACTTGGACGACTGCCTCATTCAAGCAGAGAACAAGGACATTCTACTACAGCATCTGGCATTTTGTAAAGAGATTTCTAACAGGCCTAGGGTACACAGTCAACGAAAAGATGTCAAAACTAGTACCCTCTCAAGAGATAATATTCCTGGGTGCAAGCTTAAGTACAACTGCCCAGATGCTTATCTCACGCCAGACAAACAAAGGCAACTGACTACATATTTCAAACTGTTGGCAACAAAGGCCCAGTTATCTGCAAGAAAAATTCTGCAGGCTTTGGGCTTCATGGCATCCTGCATTCTACTAATTCCATATGCGAGACTGCATATGAGGAAACTTCTATGGTACCTAAAAAGTGTTTGGGCTCAACATTGCCACAGCCTGGAAACAATTATTACCCTCATTCCCTGCCTGCAACAGGAGTTTTGATGGTGGGCAAAGGCTTGTCACCAGAACAAGGGACAGCCATTCACTTTACCCCCAGCCAGGCAGACATTAACAACAGATGCATCAGATTATGCCTGGGGGGCCCACATGGCAGGAAGATGTATTCAAGGCACATGGTCCACAAACCAAATGCATCTACATATCAATCAAAAAGAGATGCTAGCTGTTCAGAATGCCCTGACAGCCTTCAAGGACCTACTTCATCCGGGACAACTACTGATAAAGACAGAGACAACACCATGGTCATATGGTACATAAACAAGCAGGGAGGCATTCATTCCTACCCCCTTTGCAGACTAGCCATGACTTTGTGGGACACAGCATTGACTTACCAAGTACATCTGCAGGCACAATTCCTGCCAGGAAAGATAAATACTCTGGCAGACGAGCCAAGCAGAAACCTCATGGATCACCACGAGTGGAAATTGGATCCACAAGTCTTCAGCATGATAACAAGGAAATGGAGATACCTGGACATATAACTATTTGCCTCTCCTCACAACTACCAACTAAAAAGATTCTGTACAAGGACTTATCACAGACAAGCATGGAAAGTGGACGCCCTATCTTTCAGCTGGAAAAGCTTAGCAGTATATGCCTTCCCTCCACTGCCTCTCCTCCCCAAGGTACTCCTAAAGGTCAGGCAAGAGAAGTCAAAGATGATACTGATTGCCCCAGACTGGCCCCGCCAGTACTGGTATCCAATCCTAAGGAACTTGTCTCAGTGCCCGGCTTGGACCTTGCCTCAAATACCTCATCTACTGACCCAACAAAACAATCAGATCCTGCACAGCCTACTCAAGACCTTAAATCTGGCAGCATGACGGATAATGTAGTCATACAAAACGCACCTCTTACTAAAGCTGTGATGGATGTCATTTTGGAGGCCAGAAGGCCTAGTACCAGAAAATCTTACGCTGGAAAATGGAAGAGATTCTGTGCCTGGTTTAATTTTTAATACACATGTTTTCAGATTAAGTTGAATATCATAATATTACATTAGTTGTTTTAGTTTTACACATTATTTTTATAGGTGCTTATTTTTGTTTTTTGTTTTATCTATATTTGAAGAATGTTTTTGCTAGAGTAAAGGTGGCTGTTTGAACATACAAACATAGATTCAAGTTTAAGCTGTTGTTTTTTTGTTTATTGCTACACTCGTTCATTGACACCAGGGCCTGGTATTAAGAGACCACATATTGTTCAACACTTTACATTTTCTACATCTACAAGATTCCACTGTTTATAATGGAACAACTTATGGTTCAATATTTAGAAATATCTAGACAAATCATTACTTTATTACAGGCTAACAAAAGTATTGACAAAAATGACAGTCTAACTAGTACACAGGTTGAACTGTTTACTATGCACACACCACGAGGGACCTCCACAGAAAGACAGCACAATACTAATGTACCGAGGGTGGAAAGGAACATTATATCGAGGGTGGACAACAACAATGGTAGTACCAACAGAATGGGAGGGGGTGAAAGTAATAACAGACCTGGAAGTTCACTATTTGACATAGAGAATTTTTTAATATCTCCTGTCTTGGGTGATACAACATGTAGGTCACAGAATCCCGATCTAGGAACACTCAATTCCCAGTTATTAAAGTTTGAAAAATTAGCCATGAAATCTAAATCACTGCAGATGGATAATGTTTTCTTGGAGTGCTCTATTGAACTGAATCAAGTCCCTAGAGGCCTTGGGGTTTTCAAAATACCAATGGGAATTGAGGCTGACTCAGAAGCATATCACAATATGTTAGAGCTATTTGATAGAACAGGATTTGACTTGATGAGAATATTAATCAGGGACAACACTAGTAGGCTCAACAACTTAAAGAATGAATTGGTCATTCTTAAAGTATTATGAACGACTTACTGTTTGAAAGTAATAGAAACAGGTTTGAGAGGATTACAATTGATCTTGACAAGTTTGTAAAAGTTAGTATGGAGAGAAAACAAAAAAAGATTTTAAGAGACACCAATGAATATAAAGAAAAGAGGGCCTATCCTTCACCTAACATGAGAGAGGGCAATAGGGAAACGGGTATAAGGAGGGAGGCAATTCAAACTGAGGTGGGTGACAATGAAGAGACACATATTGATGCAGAAGAAGAAATAGTTTTTTTTAGAGAACCAACCCCCACTGAGGCACTCGGACCGATTAAGAAATCGGGGTCAGCCACAGGACCATTTGGACCAGAGAATGCCCCAGAGACAGGGGTTTAGTCAAGAAGCAACTGGAGGGGTGGGGGACAGAGGAGGAACAATCTCAACAGCAACTACTGGCATCACAGACAAAACAATTACAACTGAAGAAAGTTTTAGACTCTACCCCCAACAATAAGGATGGCCCACTGGTTAACAACGATTTGCCAACAGGCACCTCTTTTGGTCTATTTGTTACTCCTCTGACTCAAATTTTGGTTACTAATAGCAATGAGAACCCTACCATAATTGGTGATAAATATTTTCATATCTACAACTATTCTGACCTGGACATTTCTAAAAGTCATTTGAGTTTATTGAAAAAGGGGTTTTCGTTTGTCCCAAGTTTCAAACATGATATTAGTAATTTACTTATTAATTTAAAGTTGTACACTAGGCAGTTAAATTTAAGGTTATTTTTTCGTAATAAACACCATATTGATAGAGAGACACAAAAGTTTTTCACTTAAAAGAAGCAGTGTATTTATATCACCTTGCAACCCTTTGATATTAGCATTTGAACGTTTGTGTACTACTCAGATCAGGAGACTGATTGACAAAAAGTCACCCAACAACAACAAAAACTTAACATCTGCGGAAGAATTTTGCTTAAAAGAACTTTCATCAAGTAATGATTATAGGGTCATGAAACCAGATAAAGGGGGCGGTGTAGTCATTATGACTAACACCGATTACTTGTGGAACATGCAGAGTATTTTACATGACTCTAACACCTATGGATTGGTTTCCAAATTTGAAGTTCAAAGGGCATATACAAAAATTGACTGGCAACTTTATGAATTCCTTTGTGAAGGAATAATTAATTGATCATGATGAGTATAACTACTTGCTGGTTGAACATCCAGTTATGCTCAGTTTATTTGGAATCCCCAAGATTCATAAAGATATTATCAATCCCCCTTTTAGACCAATAGTGGTGGCTAGGGGATAAAAAACGGAACCATTAGCAGCGTACATAGACATTACGAACAAGAATATTCTTGACAACATACCACACATATTGAAAGACTCTTGGCACTGTTTGGATTGCCTTAGGACCCTATCTGACATAAATTTAGGGGAATTCTGGTTTGTAACTGTTGACATAGTAAATTTGTTTTCAGTGATTCCCCATGACACTGGTTTAGACTGGTTTGCTAGCAGTTTAGCTAAATACAGCCACATATACCAGGTGAAGAGATGTCTACGTGTTGATTTGATGTGGATTGTTTTGGAAAACAATTAGATTGGCTTTGAAGGTGAATTCTATAAACAATCCACTGGGGTTGCCATGGGCGCTAAATGTGCGCCCATTTACGCCAACTTAGTATTAGCTGAATGGGAGGAACAGTATGTTTTTAACATCTGATTATAGATCCAAAATGGTCATTTATCTAAGATTCTTGGATGACATACTGTTCCTTTGGAAAGGCTCTCGAGATGAGTTGGATGATTTTATAGGTTAAAAGTAAATTAAGGCACCAAAGTTACACACTGGAAATCAGTCACTGTACTTTATTGCAGAAGACAAACGGTAAGTGCTTTCACAACTTAATGTTGCTTCATCAGACCAGACCAGATCGGTCTGATGAAGCAACATTAAGTTGTGAAAGCGCTTACCGTTTGTCTTCTGCAATAAAGTACAGTGACTGATTTCCAGTGTGTAACTTTGGTGCCTTAATTTACTTTTGCTGCTGTTGTGTGTTTGGGCACCTCAGTGTACCTGCAGCCGTTTGTTTTTTGCATCTTCAGTTGATTTTATAGGTTACCTGAACAACACCACAACATTTTTAAAATTCACCAACAAGGCGCATAGAAACACCATTGACTACCTGGATTTACATTTATACATCAAAGACGGGAAGGTAGAATCCAAATTATTTAGGAAGAAGACATATAGCAATACATTTTTGCACTACGGCAGTTGCCATCCTTGTTATGTAAAGAAGAACGTGGCCAAAGGCCAGATGATTAGGGTGTCGCGTATAGTTAGTGAAGACAACAGATTCCTGGAAGAACTGGAGGCAGTAATTGACTTGTTTGTCCAAATTGGTTATCCTATGGATTTACTTACTACAATTAAACAAGACATTATTGGAAGAAGAGCCACAGATTTTAGGCCTATTTTGGCAGACCGCCAAAGGGATGTAGAGAATAATAATATCCATAAACACAAAGTGAAGAATGTTCAAACAGGTATGGTTTTATAATATAACGCCACAACCATTGAAGTTAAAAACATCATTCAGTGGACATGGCAAAGTGTACTCCCCACAGACATGCAAGACACATTAGGAAAGTATCCCCTTTTTATCAACAGTAGGGGTTTGAATATTAAAGAACATTTGGAAAGAATACCTATGCCTACTGGTCAAAGGCCTGCCAGGATGGCTAAATGTGGTAACTGTAAAGCATGTAAATACATCAACTATGGCCCATATGTCCAAGTGGGTAATTTTAAGAGGTCTCTGAGGAGTCCTGGTTATTGTAATTGCAATACCAAAATGGTCATATATGCGGCTACTTGTTTATTCTGTCCAGCTTTCTATATTGGTATGACCACATGAAGGTTGAGACAAAGAATTATGGAACACAACATGGACATCAAAAATAAGAATTTAACTAATTCATTGTATAATCACAGCAAAGATTGTATAACTACAAAAAGTTTTTACTTTTTGTCATAGACAGACTATACACTATGGAGTTTGGTGGTGATTATAAAACCATTTTAGAAGTCATGGAATGTTTATGGCAAATACGATTGGAAGCAAGTAGTGCACCTGGCATCAATGACACCCTATCTCTAGCATGTATATTGAAACATAAGGCAGCTTGTGTCTAATAAATATCTAAGAGACAAAAACAATAGAGTTTTCTTGACTTTCAGTCAGAGGTACGAGATACATGTGCTCACATGTAGATTGTTATACTACATACTTTGTTTTTATTTTTTATTTATATAAATATTTCTTTACATATTTACATTTTTTAATTGATATGTTTTAAATGTATGTTTTGAGTTTAGGTATTGAAATAATATTTGTTACGTTATTATTTACTGAACATTTGGTGTTTATACAAAAAGATTCTTTATTACAACTACACTAATGGCAGTTAAGGGTTAAAACAAAAAGTTTAAAGGATAGATTTATTGTAACCAATTATGTGTTAATTGAAATGTGTATTTAAAGGCTGTGATTAGATGTGAAAAACTGACTCTGAAGATGCCCCACATGGGTGAAAGCGCTTAGTCAGTCATTTGGTATATTTAAATAAAGTCTTGGTGCTTTTACCTTGGTATCACCAGTGTTTTCTATTATTGCTTTTACTAAGTATTGGTTTGGACTTGTACATATTTACATCAACATTATAATTTCATATGTGAAGCTGTCTTTACCGTATTAGCTGCAGTCCACAGCTCACTATTCAAATTATTATATGGTTATTTATTATATGGGTATCTGTTATTATTTGTGAGAAGTGTGCCCACTCAGGACATTGGGAACCTCCAAAATTGGACCCGTCTCAGTTTGGATTCGTCAAGGACAGGCCAAGCTTACTCAAACTGGTAGATATTTTTGAAAAGCCAGAGCAATGGATGAAGGCAAAAGAGTACACAGCTCTAACCTCGACCTGGCCAAAGTTTTTGACACAATTTCTCACTCAGGAATGGTACAAAAGCTAAACGAAAAACTGGGACTAAACCCCTATGTCACCTGCTGGATTACCAACTGGCTCACAGATGGGATGCAGGTAATCATAATGGAAAGTTCACTCCACTAAGAGCCAAGTCACCAGTAGAGTCCCCCAGTGTTCTGTGCTGGGACCTCTCTAGTTCGGCATCTAACCTTCTGAAGTAAAAGCCTGTACCAAAGGGCTGTGGCTGACTAAGTTAGCAGAAGACTTCAAGCTAGAAGCAGCCACTGAATCCCCAAATTACTTAGCCTTACTGCAGGAAGGTTTGTCTCAAATAACTGGTGTCAAAATCATGGCCTGAAACTAAATGCCAAAAACTGTATTACTGTATTTTTGTGAAGTCATCTACCCCAGGGAGTTACCACTTTAACAATATTCCCCTAACAGTTGACCCAGTTGTATGGGATTTGGGAGCATATGTGGACAGTAACCTAACTTTTGACCAACATGTGTCTGTTATTGTAATAAAGTCCTTCTACATTGCACATCTTAGAAACAAAGGGATTGTGTCTAAATCTAGGGATGTCATTGTTCCCATTTACTCGGCCCTCATTAGGCCATTGAATATAATGCCACATTTGGCATTTATCTGTCCAGACACGCGCAACAACTAGAATGCCTTCATAGATACCTTACTAAAAAGAAACAAGCCCTAAACAACATGTCCTACACAAACTGACTCAAAGCCCTTTCGTTGTATTCTGTATCCTACACACTGTTAAGAGGTGACCTGTGTACAGTGTACAAAGGCATCTTTTGACCCATTGCTGATGGATTTACTGCACATCAGCAAGTCAGATGGTATCAGAAATGCATTGTCTAGAGATCTAAACCTCTTGGGTAACATTAACAGAATGGTGTGGAGGGTCAGTTATATTTGCAGAGGATACCGCTGCTATGGAACAGATTCCAGACTCTGCATCCACATCAAACAAAGCTCATCATTGTTCATTTACAAGCGCAGCTTAGATCCATTGATGAGAAACATATTTACCCCAGCACTGCCCCTTGTACTACTGATGGACAGATGCAGCTCCTGCATGCTTTATTGGGTCCCCACAAATTATCTATGATGTGATCCCAGTTATTCTCATTAGGGGTAATATGTAATTATTGACTATTGGATGGACAAGCCCAATCTATAACCAAATGGGATAGGTTATTTTGAGCACAAAAAGGTAAACTGTCTAGACTTAAAATGGCTAGCAAGGGCAGCTAGCATAGTGGATGTCCTTCTATTCCCATCTTGCAGTATTCATTACAGTAGGGAGGTTGCTGCCTGCAGTTCCGACATCCGGCCAGTATACCAAAGTCTTTGGTCCAGGAGGGTACGTGTGACGTCCTCTGTCAGGGCCATAAACCGACGTAGGGTGTAAAAGTGACTCTGCACTTACCTTCTTCAGAATTTTTCTGCCGGAGTGAACATCAGATTCCTGTTTGCCAGTTCGGAAAGCAGATCACTAATTCTCAGACGATTGATTAAAGCAACAGCTACAGATCAGACGACCGCTTCAATCTAGCCCTACAGATAAGTACACTGTTGGGTTTTCTTTGTCTTTTGTTAATTGTTAAGGCGTACATGTCCACTAGAAAGGGGAATTGTGCTTGTGGGAGACAAATTCCTGACAAGGACACGCACGAAAAGTGTGTATTTTGCTTAGGTGAGGCCCACAACCATACGTCCTGCCCCATTTGCAAATTCTTAGTCTCATCTGGCTTCATCAAAACTGTATTTAGAAAACCAAAGACTGCGACATCTCACACTCTGTATTGCACGCAGAGTAGGCCCATCTGATGAGCCGCCGTGGAAGAAGGCCAAGAAAATCAGGCCAGATTCCCACCCTGCGCCTCAGGCATCCGAGCAGATTCTTGAGGCTGATGAAAGCCCAGGATCTTCTCAGACCTCCCGTTTCCAAGCCAGGCCCGAGAACCTCAATGGAAGCTGGGATGGCAGAAACTTTAAATACGCCCGCTGAGGCTAATCAGATGGTGAAGGGGAACCACGACTCATTCATTCGGAAGGCCCTACTCCTACACTTCCATCCACCCAGATGTCAGCTGCCATTCTTTCAAAACCGGCTACCCCCTTGAAGAGAAAACAAAAATTAAAGCATCCTGAGCCTCAACCAGTTCCTGGATGGAAAGTTTTCTCACAGAGTCTTTTTAAGGCATTCCAGGCCTTACAAACACAACCACCACCACCTGCTACTCCTCCAGGGCCTCCTTTAGAGGTATCAGAGGAAGACTACTCCTCTTCAGAGGAATCTGTTACATATGGATCACAAATAGACTCCCCCAATGATTTCATTACCCCAGAGGAGAAGGACATCCCATCACTCCTGAGTCCCCTGGGAAGAATTCACCTTTGGAGACACAGTCTCCCTCATGAGGGAACATTTTAAGTGGCAGGCCTCAGAGGTCTCTAACACCAAGAAAAGGTACTTTGACTTACTGCAGATGGAACAGCCATCCCCTTCTGCTGTGCCCCCTTTGTTACCTGCCTTCCAAGATGCCTTCTTGACCACTTTACAGACCCCAGACTCAAAGCCACCAGCCTCAAAACGTCAGGACCATTTTTATAAGGTCCCTCAGGGCAGCCAATTCCTTTTTTAAAAAAAAAATAGTAGACCCAGAAATTATCGCAGTCTCTGCTGATAAAACATTCAGACAATTACCTTCTGCTGCTCTCTACCCTACTGATAAAGATACCAAATTCATGGGCAGACTAGGGAAGAAAGTGTATACCTCCTCTACTCTGGCTACAAGAGCTGTCAACTACCAAACACACATGGCTAGGTATGTCCTGGACACCATTACCAAAGCTTCTACCCTCCTCTCTGAGACGCCTGACTCTTCCATTAAAGCCCAGCTTAACACCCTACTTTCCACAGCATCTCAAGTGACTAGGCTCTCCAAGTGCAGTTATGATGCTGTGGAAGCCTCCTCTAAATCTGCTGCATCAGGCTCAGTTTTGAGGCAATATTCCTGGGTGAGACTACAACCACTCCCTGTGGATGTACAGACTAAATTGCTTGATGCCCCACTGGATAATAAACCCCTATTTGGACAAGTCTGAGCAGAACTTCTCAAATCCCTTCAAGAAAAGGGAAAAGAACTTCAAAACCTAAACCATTTGCTGGTGTCACCTATCCCCAGATATCACAGAAACTACCCACAAAGACCATCTTTTGTTTGGAGACCATCCTCACATTCAGCTCCTGAGCCAAAGGGATGTAGGCAACCCAGGAAAAGCTCTACTCCCAGGTTTTCTACCAACCCTCCAACCACCCCCTTTCGGAGTCTGATCAACCCAGACCACCTCCACTGTGACTTACAACTATTAGACCCAAACACATTTTCTATTTCTGCCTTGTCTTTTGGACTTTCCACTGCTCCTCGAGTGTTCACAAAGTGTCTAGCACCCTTCATTGCTCACTGCAGAACATAGGATATACAAATATACCCATATCTAGACGACCTGCTAATTCTTCATCAGGACCGCCAAGTCCTTCTATTCTACCTACAATAGGTGATATCCACCCTAACTCAATTAGGGTTTACCATAAACAACGAAAAGTCTCACCTGAACCCCACTCAAGACCTGGTTTTCTTGGGATGCAGGATCAGAACAGACAGAATGAAAGCCTTCATTTCAGGCCAAAGGATCCTAGACCTTTGTCTATACTTCACCAGTCTCATCACCCACACCTCCTTGCCAGCTCTAGAGGTCCTAAGGATCTTAGGCCACATGGCATCACTAATACCCATGCTACCTTTGGCAAGAATTTACAGGAGCAAAATCCAGTGGATCCTAAAGAACTTATGGAGCCAACACTCCCCCCCCCCCCTTCCCCTTTTTCAGTGCCTGAAGATGGAACTCCAGTGGTAGGTCTCAGCCATCCACCTCAACCAAGGAACCACCTTGCAGGTTCCGGTCCTCCTACAGCAAGTCTCCACACACACATCAGACCTGGGTTGGGGTGCAGTGCTAGTACACACCAGAAGCAATTCACTGTGCAAGGGAAATGGTCCACCCTAAGACAAAAAGACCATATCAACATCAGGGAAATGAGGGCACTACTGCTAGCCTTACAAACATTCAAGTCAGCTCTACAGCCAGGAACCCCGAAAGTGGTCACAGACAATATGACTGTCCTGTGGTACATAAACAAACGGGGGGTGGGGGACAAGATCCAACCCTCTTTGCAGCCTGGCCACCCAAATCTGGACTTTTAACATCATCACTCCAGATTCATCTGGTAGCAGTATATATTCCCTCTACAGAGATTGTTATGGCAGACACACTCAGCAGAACTTCAGCTCCCTCTCACGAATGGATGTTTCACAGAGAGGTATTCCTGGATATTATCCACAGATGGGTATTCCACAAGCAGATCTTTTTTCCTTCTCCCAGAACAGACAGAAGCCCAGGTTCTGCACAAGGTACCCACATCTGCACGCTTGGAAAGTGGACGCCTTCTCCTTTCCTTGGGAGGGAATGTATCTCAATGCCTTCCCACTCTTCTCACTGATTCAGAAAGTCGTCCTGAAACTCCAGAGGGATAAAGTCAAAATCCTGTACTAGCCAAGGACAGTCATCACAGGTTACCCCACCAAATAGACCTACTTACACAGGACAGGGGATCCCGACTACACCCTCAAGTGAACAATCTGAAACTGACCTTATGGGTGATAGAGTTCTAATCCCCTTCAGCCACCTATACTCAGAGGACATATTCAGTGTTCTGCAGGAGGCCAGAAAACCCAGTACCAGGAGAAATTATTTATCTAAATGGAAGAGATTCTGCAGGTGGTGTTAAAGGAAAAACCAGGACTTTGACTACTTCTGTACCCTTGGTCCTTCACTCAGGACTAACTTACTCTTCAGTCAGAGTTCCTTTATCTGCCATCTCTGCTTGGCTGCCCATGTTACCACCTCTGGATTCAAGACTGGAAGTCAAGCTTTTCCTGAAAGGGGTACTCCATATCAGATCCCCCAGAAAGCCTATACCTCCCCCTTGGGTCCTGAATTTTGTGCTAGAAAAACTTACATTGCCACTTTCACTCAGGACTAACTTACTCTTCAGTCAGAGTCCATTTATCTGCCATCTCTGCTTGTCTGCCCATGTTACCACCTCTGGCTTCAAGCCTGGAAGTCAAGTTTTCCTGAAAGGAGTACTCCATATCAGACCCCCCCCCCCCCAGAAAGCCTATACCTTCCCCATTGGGACCTGAATTTTGAGCTAGAAAAACTTAAATTGCCACCTTTTGAATCAGCACATTCAGTATCCCTAAAACTGTGCACCCTGAAAGCTGTTCTGCTAGTGGCCCTTACTTCCACCAGGAGGGTATCAGAGATACAAGCCCTTATGGCTCCCCCTCCTTACCTTATTTTTCACAAGGACAGAGTTTCCCTCAGGACTAACCCCTCCTTAATGTCTAAGGTGGTTAAAGAACTCTCATTAAACCAGACCATTAACCTGCCTGTTTTTTTTATCCTCACCCCCAAAATCCCTCAGAGAGGGCACTACATTCTCTAGATGTCCACAGACAACTGAGGTACTACTTAGACAAAACCAGACCTATTCGTAAGTCTGACCAGGTGTTCATCTCCTTTCATCCGAGGGCTTTAGGGAATGCAGTCTCCAAACAGACCATTTCATCATGGATCTCCAAGTTCATTGGCATTGCTATTCCTGTCATGGGAAAACTTTACACGGACATGTCAAATCCCACTCCACCAGGACAGCTGCTTTCTCAGCTGCCTTTTTCAAATTAGTTAATTACACCTCAGTTTTAGAAGCTGCCACTTGGGCTTCAGTACACACCTTTACCAAACATTACAAACTGGATCTTGCCGCCAGAGCTGGGTTTGCCATATCAATTCTTCAGGGTATTATTGACCGGGAACCCCAATCTTCCACCCAGGCTCATATCTAAAAGCTTTAGTACTCTCCCTGCTGTAATGAATACTACAACGTGAGAATAGGAGAGAGTAGTTGTGTAAGAACTTACCACAGCCTTAGATGTCCTCCTTTTCCATTTTGCAGTATTCAGTCCCTTCCTTCTGCCCACTCTTCCTTGTCTGTCTAACATACGTTTGCTTACCTGTGGGGACATAGTCACCCTTTTTCCCAGTTTCTCCACTATACACAGCCTATCAAGTACCCCAGGGCCTAGTCTACATGTGAGTCTCAAGGGTCTCCCCTTTTTGACCCTCTTTAAACCTACAAGAGTACTACTGTATGCGGCAGTCCATTCTGAAGAGGGTATGTGCAGACATCACTTTAATACCCTACATCAGTTTATGGCTCTGGCAGAGGACATCACACGTACCCCCCCTGGACCAAAGACTTTAGTATACTAACCAGATGTCCGGTGCTGCAGGCAGCAACCTCCCTACAGTTATGAGTACTGCAACATGGAAGAGAAGGACATCTAAGATTATGGTTTCAACTATTCTTTACCTATGGAACCTATAATGACAGCTTAGGTAGAAAATAAATACATCACAGTATAATCCTTTACCTGTGTCAATAAGACCTTGCTACCACAAATCTAATTTTATATGCTGCCATACAGGATTCCTTCTCACAATCAGTGCTCATTATGACTCCGGTTTTATTTTGTCTCTGATATTCATATGAATGTCAATCCCGAAATCCCTTCTTTGTCAAATTCACATACGTATTCCTAATCAAATGCATTTCCTGTAAAATTGCTATCTATATCTTACACCTTTTAATACAATTCAATATCATTTGCTTTCCTTCAATAACAGTAAAGCCATTTACATTCCACATTAATACAGACAAAACTGCAATTCTGATAAAAAGCTACCACTGTCACATATTCTTCTTGAAAGTTCCGCTGAATATATGTTTCTGTCTTGTAGATTACATGCACACACTAACGACTGGTAGGATGATCTTGCATGTAACTGCTTCTCTCGTATCTACTTGAACCCATATTGCATCTTCCCAGACTTCACTTCAGTAAAATACTCGTACAACAAAAAACTAAATAAATTTTCAAAACAGAATCCCATTTAACTCCAAGCAAATTCGCACAACTATATATACACCTACTAAGGATGATGTTTATCCATCCATATTGGACCAGTTGACCCAGACTGACAGCTGCACCCATAGGTATTACGTATTCTAAAGTTAAGGTTAGCCATGCTAATGTGCATGTCAGAACCTGTGCTCCGACGTACACAGATTGCTGTCTGTTCTTATTTTACTTGTGTTCCTCTCACAGATGTGAAAAACACAAGCGACAACTATAAAAAGTCTACTTATTCCTGAATCATATACATATACTGAAGCTACCTACATGACTAAAACATTTCATTTTATTTTATCCTTTGAGGACCTGGTTAGTCCCACTAGGCTAGTGACCGCTTCTCAGGGAAGACCTGAGGTGGTGTTATACTGTGAGGGCAAATTTGGCCATGTCAGGGTAATTCCTCTACTCTTTTTGGCATTTTCCATTCCCATTTCTAAAGCAGTGGTAGCAGGATTAGTGCTGTGTAGGTGTTTCAAGGACAGTGTTAATGGCATGGAAGAAGTTAATGAAGAATTTTGTTTCTGCTGTGGATGTTGCGATTGGTTTTATGACAAATATTGTGGTTCTGAGAATGCATTTACAAACTAGCATTTAGCTGGTTTATTGAAATGCAGATTACAGGAAAAAGGAATAGTGCTTATTACTAAAGTTGCTGAAGGGGTCTGGAGGACGCACAGCTGCTTCATTTGCTTAATGCTGCAGATCCTGAAGATGACTCTGCAGTTAAATCTGCAGGTAGTTCCAGTAAAATGTAGGGCGATAAACTAGATGATACGATTGATGGTGATATTATTACTAAAACTATTACTCTACCTGTATGGGGAAGCCAGAATAATTCAGCTATTGTTCATTTTCTTAGAAAGAGAGATGCATCTGTTAGAATACATAGTAAGAAAGAATATTCCTATGACCGTTATTAAGTTTGGGATAACCTTATTGTTCCTTCAGTTTTTTGTTCACCAAGGATGTCACATCTTTAAACCACTTTTCAGTCTAACACACTAATGTATAGATTTTCAGGCCTCTATGGCATAAAAAGAATAATTTTCCATGGAATGAATATTTTAAGACACAGGAGTGGTGTACTTAAAGTATTAACACTATAGTTTCAAAATGATGAGACTAAATTGTTTGATATAAAAGCATTTATTGAGCACAGTAATGTGCTAAGGTGGGTGATATGTATAAAGTGAGGGATGACAGGGGTATAAGGAATGGCGCTTTGTCTGCAAATGTCATTTTAAAATGGAAGAGGGAAATTTTCAACATCTTTCAGTGATGGATGAACAATTGTGCATTAATAATGTTCTGATTACTGTTTGTCATGACCCTCGTTTTTGCAGTAGTGGATAACCCTGATAGCATGATTAAAGAGTTTGAAGATGAGTCTGATTCCAATAAGGAAAACATCTCTGATGATGAAGTTTCACACAATAAAGTAGAGGATGAAATGGAAATAAAGGAAATAGTAATAATGTTGGTGAAAGATTAAGACTTCGGAAAAGAAAATTTTCTGAAAAAAAAGTAAAAAAAAAAAAAAAAAAAAAAAGAGGAAAGAAAGAATGTGAAAATAGTTATATTTAGTATAACTGACAGAGCCAGATGACTAGTGGTTCTAGACTGGCATAAAAAAACAAAAGGCAGATATGTTTGCAAGATACTCGTTTTCACCAATCACAAATCACAGTTTTACTTCTTGGGTGCTGCCTACGTCCCTTATGAATAGAGGCATTCTGTAAAAATTGTCAAAGTCCTGCTTGCTGACCCTTGTTACCTTTCCTGTAGGGATAGAAAATTGGATAAAATCTGTGTAAAACTAATAGTCTTGTACCAGTTTTTGAGCTTTTAGCCTACTAGTCTTCTATGAATCTGTGAGCGACTATATAATATGTATATATATATATATATATATATATATATATATATATATATATATATATATATATATATAATGTGTGTGTGTATGCATGGATCTACTTCACTACACCAACATTCCACTTACCCAACTCTCACATCGCCGAGACGAAAGGACGACAAACCCAGAAGACTGACATCTGGAACACCGATTTACCACTCGATGTAAGTAACCACTTGGCCATCCCGAAAAAAAAATAAACCAAACAAAACTAAACCCACCCATGTGATGTGAGTGAAGCCCCCCACAACCCTCTAACTAAATGTAACATCTCCGAGATCACACTACTGCGGTGGTAAGGGGCAAAGTTCAACAGGATGGCCAAGTGGTTAGTTACCTCGAGTGGAAAGTCGGTGTTCCGGATGTCGGTCTTCTGGGTTTGTTGGTCCTTTCATCTTGGCAATGTGAGAGTCGGGTAAGTAAAGTGTCGGTCTACTAAAGTAGACCCATATATATGTGTATATATACATATGTATATATACATATACATATGTATATATACATATACATATGTGTGTGTGTATATATATATATATACATATACATATGTGTGTGTGTATATATATATATATATATATATATATCTAAAATGCAATGAAAATGTATTTGCCCCTTCCTGATTTCTTATTTTTTTGCATGTTTGTCAAACTTAAATGTTTTAGATCATCAAACAAATTTAAATATTAGACAAAGATAACCCAAGTAAACACAAAATGCAGTTTTTAAGTGATGATTTTATTTATTAAGGAAAAAGAAATATCCAAACCTACATACTTTTTCACCGTGTGTGTGTATGTATATCTGTTTATATATATATATATATATATATATATATATATATATATATATATATATATAAAATGTGTGTGTGTATGTGTGTATATATGTGCATATATATATATATATATATATATATATATATATATATATATTCATGCGGCTGAGACCATATGATTGAACTTTTGAAAGTTTGAATGTTCTTAACGGAGATCTCCATATAGCGTGGAATGGAAAGATTTCCCTTTTCCGCACTGTAGTGCGATCTTGGAGTTGGTATATATAAAAAGCAGGGGGTGTGGGGGGCTTGCCTCCTGCTAAAACTGTTCAGGTAATTTTTTTTTTTTTTTTTTACTGTTTTATTAGATGTTTGAACTTTCAAAAGTTCGATCATATGGTCTCGGCCATATGAAAGTCGAACATTTGAAAGTTAGATCATCTGAAGTAGACCCATATATAGATATAGATAAATATAGATAGATATAGATATATGTGTGTGTGTGTTTATATATATATCTATGGGTCTACTTCAGAAGACTGACAAACCAGAAGAGTGAATCCCAAAATACTAAAACTCAAAATACTGAAGGATGGAATTTGCCCTTCTCCACTGTTGTGCAGTTTGTAGTTGGTATATATAATTAGTGTGGCCCAAATGAGAGGTTTGGTGGGGCTTGCCCCCTGCATTAAACATGTTTTCAGTATTTTGGGATTCAGTCTTTTGGTATACATATACATATATATATATATATATATTTACACACACACACACACACACATATATATATATATATGTATGTATGTATGTATGTGTGTGTGTGTGTGTGTGTGTAAAATCAGAAATTTACTAAGGTTCGCAAACGGGTTTTGGTCAAATTTTTTTAATAAGTAGTTAGAGGATGGTGGCCTGCATAAGGAAAATGCAAAGATGTAATTAAATATGTATGGAAGAAGGTGTCAGATGTGAAATTATGACTTGGAGGCCTATAACCCTTAACGATGCAGATTATAACATATTTATGAAAATTATATAGCAAAGATTTCAGATAGTTTTGAATGAGAATATGGTAGATGGTATTTATGAGGTAAAAGGTAACAGTAGTCAAGAATTGCCCCTTAAGCTGAGGTAACTAATAAATTTACATTCTGTATAGAAATTAACATTTTCAAATTATGGTTTGAAGTACATATAAAGCTTTTGATAATGTTGAACTTAAGCATTTATGGAATATTTTGTTGCAGTATGTTTTTAAATGTTTTGAAGACTGACTTTTTAACATCTCTGTTAAATTATTACTTAAGATATATGCACGCAAACATGAATAGAAAAGAAAACAAATCATATTAACATAGTTTCCATTTACATACATATTATATGTTACATAATTCCTTTCTTAACAACTCTCTTTTTGTCCAAAACTACATAAATTGCTCAATTCCTGCCTTCCTTTAAACCCCACTCCTTCTCTTCTTGAACATTAATTAACATGTATTCTCACTAATTCCTTTTTCTAAAGAGCTGTCTTCCAGTTCTTTTATCTCTTTTATATTACTCAGTACTTCAGATATGTTTGGCTTAGATTTTGATTTCCTTTTTCTAGTAATTGATTTTTTGGCTGCCAACAGAATTAAACCTAAGGCTTTTCTATGTCTAGACAATTAAATCTTGTGTCCTAGCATAAAAGAATCATGTCCTTATTTAGTCATTTGTTCCCACAAACTTTGAGTACTCTGTAGGGAATTTTTTAAAACTGTAAACTCATTAAACTCCCCTAAACATGTTCCCAGTTACTTTTTCTTTCTCTAACATAGATATCCACCTGAGGAAAAAATTCTTTGAAGTTTGCTTGGCATATAAAAATACCTATGCACCATTTCCAAGCAAAATATCCTGGACTTTGTTGCAAACTTTGGAGCCATACATCTGTCCTCTCATCGTGCCTCTGTAAATTGCTTTTCTAGTCTCTCTTCCCAGTCTTTTGTAACCTCCTCTGGCTCACTCTTATAGCTATGCAATATTTGTATGCCCTAATAATTACCCCTTTTTAACAGCAGCTTCTGTTCTGCATTGGACTATACTCTACTAGAACAGGTCTTTCAGTTAGGACTCCGTTATTGCTTCCTCTTTGTCAGTACTCTGATATCAATTCCTGATAGGGAAAGTGGTCTCTAACCTGCAGTCCAGACTTCTTGGCTTCATCCCACGCTATTATCTTTCCAGCGCTAGCTTTCTCCAGTAAATTCCTGCCCCCCCCTCTTGCTCATTTTCTGTAGTCCTGCTTGCAGTCATCCCTATTGGCAAAATTTATTTTCTCTATTTCTGTTTTTGGCTTAGTTCTTAGAATACTTTATGCAACTTTATGGATAGAATGTTCTCCATGGTAGTCATGGTCATTCTTCTTCTTAAGGGTCTGTAACCAAATTCCCACTCTTTCCCTATTTCTTGAATTCCTCTGCTTCATCATCCCTTTCCATTTTGAATTATAGCCTTCTGCCTGTGTTATGTCTATTAGCCTTAGTTGTGTAGCTGTGAAACATCCGTTCAAATCAGGAAATCCTAAATTACTTTGTTCTGTTGGGAAGATCCATTTATTCCAGTTAACTCTTGCCCTCTTTCCTTCTTAGATAAATTCCTTTAACTCTATTAATTACTGTCCACAACGTCTCCACTGGTTGATAAAATTTACCTGGTCTGTATACAAAACTAACAGCTCTAAAAACATTTTCACTGCTTGTATCTTGCTGTCCATATCCATAAACAAGTGCTTCCAGTTTTTCAGTTTTTGTATTATATTTTTAGTCTGTTCTCACATATCCTTAGTTGCTATGTCAGAAGCCTTTTTAATCCATACTCCTAAATACTTCATCTTATTTCCCCAATATCATCTGCAAACAGACAACTTTCCTTGAATACCATACCAATTATATCCTTATATTTCTGAGTCCCTTATTTTCTTTACCAGAGGCTCTAAATATAAAGCAAATAAATGGGAATAAGGACACCCCTGCCTTATTCTTCAGTTCAGACACAACTTGTCAGAGAGGAACCCTCCCACTTAAATTTTGGCCTGTGATCCCTCATATATCCTCCTAATGAATCTTATTATGGTGTCAAGGAATGCAAATGCTTCCATTGCCCTCCTCCTAAAATCCCAGCTTACTCTGTCAGATGTTTTCTCTGCACCAAGACCCACCAACAACAGCGGTATTTTCTTACATTCTGCTTCCCCTTGGATCATCATTGTTCTATTACTGTTGTCAAGTGTTTGCTTCCCCTCCAGAAAAGCACACTGATCCATATCTATCAATACTGGCAAAATCTTTGCCATTCTTTTAGCTATTATTGTCTTTCGGCTTTTCCTGGTTAGGGGTCACCACAGCAGAACTCCAGTGCACTAATGATTGGTAGTGAATTTTTACAGTGTCGAGTTGCCAGCCCGGCACCCATCCTTCAATGAAGGCACACCCACACATGCTCACACCTACTTGCATGTATTTTTAAATTCGCTCAACTGCAGGGAGGACATGCAGACTCCGCACAGAAGGCGCTCCAGCTGAGAATCAAACTGGAAAGCCCCTTGCTGTGCGGCGACAACACTAACCGCTGCACCACAAATACTGTTAAACAAATCCTTCCAGATCTTTATCATTTTCTTCCCTCCTAGCTTCCAGACTTCCACAGGAATACCATCTATTCCTGGGGACTTTCTTGCAGTGTAAGTGTACTTCACTATTTTTATCCCATGTCCTTCTATCTTAAATGTTAATTGTTGATGCTTATCTACCTCTAAGCATGGCATACACAAGTCTTCCATAAATGTTTCCATTTGTGCTCTTTTTTGTTTTCCACATTTATCTGCATTATACCATTTTTTTGTAAAATGTGTGAAATATCTCCTCCTACAGGATCTCAAGTTATTTTTTCTTGTTATAGGTTGTTAAGTTTGACAACCAGCCATTCCACTTTTTTGTTGCCTAAGATGTTGTCTTAAAAGTTTTGGGGCTCTGAAGTTATCAAAAATCAGTTGCTTAACAGTAATTTTTCTAAACTGTTTCATATTATCCAGATACTCCCTTATTTTTTCTTTAGTAATCTGCAGTTGCTCCTCTTCTTGTTCTTTGAGATTCCCCTTATTCTCTAATATTCTAAGCTTTGTCAGTTCCTCTAAATAATTCCTGTTGCTTCTTAACCATATCGCTTTTTCTTTTATTTCTACCTTATTTTAAAGCTGCACTTTCTTTTTATCCCACTCACTAGCTATAACTTATGAAGAAATGTCTGTCTTCCCTAATAACTCTCAAAATAATTTCCACTACGCTTTCCTTAAATTTCTGTTTACAGATAGGTGAAGAATGTACCAGTGTCTGATTTTTACTTCATTACTCTGCATTTTTATCTTAGTTGGAATAGGCTGTAATCCCCAAAGTAGTTATTGGAGGTGAATCAAAGTTTTCAATTAAATGCACGTTTCTGCGAAATATAATATGTTATGTTGTCCCCATCTCACCTCCATTCTTGCTGGTTGGGTTCAGAGCCGATCTTCTGCTCGGACTCGGCCATATACTACAGCTCGAGAGCTATTTACTGGCTCGAGGCTAGCCCCTATCCCAACACGCCTAGCGATAGTTACCCAGATCTAGTTTGCCGCTTGCAGCGTCGAGATTGCTCATACTGGCTCAGGCTAAGTGTGTTCTTCTTCTTGTGATATTTCCTACAATACTGTGGATACAAATAGCTAATTTCTGTTAGTTTAGTGTTAGAGTGTGCTCATCTTAGGCTAGAGCTTTTCTGACCTTTCCGCTGCTGCCTTTTTGTTGTTGTGGCCGTCGTTTTCCTTTAGGCCTAACTTGTTCCCTTGAACCTGTTTGACTTAAAGGGTTCCCTGTTCCCTTTCTCTCAGCCTTGTCTTTGTTTAAGGGCCTTTTTTCTTCATTTCCCTTTCTCTTTCCGTACAGGAGCAGCCGTTTAAGTTAGAGGCTCTGCTGGGTTGGGGGAGTCGCCGTTTAACTTAGAGGCTCTTCCCCTTCCCTCCTTTCTTTTTCCCGTTTAAAGAAAAAAAGTTTAAAGTTCTTTTTAGTGCTGTTGTTGCTGATTTTGGTGCTCACTTTGGTACTGTTGTAGTTACTGCTAGCATGTACAAAGATCCTAGAGAGTTAAAACCTTTGGGTTTTAAAAAGTATGACTTAGCTGCCAGAAGATGTCCCTTACAGACGGGCACACGAGCTGTGTCTATTGCTTAGGGGCTGTATACCTGCAGAACTCATGTTCTATATGTCATGCTTTTAGTTCTTGGGTCCTGCAGGAGAGAAAAAAACAAGTTGATTTTGTGAGGCTTACTTAAAGAGCCCCTTTGATGTTGCTACTGTGGGTCCACTGTCAGCTCCGATTACCACTGGTCTGTCTGTTCCGACTACTGCACCAAACTCTTCGTTGTCTCAGTCTATCGAGGGATCTGGGGCCGATGCTCTCTTGTCGGCTCTGAGGGGGGGAGTGGCATCGGACCCTTGTCCGACCCTGCTCTCCCTCTCAGGGCTTTGGTGTAGGTGAGCTTGGCTCCTACATCGGCCTCAGAGCCATCACCCTCGGTTCGGAGGAGAGATCTCTGGGCTCTTCGGAGCCGGGGACTCTTTCAGGCCGGGACCACAGTGCCTTCAAGGTGATGAGCGTGCTGTCCTCTGAGACTGCCCACCTTCGGCTCCATTGGCTCCTACTCTTTCGGTGCCTCAGTCTGCCTCCGATTCCCCCCCCCCCAAGCATAGGGAACCCATGCTCCAGGATGCCCCATTGGACGACCCCACCTCTTTCGAAACCACCTCCGAGCGGTCCTCAGGGGAGGTTTCGGAAGAGAAAATGCAAGAGGAAGCATTTGGACTCCCCTGAGTCTCTCACTTCTGACTCAGACTTGGAAGACTCAGAAGGGTCCCCCTCTGAGGACGTCTCTTTTTCAGACATCCTGGAAATCCTTAGAGGGATGGCTGGAAATCCCCTTCTGAGGATGAGTCTGTGTACCTGGATGCATTTGGTTCCCGACCCTCCATCTCTTGGGTGTCTCTGCCTTTCGACCCTCTACTGGCTTTAATGAGTCGGAAGGCATGGCGCTCCCCAGAGACTATGGAACCAGTTCCGAGGAGGCCCAAAAAATTCATAACTGCTCCAGAGGATAGGTCCTTTCTTTCTAAGGGTGTGCCTGTTGATGCTGTGGTGGTGGCAGCCATCAAGAAAGAATTAGCGGAGATGATGACTTCTGTCCATCCGCCGAACAAAGAGTATCGTACGATGGACGGGTATGGGAAGTTTGTTTGACTTTACTCTCAGGTCACTGAATTATTTGTCCCCTTTACACACCTTCAAAGGGATCTCCTAAAGGAACTAGGAAGTACCCTACAGAATCTTACAGCTGAAGAGCTGCGAGCAAGGTGGCTTCACAGCTTGCGACCTTGACATCTATAGTTAACTCCTCCATGCGGCTGATCTCTTACGCAGCAGATGGTAGGACAGCAGGCACAGGAGTTGCTTTGCATAGACACTCCTGGATGTGCCTTTGTCAATTTGCGGAGCCCTTCAAGTCCTCCTTTACCAACACCCCCTTTGACAGCTCGTCTCTGTTCGGGCTTCAGGTAAAAGAGACCCTTAACCAAGTGTGAATGGGGTGGCAAAACTCTCTCTGCCGTGGGAGCATGTTTTTCCGCTCCCTCTAGACCTTACCCCAAGGGTCAGAAGAGCGGGAAGATGTGGTTCAGAAAGTCCCAGGGATTTTCGCCTGGCACACACGGAGAATTTTCCCCAGGGGCAGAGGGGGAAATAACAATGGGAGATGCTGATCCCGTGGCGGGGGGGGGGGTCCACAGAGTCAGGATGACAGAGATACCTTCTCTGGCAGACCTTTCCAGTGCTCCTGAAAGGAGGCCCGACTGTTCACCTCTGGAGGCAGTCGGGGGCAGATTATCCCTGTACCCAAAGGCCTGGCAAACAATCACTGAAAATACATGGGTACTATCGATAATATCCAGGGGTTACAAAATTCCCTTCTCCCACCCACCCCCTCCAACAAATTAGCACTCAATCCCGGATGTTCCACCCAGTCTTCGGGATCAAGGAAACCTAGAAGTTCAAAGGTTGCTAGAAAAAAGAGCCATCCAAGAAGTCCCTGCAGACCAGATCGAATCCGGCATTTACTCAAGGTTCTTTTTAGTTCCGAAAAAGACAGGGGACTGGAGACCCATTTTGGATCTTAGCAAACTCAACAAATCAGTCACGAAAACAAAGTTCTGGATGGTAACACTGCAGTCCATTCTTCCCTTTTTGGGTCAGGACAATTGGATGTGCTCCATCGATCTCCTGGATGCGTACTACCATACAAAAATGGACAGGCTGTCCAGGCGGTACTTATGCTTCTGGCTGGGAGCCAGTCATTACCAGTTCAGAGCTCTGCCCTTTGGTTTCACCACAGCCCCCAGGGTGCTCACCAAATGTATGGCAGTAGTCATGGTTCATCTGAGGCATCTAGGATTCTGGGCGTTTCCATATCTAGACGACTGGCTCCTCACTGCCACCACCAAGCATCAGCCGATCAAGGCATGGGTCTCCACTATTCACACCTGTGCACAACTAGGCATCACCATAAACTATGAAAAGTCTGCCTTGTTGCCTTACATTTATAGGGGCAGATTTAGACACAAGGGCCATGATAGCAAAACTGCCTCACGAAAGGGTGTTAACCATTCATCATCAAGTTTTATTCCTTATGAAAAGAAAGAGAATCCAGGCAAAATTCATCCTCAAGGTCTTGGGTTCAATGGCTGCAGCAATTACCTTGCAGTGGCTCCTGTTGGCTCAGTGGTCATTCCAGGATTTACCAATGTCACATCAGATTCGGATCACAGAGTCATGTAACAAGAATTTAGCATGGTGGCTTCATTCCCCTCTGGTATCAATGGGCAGACCATTTCTAACCCCTCCCACCCGCAGCCACAGTGACCATGGATGCTTCCCATATAGGATATGGGGGGGGGGTATTACTTGGGACAGACTGTTCAAGGGACTTGGCAAGAACACAAGTACCGCTTGCACATCAATGTCCTAGAAATGAGAGCAGTGCTTCTGGTGTTGCAAGCACTTCAAGACTCTCTACCTACGGGGATTATAGCAATTCAGACAGAAAACATGTTGGTAGTGTGGTACATCATCAAACGGGGAGGAACCAGGTCTTATTCCTTGTGCTGAGATGCTCTATGAGTATGGCAATGTCTTCCCAATGCTTTCTGGTCACAATGCACATTCCAGGGAAATCCAGCATGATAGGGGACAAGCTCAGTAGGGCTATTCTGATGCAGCACAAGTGGTCCCTGAAACAGGAAGTTGCAGAGCTGATTTTTTGAAAATGGGGCCAGCCATGCTGCGATCTTTGCACCACTCCCCTCAACAACAAATGCAGCAGCTACTTTGCCCTAGTCCCACCACTGGGAAGTCACCCAGGGCTGCACTGGTTCACGATTGGCCCCTGGAATTGTTTTATGCCTTCCCACCATTCCCCCTGATCCCCAAGGTTCTTCAGAAAGCAAAGTCATTGGGTTGCAAGTTAATCCTCATTGCTGTCTACAGGCTTCAACAGATTTGGTTCCCATTCCTCTGGCCTCCTCTGCAAGGGGAGCCTTGGATATTGGACCCAGTCCCAGATCTCCTGACGCATCAGTCGGGTGCTCTCCACCCTTCTATCCATACTCTCAAGCTGATGTCTTGGTTTCTCCACTTCTGGTCTTAGCCAGGCTCCCAGATGTTTCCCCAGCAGTTCAACACATTTTGATTTCATCCCATAAACCCACTACAAGAAAACTTTATGCTAGTAAATGGAAGAGGTTCTCTTGTTGGGCAAAAAAGAATGACATTGATCCTTTTATTGCCCCCATTTCTAAGATTCTGGATTTCCTTTCTGAAACATTTGAACGAGGGGCTGCGGCAGCTACTGTCTGAGTTCAGGTAGCTGCCATTTCTAATTTTCATGTAGGAGAAATGGGCTCTAACATCATGTCCCACAAGCTATGTAAAACATTCCTAAGAGGTACTACCCTCTTAAGACCTCCAATAAGAGAACCTCTCCCCCCTGGAATTTAAATCTAGTTTTAGAGACTCTCATTCTCCCTTCCTTTGATCCAGCTGCTTCTTGTCCTTTGAAATTTTTGACATGGAAGACCTTTTTCTTAAACACCATTACTTCAGCTAGGAGGGTTTCAGAGTTACAGGCCTTATCTATTCATCCCCCGTACTTGATTTTCCACAAAGATAGATTTTCTCTCAGAACCAGTCCTTCCTTCTTACCCAAGGTGTGTTCAGGGCACAATTTAAATCAATCCATAGAGCTTCCTGTATTCTTCCCCACCTATGTCAACAAGGCAGATTATAAGCTCCATCAGTTGGATGTTTGTAGACAGTTACGTTTTTATTTACACAGAACTAAGGGTTTCAGAAAATCTGACCAATTGTTTATATTTTTTGCAGACAACAAGAAAGGTTGTCCAGTCTCTAAAGTGACCTTATCAAAGTGCCTTTCAGACACAATCATCCATGTCTACAGTTTGTGGAACAAAGAACTTCCAGGAAAAATTAAAGGACACTCAACTAGGGCCTTGGCTACTTCTGTTGCGTTTCAAGCCAAGCTGCCTTTAGATTCACTCTGTTCAGCAGCTACATGGGCTAATCCTCATACCTTTATCTCTCATTACAAAGTAGATATGGCCTCCTAGAACAGGGCATCCTTTGTTTCCACTGTCCTGAAGAATCTTTTCCAGTGAGCCACCCAAGATGTATGTGCTGGGGACCCTGTCCCAACCAGCAAGAACAGAGGCGAGATGGGGACAACATAACATAAAGAAGTTATGTACTCACCATAACATTCCATGTTTGTTGCCCTTCTTCTCGCCCCCCCTTCTTGCGTCCCACCCTCCTTCCCCCGCCTGGAGGATCGAGAGGAGTTTTTCTTCCCTTTTGTTTGGGTACACTGGCTGAGTTCCCTTTTGCTTATCAGTTGGTTAGACATAGTCTTTCCTTCCTTTCTCTTTGCTGATGATTACACACTCATATGCAGGTCCTTTTCTCATAAGTAAGTTAAGTAAAATTTGTATCTATTTAGTCTGGTGAGTTATCATAAACGAGATCTGAGTAGCTACCGCTAGGCATGTTGGGATAGGGGCTAGCCTCAAGCCAATAAAAAGCTCCCGAGCTGTAGTATACAGCCGAGACGGAGCCGAGGATCAGCTCCGAACCCAACTAGAAAGAAGGAAGGCGAGATGAAGGACAACAAACTTGGAATGTTATGGTGAGTACGTAACTTATTTTTCTTTCTAGTCTAGTCCAGTTATTGTACCTTGAGGAATAATCTTTCTAAGTTCCTTCTACTGAATTCAAGTCTTCCATACCAAATATTTTCATAAATTTATTTAGACGTCTGTGATGCCCGTGCACTGGCCCAGTAATCAAGGAGCCTCAATCCTCACCACTAGCACTAGTGAGGGGCATCCACATTGGGAGGATAACAAGTACACACACAGTGAAGTACAATTTCCCTTAAGAGCACACAAAGATCACAGTCTGGGGCAGGTTTCTCCCTTTCTGTCAAGATCCACAATAAGACTCCTCACTAGCACAGTATAAGGTTCAGATCTCAGCCGAGAAGTCAGGACAAAACCTTCAGTATCCTATCTGTCCAACCAGTGCTTCGTGTCCCTGCCCAAGTAGCTGACATGCATACACGTTAAGATATGATTTATATACAAACACACAGACACTCCTGAGGAAGGCTGGCACAGGTTCTCCAGGTATGCCCCCTTCTACCCAGATTATACGGTAGTACCACCTGCCACAAGCTACTCTTATCAGCTACTCTAAAGGCCCTTACCAAAGGGTGTCCAATTCTACTGTGCAGTGTTACTGTTATCCAAATAGTAAGTGTGACTGAGCCTGGAAGGCTATTTAGGAGTGGGCCTATACAGCATCACCAAATACATGCAAGTACTCTAGAGTTTAAATTATCTCTGCAGAAAACAGCCACAGTTGAAAGGTTTAAAATATTTAATAATAAATAATAAAAACACAAGACAATACTTATTAATTCAATACAGTGACACTAGAGAGTTCAGAAATCACAGGAAATGCTTTAAAACAACATTGTAGGATAGTCTCACGTAAATATAGAAAACAGCTAGACTAATCGGGCTATATTTCTATCTGTCTCTAAGAGAAATCACTAATGCTCTTCATGTTTCGCTGTTGCAGTCATCACCTGTGGGTTATCCCTGCTGTGGTAGCCCTTGGCCGGCCCAAATACCAGAGTCAGTGTTTTTCTGCATCGGCAGCTGTCGCCTGTAGTCTGACGTCAGGTCGTCAGTGCTAATAAAGCAAGGCAGCCGACACCATTACATCAGTCTTTCTTGCCGTGGAGACTGTTGCAGAAGCAGTTCGCAGGTGTGCTGATCGGTTGCTACCAGAGTTTGAATTTCAGCTGAAAACGTCTAAAGCTAAGTACCCCGTTGGGGATAATTTTTTCTTGCACTAACCGATGTTTGAAAAAGTTAATTGTCTCGCTTGTGGAAAGCAGATCCCACACCAAGACTTCCATTCATACTGCATCACTTGTTTAGGCCCAGACCACGACGTCCCCTGTTGCTGGTTCTGTGCCCTCTTTAACGCGAGAACCATTTGCAGTAGAGCTGTTATTGTAGACCAGTATTTTCGTCTTCCATCTTCCCATTCTGAAAAGGCGTCTGTCAGCCAACAGTCCGTGGACATTCCGAAAAAAAACGCAGCGATAAAGATTGAGACAGACCATTCAAGGCTAAGCCTTCCGATGACGCTACTGCTAAGCAGGTCATCAGTTCTCCGGAATTCAGTGAGGCAATTTCACAGCCCCTTATACCCGATTCAGTATCTACGCAGGCCTCTACTGAGACCTTTTCAGAGTCCGGTATGCCGCAGAAATCTTCTTCGTCTTCTGAGCCTTTGCCTGTCTCTGCCTTGGTTGGGTCCGGAGCCTCAATGCAGGCACCGGCTTCCGAGGAAGCCTCTCGCACTACCGAATTTAGACAAAAAGTAATGTCTTCTCATGTGACTACCATTTCTCTCAGACCGACGGATACTCTTGGGCCTAGAAGCCAGGCCACTCCTAGAAAATCTGCCTCTAGCCACCATCTTGCTCCTGCTCCACCACCCCAAGCACAAATGCTTAAAATGGTGGAGGATCTCATTTCCCTTATCAGGGGTAGTCAAGCCACAACTTCTAAAATAAAAAGACACCCTTCTCCAGAAGGAATCTGACTATTCAGATTTTGAAGAGGAGCTACAACCTCTGACTGCTTATGAAGATTCAGATGCAGAGAAATTCTGCCTCCCCACCAGAAGACCTTTCCTTTGGGGAAACCCTTCACACACTCAGGGAACATTTCCAATGGGAATCTCAGGATTTCCTCCAGTATAAAAAAAGACTTGGAGAGTTTCTGGATCTGCCCCAAAACAGACCCCTGGCCATCCCTCCTATTTTAGAAGTGGTGGATGATGTTTTCCATGAGTCCAGCTTAGCCCCTGATGCCCTCCCACGTGCTCCCAGTAAGCCTGACGGGTATTACAGAGTACTGGATTCTCGCAAATGCCTGTACAGAAATCCTGCTGCAGACCCAGAAGTCATGACACAGGGATTAAAATGAGCTAAGACTAGTTCTGCCAAGAATCTTGTTCCTTTTGACAAGGATTCCAGAGCTCTGGACAGATGGGGCAAAAAAGTGTACACCTCTGCAACCTTAGCTATCAGAGCTGTCAACTGTCAGTCCCATTTATTAAAATATGAACAACACACTTTGGAACTATTAAAGCAAAAGATTTCAACCTTTCCTGACTGTGCCAATTTGAAAGAGTTAGCAGATTTACTCCAGTCTACTTGTCAAGTGGCCAAACACTCCTTACACTGTGGATATGACGCCGTAGAAGCCTCAAGCAAGGGTAGCAGTGTCAGGATCTGTCATTAGGAGACATGCATGGTTGAAGAAACAACCACTCCCTGATCATGTCAAGTCTAAACTAATTGATGCAGTCCTGGATAAGGACCGCTTGTTTGGAGTAAAAGCAGCAAAGGTGCTTAAAAAGATGGAAGACGAAGCAAAATCTATGCAGACAGTAAAAGATTTCTTTCAGGTTCAGCAGAAACTTTCCGTCTAAGCACTGGTCCTTCCCTGCACCTAGCAAACAGGGCCAAGGTAAGCCCTGCAGGGACAGACCACCCAGGCCCCTGTCCCAGGGGTAGCAGAGAATCAAACAGTGGACCACTTCCGCCCCAAAGGCAGGGAGCTATAAGCCACCCTTCTATGGCAAAAACTGTCAATGACTGCCCCTCCTCCCCTCTGCCAGCCTTTCACTCACCAAAAACCTAGGAGGAAGGCTCTCCCTCTGCAAAGAAAATTGACTTTCTGTATCAAAGGACCAATGGGTCAGGGATACAAATTCTCTTTCACCGAACTCCCAATTTCAAGAGGGTACCCAGACTTGCCTCCAAATCAGTGGGCAGAGGCATTGAAACAAGTACAAATTCTCATATCCCAGGGGGCAGTAGAGCCTATCCCCTCAGATCAAACAGGCAAAGGCTTTTATTCCGGACTATTCCTTGTTCTCAGAAAAGAGGGCACTTGGCTCCCCATCCTGGATCTGTCCATTCTGAACACCTCCCTGGTTGTCCCCAAATTCAAAATGCTAACTTTGCAGGAGCTGCTACCTATGCTGACAAAAAATGCCTGGCTAGTGACCCTAGACCTAAAAGATGTGTACCTCCACATCCCCATAAGGGAATCCTGCAGGAAATTCCTGCAGTTCAGAGCAGACTCTCAACACTTTCAGTTCTCTGCGCTACCCCTTTGGCTTATCTACCGCACCCAGAGTTTTCACCAAATGCTTAGTCCTGGCCATAGCATTTTGCAGAAAGAGAAATATACAGATTTTCCCTTATCTGGATGACTGCCTCATTCAGTTAGAGTGCAAAGAAAAGCTGCTCCAGGATCCTTCTCTTTGTCAAAACCCTCCTAACTTCCCCGGGGTTCACCATCAGTTAGAAGAAATCAAAGCAAACACCCTCCAGGAAGATCATTTTCTTGGGGGCACTGCTGGACACAGCATCCCAAATGACCTTCCTATTCCCAGAAAAGCAGAGCTTCCTGCCTCTTTACTTTACCCAGCTGGCTTCCAGAAGTCACCTCACTGCGAGGAAGTTCCTGCAAGCCTTGGGTTACATGGTATCTTGCATACTTCTAATTCCTCTGGCCAGGCTTCACATGAGGAAACTTCAGTGGTATCTAAAGAATCTTTAGTGTCAGCACTCTAAGCCTCTAGAGACCTCTCTTCTGCTGATCCCCTGTATAAGGGCCGAGATTCTCTGGTGGGCAGGGGCTTCTGCCAAGAACAAGGGTCTTCCCTTCATCCTCCGCCCTACCGGCCAGACCATCACCACTGACGCTTCTGACATTGCCTGGGGTGCTCACCTAGCAGGCAGATGCACCCAAGGTCTTTGGGATGGCCAGCACCTTCCCTTACATGAGTCAGAAGGAAATGATGGCAGTACAAAAATGTTTGACATCCTTCAAACTCCATCTCAGGTCAGGGGTTCTCCTTATCAAAGCAGACAACACCACAGTAATGTGGTATATCAACAAACAGGGAGGGACCTAATCTTACCCTCTGTGCAGGCTAGCCATGAACCTCTGACTGACAGCCGTCTCCATGGGTCTACATCTAATTGCCCATATAATATAGAATTGCTTGTCAACAACACCCTGGCAGACTACCTAAGCAGAAACTTATTGGACTCCCAAGAATGGCAGTTCCACAGAAAAGTCTTTCTGCAAGTCATTCAGTAGTGGGGAACTCCGGAGGTGGATCTCTTTGCTTCGCACCTCAACCACCAGCTGAAAAAATTATGTACCAGGGAGTATCACCACCTAGCGTGGAAGGTGGATGCTTTGACCTTCCTCTGGAACTCCCTCTTTCTGTACGCATTCCCTCCTCAGCCTCTTATTACCAAGGTACTGATCAAAATAAGGGAGGAGCGATCAAAGGCCATCCTCATTGCTCCAGATTGGCCCAGACAACATTGGTACCCCTTACTACGCAGCCTGACATTACAGCCCCCAAGGCAGCTTCCCCTGATCTCAGACCTCTTGATCCAGTTGAGTGGGGAAATGCTGCACCCAGACTTACAGACTCTCAATCTGTCAGCATGGCTAATACTTTAAAAGTAAACAAGGGGTCCCTGTTAAGCAAACGGGCCCTAGAAATTAGCACATAGGCCAGAAGGCCCAACACCAGAAAATCTTTCATAGGGAAATAGAAAAGATTCTGCTCCTGGAGCCAGTCCAGAGAGCACCAGTACCTCACAACCTTCCATCCCTCTTATCTTGGACTACCTAGCCAAGTTTTTCAATAGTGGCCTCTCCTTCTCTTCTATTAAAATCCATGCCTCAGCCATGTCAGCTCATTTCGATTCAGACCAGCCCCTCTTCTCACATCCTTTGATTAAACAATTTCTCAGAGGGACTTCTAATATCAGACCTCCCAGAAGGCCACCCACACCAGCCTGGGACCTGAATTATGTTTTAGAAAAACTAACCTTACCTCCATTCAAACCTGCTGCTTTAGCAGAATTGAAATACTTCTCATGGAAGACTGCTTTCCTTCTAGCTATCACCTCAGCCAGAAGGGATTCAGAACTTCAGAGGACTCATGGCCCTTGAACCCGTCATCATTTTCCATGCAGACAGGGTCTCCCTGAGGACTAACCCCTGCTTTATGCCCAAGGTAGTGTCTGATGTGACCCTCATACATCTACCTACCTTCTTTCCCAACCCTCAAAACAAGTAGAAAGGATTATGGACTCACTAGACATGCACAGACAACTCAGATAATACCTGAACTGTACTAAACCCTACAGAAAAACAGACCAGCTTCTTGTCAACTTTGCCCCAGGGGCAGAGGGGAAGCCCATTTCCAAGCAAACCATTTCCAAATGGATATCTCACTGTATCCATTTCTGCTACAGACTACATGGGAAATCTCCCCCTAAGTGTATTCATACCCATTCCACTAGGGCAGCCGCCACTTCCACTGCATTCCTCAGAGGAGTTCCCACCATGGACATCTTGGAAGCTGCCAACTGAACCTCTATCCATACCTTTACAAAGCATTACTACCTACCTCTTTTCTCTAAGTCTAGGGCAGGGTTTGCCTCTGCAGTTCTGCAGGGCTTGCTGACCCATGCCTAGGGCTCTAACCTATCCTTCCAGCCCTCTTTTGGAATCCTCCCACAAGTGATGACTGCAGCAGTAAAACACAAAGAACATAGTACAGTTGTGTACACTTACCATAATAAGCTTCCCACGGTGACTTTTAGTCACCAGGACCACTTTACCGTACTTCCTTGTGCTTCTGACGGGTTAGGGCAAGAAAAATTGATGTAATGCCATTGGCTGCCTTGATTTATAGCACTGTCAACATGATGTCAGACTACAGACGACAGCAGCCGATGCAGAAAAACATTGACTCTGGTATTTGGGCTGGCCGAGGGCTACCACAGCAGGGATAATCCACAGGTGATGACTGCAAAAGTGAATACACTCGAGCATCTACATTTATGTTAAATGTACACAACTGTACTTTCTAAATTCTACTTACTGAGCAAAGTCAAAGTGCTGAAGTTATTGTCAGCTTCAGAACAAAATACAACATGCTATTCTTTCTTTCTGAGATAGCCCTTAAATTGATAATACACACTACTACGGAGTCATTTCACATTACATCATTCTTCACACCTCTGCTGAAGTTTTCCAGGCTCACAGAACTTAAACTTTTATCATTTCTTTTTGTTCTGCACCTGCCAGGAAGCCACAGCAGTAAAATACACTTTACATGTGAAACCTAGTAATTATCTATGTCTTAAGACAATAGAAAGAATTCCGTAGTGCAGACATCCTGTCTTGAGATCACACAGTTGTAAAATTCTTTACCTATTAGCTTTCTTCCAGCAGGGTGCGCTGTGGTTACATTTCTGAAACTCAACACATAACACTGTTTTCTTTACATTTGTGAAACCAGCCTGTGGATCATATTAATATTCACAGTGACATATAATTTATTTACAAAATTATATCTGGCTAGGCTGGTAGCCCCTCAGATTTTCAAAACATCTAGCCTCTTTTGTTACATTTTCCCTTCTAGGTCCCCCCAACACATCCTCACTATTGCAAATCAAGTTCTAGTCCCCAGCTATAGGTAATATTGCCTGCTGAAAGCTGATTAGTTCTCCCAAAAGTTTCTTAAGCTCCATAATAGCAGTTTTAGGTAGAATATAAATACATGCCAACATATAATCCACCTTCCCTGCCAGTAGCTCCTTACTACAGCAAATCTACCATTATCTCTATTTCCCTCTTCTATTACCATTAGAGCTTCACTAGCAATCAGTACAAGTATTCTCCTTTTCCCCTGATACTCTGCTGAATATCCATCCTGAAATCCTTTCTTTATCAAATTCACATATTCACTTCTTTCCAAATGCGTCTCCTGTGACATTGCTATTTGCATCCTGCATTTATTGATATAATTCAATACTCTTAGCTTTTTGTCTGTATCTGTGAGGCCATTCATGGTCCAAAATAATATGGACAGTACAGCCGTTATGATAAGTTGTTATTCTCATGTCTTGCATATGGCAGCTTTTTAAATTGTCCACTTTAAACTTGTGTGTTACATGCATACACTAATGTTTGGCAGGATTGTTTATGCAGCTGTTTCTTTGTCATCTACATTTGATCATATGTTACATAATACAAAACTTTCTGTTTTATGAAGACCCTCATACAAAACCACACCCCAAACACTCTTATAACCAATTAACTTAAGACAAACATAACAGGACTATATACATCCTTGCATAATAAAGTTTAACCCTCATGATAAAAACATTGTCCCAAACTGACAGCTGACCCCACATGCATTATCAAACTTAAAATTATGGTTATTCATATTGAAGCTCATGTTACAGACTGTGCTCCTACTTACAGTAATTGTGGCCTGCTTATTTTTACTTATTTTTATTCCCCTACCAGATGTAAAAACAGCTGGTATGCTTTCAGAAAACATTAACTTTTAGCCTTAAAAAGTGCTCTGGTTTTTATTTCCTGTCCCTGTGATCAGATTATCTTCATGGAAATATAAGAGCAAAATGTACAGCTGCCCTTAACTACAAACTTCTCAACTTACACAGAACATTTATTTGCTATAGCAAAATATTTCATTACACTCTGTGCTCTTTTATTTACTTGCTTTGTACACAAAAAATGTCATTACATTAAGCCAAGGGCCTTAGTCCAGGCATTCACCTATGCAAAAATAAGAAAAAACATATCAACTCTGCATCTATTATAATCCCCATCCCCCACCTCAACAGTCCAGTATAACAGCATACTAACTTAGATATGATTTTGTCCACCCTTTCATCTTTTTTTAGATTGTAATTTCTACATTACTTAAAACTAAACAAATAAGAAAAAAGGTACAGGTATACTTAGTATCTTTATCATATACAAGAAATAACTGAAAATGCTTTATTATATAACATGCAATTTATATCATGAAATGTTAAAAAAACTGTTTTACTTAGTTACTTTTTTCCTTCTTTTTAGTAACCTTCTAAACATTAATGACATGGAGTGGGGTATATGCTTTTCAGTCCACCACAAGTTTAACAAAGTCACCAAAAGTCCAGTCTTTCCACTTTTCTTGTAATGCCATATTTCACAAAAATATTTGATCCTTTATAATGGTACATTTATTCACTAATTTCAGTGTTGCTATTCTTCTTCCTGTTCATCTCCATCTCCCAACCCCAGACATCAAATTCAAGTAAAAGGTATTCCGATTCTTATGGTAAGCTCCTTGCTTGTTTCTCTGTCTCTCAAGCATTTTGCTGTGGAAGGAACAACTCTTTCTGTTGCTATGAATGCATATTTTCTAATATTGGTCTTGACTGCTTTCCCATTGCCAGGTTTGGAGCATGCACTCAATGTGCCCTTTCAATTAACAAACCCTGTTGTGGAACATAAGATCAGTTGCTTATATTATTGCTGTTATGCTTATATTCCTTCAGTTTTTAATTTTTTGCAATAAACTTTGAGTACATTTGATTTATTTTTCCTTTAACCATCTCTTGAGCCAAGGCTGAAGCTGGACCTGCTTTTTGCTGAAGACCTTCCGAATCCTTCCACACAGTGTTTTCTATTCATCTTTTCTGGTTGATTTTCTTTCATGTTAGCCTCATTTCTTCTCCTCCTTCTTCTTCTTCTGGTATCCAGGCACTGTGCTTACTAGCCAGTAACTGAATTTTACCCAGATGATAGTTTCAATAAAACTCCTTTTTCTCAGTTTCTGTTTCCACACTGGGAGAGCTGAAATTACATTGCTGATCAGTGTGGATCCATCTTGGAAGCCATTTGAAGTTTGACTATGATCATACTGAGGTTCCCATTTTTAAATATGAAGTAAACCAGCTATTAAGTAAAGGGATAGGACAGGCTGCCCCATGAGTAGTGTACTTTTCCCCCACTTATGAATGCCACTGTTACAAAATGGTATGAAAGGAGAGAGATAATGCATACAAAGGGAATATTTATCCATGTTTTTGTCTCATGCTGATGATTTATGTATGTAGGAATATAATGTGGGTGAAACCAATGCCAACACATTTGATGTACTTTTTAAAAGGAATAGGTTTATTTCTTAGTATTGATAAATGTAAAGGTGTTGGAGGATTAACAGGAGGCATAAAAATGTCAGAAACTGAAATATCTGTATTAGTTATTACTTTTGGTAATATGGCAGTTATTGATAGAGAATGGGATGTTCTTATATCACTAATTCAAAAGATTTTTTTTTTTATTTTGGAAAATCTTTACATTATTCCTTAAAAAAGGTATATGTGATAAGTTATTGTTTATTAGGGCAGATTGCTTATGCAGCCAGTGTATTTATGCCTCCTAAAGTAAGAAAAGCATATTATTGAAAATTGTATTCAGCTTTATTTGTGGTTCAAGGTGAACCCTTGTCAGAAGAGGGGTTTTGTATAAGCACAATACTGATGGTGGCTTGGGTTTAATAAATATAGTTGTTTATGATGCTTTTATGTATAGGGTGTTAAGATTAGATAAAGAAGATAGACCGGTAATAAAATTAATTTCTGAAATAAAATATAATTTTTTTTGAGAGGATCTGAAGAAAAATGGCCATTAAACTGGTTGGCTTAAAAAAATTAAATGATATTAAAAGATAAATTATAATTTTTATTTTGTGAACCCTTAGAAAATGTATCTTCGGCCACTGTGAGTGATATTAAGAGTAGAAACAAGGTTTGAAAATGTTAAAATTTGGGAAGATTTTGTATGGAGATTAAATATGTTGCATCTTGAAATATGTCATATAAAAGAAAAAAAAAGATAGATTGTTTATATTCTAATTCAGTAGAGATAACACAGCACTTTTTGTCATATATTGAGTGCAAAAATTGGCAAAGAGTTATGTAAACAGCTCCTGTTAGGTCATACACACAGTGTTGCTGGCCTGAATTTCAGTATTATATGGCTATTGTGTTGTCAGTATCTGTGAGAAATATGATAAGAATTTTTTATGCCTTATGGGAAATTTGAAATTTGCCGGGGTTAAGGAAATTTTGTTTAGTAAGATCTGGAGTCTTGCTGACATTTTGAGTAAGATAAGGAAGTTGTAAGTACATAAGTTGGGAAGAATTTAATGTATTTTTATTTATTATTGAGTATGTACATATCTTTGTACTGTTCATAAGTATGCATATATCTTATTTATTTTGTTTGTTTTTTTAATTGATGTTTAGTACCCATACTCTTCGGTAGGTGCTGTGGGATCTTTAACATTCACCTGAGCTACCACCAACTAAAGCATTTAGGACCTCGCTTTAATGTCTCATCTGAAGGAAGACACACAAACATAAATGCAGCAACCCCCTTATGATCCACTGCAGTGTCAGCAATCCATCTACCTGGTGTAGGAATAGAACCCATAGACTTGTGCACTAAAGGCAAGCGTGCTACCTTTTGTTCCACTTACATTGCTAATTGACTAGTATCTCTGGACTGACCTAATTTTCAGTACCGTACTTCTGCTGTTGGACATGAAAGAAATATACCCAGGCAGTTTCAAAAGCAGTAGAAGCAAAAGGTCTAATAAAAAATTACAACTGTAGTTAGATATGCTCCATGCAACTCTGTATGAATTACAAGAGTCGTCCATTCTGGGTACATTTCTGGTGCTGAGAAGAGCACTTTTGGCTAAAAATTAAAGACTGAAACAATACTAATTCTGTGAACTCTAATCATACCCTGACTTTGGAATAGGATCTAAACCCATCATAGTACAGCAAACCCAAAAGACTTGGAGAAATTAAACTGAGAGGAACCTGATAATGTACCTGGCTATTTAACAAACAGCAGTAAAAAACAATCTTTGTCAGAGCTGTTCCTTAAACTGTTTAACCGGAGTTTGGCCACTTATTTTGTCCTAGAAGTTTGGTATAAAGCAGTGGGGATGCCACTCCTGAAGAGTGGCCCCAGTACTGACCCTGGGACCATATAGGCTCATCAGTCTGAGTCTTATTTTCAGAGTTGTTGAACATATTATAACTGATTTGATAAACTGTTATTACAAATATCATCAAGGTAGACCTGTAGCAGTTTGGTTTTCTCAAGGGTAGATCCTAAATAATGACTCTGGTTAACGTGTTTGAAAGAGTGACATAGGCTGTTGACAGTGGTGAAAATCACCACACATGGCTTGTCTTAGCCTGGCCATGGTGTTTGATATCATTCCTGTACTAGCACAGTTAGTAAGTTTAATACATTACAAACAGATCCTTATGTGGTAAGATGGATAGCAAACTGCCAAACCCAGAATCCACACAGGGTGGGTGGCAAGTGCCCCATCCTCATCACAGAATATGAAGGTAGTGAGTGGTATCACACAGGGCTCAGTGCTGTGACCTATTTTGTTTTGCATTTACTTTTCAGATCTCCAAACCATGAATCAAAACCTCTGAGTAATCAAGTTTGTAGACAACTGTAAACTTGGAGTCATTGTCTAGTCCCCCTCTGATGCCCAAGCCCTTCAGCACTCATGAGTATGTGGTGTACTAGGAAGGAGCTCAAATTAAATGCTAAATTTGCAATATTGCCACATTTGGTAGACAGTCATTCCCCAGCCAGAGCTGGTATCAGTTGTCACACTGACAAAGTTCTGATCAAGTTGCAGAAGCCATCAGTTAAAATTTTCACATTAATGGAAACGGATACAGTGATTTAATAACCGATTCATTCTCCTTGCAAGTCACAAACAACATAAATACTGTGTTTTAAATTCAATTTAGCAAAAATTTAACTGCAGTGTTGTCATGTCTCATTGTTATTAGCATAAATGTACATGTGCTACTTCACTGTGCTCTTTCTGTCTACAAATTACATAAATTACAAGGGAATATGAACTGCATGGTTTTAGCAGGAAGAATGAATATTTTTTTCCAAGTAGCACTGATAACGTCTCAGTGGTCCAATCAACATAAAATATGAAAAATGCTGTCCTGTCCAGGAATTTCTGTGCTTATGCACTAGTGGTGGTACAGGTTTTCCAGCCTACAGTTAAATATTTAGATCCCCAAGAGAATTGTATTGGGTTTAATACTGAGTGATTTTAGTTCCTGTATGGCTTTGTTTGTCATAGAGGGTGGTCTGTAGTAGGTTTAATATATGGTATGGGACCTTTTTGATGGTTATTTGGACATGAAAAAGCTCTAGCGCACTATGCTGCTTTATCAGTCTAGATGCGAGTCTCTTCCAGATGTAGCTTGAGACATCTAGACCTTTATTCACTTCCTGTGCAAGTAGATGATCTAAATGTGAGGGAGGCATTGTAGCCCTGCAGACCGGTATGCTCTCTGCTGTTTTAATCCATGTGTCATTCGCTACATAGACATCAGTGTCTTGCTGGGCGAGAAGAGCTTGTAAGGAGTGGAGTTCCTTGTTTAGGCTCCTAACATTAGTCAGTAATGCCTTCATATTTTCTTTTTCTTGTTTCGTTATGTTGGTAGGTTTATTAGATTGGCATTGCCTAAAAAAGGTGCTATGGGGTGGACAATGTCTTTGTTATTAATCAAAACCCTGGGGGGGACAGATGCAGGCCATCCCTGGTGAAGCAGCATGGTCTGTCAATCATATCCTGCCAGGCTGACAAATATTGGACCACCTTTGAATGGCACCAAAAACTAAGCCGATTATTGAATTTTGATCATATTATGGAGTCATCCTTGGAGAAGGTAGAGTGCTGCTGATTGCTAGGCTCATACCTGCCTTGGACACAGTCTGAGATCTCCATCATGTCTTTCTTGATATAGTTGAGAGAGGTACACTCCAAATTCCTGGACATCTTTGCAGTCATGGAAACATGGTTCAGAACCATGGAAAGCATCCTGGCTATAATACATTTCGATCCCCTACAGCTCAGGATAAAACAAAATGATGAGGCATTTCAGTGTTTATAAAGGACAAAACACTGATAGACTGGTCCAGCAACATGACTCGCTTGTGCTGCTCCATGCCCAACTCGCTTGTGCTGCTCCATGCCCAACTAACAACAGGTTCGACCCCCTGTCATATCCTTGCTAGAACATTAATCTAAAAAACCACAACTCCTACCTAAACCTACTGGTATCTCTTTAACATTCAGCCTAACACCATACTTATGGGTGACTTCAGCTACCCCTCCATAAACTGAGAGACTTATATGACCCATAATTTAGGTTTTTGAACTTCGTCAACATAAACACCCTGGAGCAACTAGTTAGTTCCTCAACTAGAGGTACAAATATCCTAGATGAAGTACTCTTGAACATGAGAGGGATGCTGCTCCATCCCATGCATTAACTCCTCCCTGATAAGATCTGACCACACAATGATCTGCTTTAGTATTAAAACTAAACTAGAGCCCCCATCAAACTCCAAACCCATTAAGAACTTTGCTAAGGTCAGTCACCTCAAACTAAGTGACAGCTTATTAATCTTCCGAGCCCCTCAGAACTCAAATGACACTGAGGCCTACTCTGAGCTGTACACAGAAGTACTGTACATCCACATTCATAGCTGCATAGAGGAGACAGTGCCTGTCAGAGTCAAGCCTATAATTACTGGCAAAAATAAACCACCCTGGTGGACCCTTAGCTTAAATAGGCTGTTCAACAAAAGGAAAAAAAAATCCTCTCCAAAGCCAAGAAGGAACATACAAAACAGTGCAAAAAGTCACTCATCAATCTAAACAAACAAATTAGATAGATGGTCAAATCTGCCAAAGGAATCTATGAGGCAAAGATAGCTTCCCATGTGAAAGATAACAATAAAGCTTTTTTAATTGTTTGTAACCTCTGGGGAAACGCATGAATGGCGACACTTAACACCTAGCCTGAATCTTTAACAAACTTGTTGGCTGACCAGTTCAGTTCAAACTTTTCCACTCATCACCTCCTACAACACCCAAGGAAATACCCGCAACCATCCCTCTACTGGTCATTGTAAGGGAACTTACTGTTCTCACTAAAGCCAAAAACACAGCCTTCATTGGTCCCAACAACATTCCAGGATGCTTCTTAAATAGCTTAAAACAGAATTTCTCAACATCATTAAAGACCTTCTTTAACTACAGCCTGTGTATGGGCTTTGTCCCAGAGGAATGGAAGACTGCAGCAGTCGTCCCTCTGTACAAGGGGGGTGTCCATCAACTGACCCAGGGAACTACAGACCCATAAACTTGACCAGTCTTATCTGCAAGGCCATGGAGAGAATTATTATGGACTGGATCATTAATGACACAGGAAATCTCCAAACACTGGACCTGACCCAATTTGAGTTTGTCAGATGGAGGTCTTACCTGCTCAGTCTGGTGGACTTCTTTGAGAAAGTCACCAGGGCTATGGATGAGTGTAAAATGGCACATACTGCTTATATAGACCTGGCTAAAACCTTCAACACAGTCCCCCATTCAGGGATCACAGATGAACTTACTGAGTTAGGCATATACCTCTAAATCATCAGATGGATAGCAAACTGTCTCACTGATAGGACACATGTCTGAATAGGTGAAACTGCCTCCGATAAGAGACCTGTTACTAACAGTGTCACACAGGGGTCAGTGTTGGAACCCCTCCTATTTGGTATGTACTTCTCTGAAGTGAAGGCCAGTGTTGGGGGCCTCTGGCTCACCAAGTTCGCCATTGACTGTAATCTGAGATCAATCATTGTATCCCCAAATGATGTTGACAAACTGGCCTAAAATGACAAATGACTGGTGCCAACACCATGGTCTGAGACCAAATGCTTAGAAATGCATAATCATATCCTTCAGTAAATCGGATAACCCTGCAAGTTATAATATTGATAGCACACCCCTAAAAGTAGACCCAGTGGTGAGGGACCTAGGAACACAGATAGATAGTAACCTAAACTTTGACCACCATGTGGCTGTCATAGTGAAGGAATCCTTCTGTGTGGCTCAACTTATAAGTAAAGGCATGGCATCTAGATCAAAGGAAGTTATAGCGCCATAGTACTCAGCCCTCATCAGGCCGATAATCGAGTACAGTGCTCCCTTCTGCATATACCTAAAAAGGCACTTACAACAATTGGAGCAGCCCCAGAGGTTTCTTACTAAAAAAAAAATACAAAGCATAAGACACATGCCTTATGCAAATCGATTAACAACCCTATTGTTTACTCCATCTCATATTGTTTGAGAGGTGACTTACTTGACCTACAAGACATTCTGTGATCCAGCTTTGATAAAAATGTTACATGTTTACAGAAAAATTATACAAGGGTTACTCTTTCCATCGACCTGAACTTTATTTTTAACTCTAACAGAACTTACTGGAGGGACAGATTCATACCCCAAAGGCTACCTCGTCTACGGAGTAAACTTCCCATCTTTGTTAAACAAAGCCCATCACTTACTGTCTTCAAAAAGAATTTGGATAAGTAGAGGGAACTGTAAATTCACTCCTGTAGTACTGCCCATGTCTCTTATGGACAGAGGCAGTTGGTAAAAGTGACTCGGGGCTCAAACACCTAATACTACCCAATCCCATATTTGAGGACTTAAGATGTAATATTGTCATGTCCTACGGATTGTTGGCTAGGCTTGTAAAGGCTTTTGTGCCATTAGCCTAGTAATCACCTATGAACTATGACACCGGCATGAATTTTGACAGTGTCATATTGGTACAAATAGCAATGGCTAAATAAAAAAAACAAGAAAAATGTTCTTTGCATCATGTCTTGATGTTTCCTTCATTTTAACACCACTCTGGGACTATATATACATTTTTAAATATTTTTAGGTGTTATGTCACAGTCTGCCCTCATTGGGTCCAGCATATTGATGTGATTTTGATATTTTAGTCTACCTTTTGGTATCCCACAATGCAGTGCACAAATCTAACAGATTGCATCATGCATGTGGCTTATCTGCAAAGCTCTTGGCTCTGCATTCCTTTGAAATGAGATTTCAGACATTTCCTGTTTTTTTTTTGTTTTGTTTTTTTCACTCAGGTTTAAATGCTATTTCTTTTTTGTATCAGTAACTACCCAGTTTGCTTTTTAGCTCATCTCCCAGTACAAGTTTTCTGTCTACATTTCTCACTTCTTTCTTTTTAAAGTGTCTAATTTAGCTTCTTTTGAAATGTCTGAGTTGTATTGTAGTCGTTCAACTCAGCTCCCCTTCCCCTACATACTCCTCTTTCCTAGGTGTCATTATGTCTGAAATGTAGTCATTCAACTTCTCTCCCTTCTCCTACACACTCCCCTTTTCTAGTTGTCATTATGCCTGAGTTGTAGTCCTTTAACTCATCTCCCATGCCCCTACACACCTAGTTGCCAAAGTGCTAAAGATAATTTGAACTCTTTGCTGCTGTGATTTGCTAGCAGACAGCAAGAGATTAACTTCCATACAATTTTACCCTGTTAACTAACCGTGCTACTGCAAACAGGACAATAATTTGTGTTGCACTACACAGATGGCTATAGCTATCTCTGTCTTTTTGTACTCAGGTTTTAGCTATACTCTGTAACTCATGCTTTAGTAGCATACTCCTCAGCTTTGTTTAAGAATTCACAATCAAAATAGTGATGCAACAAAAGTCCATAATCAGGAGTAATTTTTAAATGTTATTTTTCAAGAATTTAGTCCAGTTCAGAAAATTCACACATGTTGTGTCATTATGCTTTCTCCATACTTTAACAGTTTGTGATTTTTTTACACCACTGACTGTAATCCTCAGAAATTTAACAGAAAAAAAGGTTATGAGAGGCAGATCAAAAGTATGATTACAACATACAAAATAAATAATACAAAAAAATTGCACTTTATTTTGCTTTTGCCTCTTCTTAAAAGTACTCAATTGTATTTATTCTGCTACTTTTATTACTGCTTGGTAGTAGCCTGATTAATTTGTAACTGTTATTCTAAGCCTTTTGGTTTAAGCACTTGGGCTTCAGACTAGTTGTTTTACATTAAGAAGGTTTGTGGTCTGCAGTGTTGTGGCAGGACATGTAGCTTACATCCTTCTAAGTTGGGAATTGCTGATAAAAGGCTCAGTGTCTGTTGTTATAAAAGTGTATTAGTTCGGGTTTAAGCACTTGGACTTCAGGCCAGTTATTTTACATTAAGAAGGTTTGTGGTCTGCACTCCAGTAGGAGGAGAGGCTAGATGCTGCCCTTCTGAGCTGGGAATTTCTGGTTAAAGGAGTATTGTGCCTGCTTATTTGAACTGTTTCTTTCTGAAATCGGTGCACCTTGTTTTCTGTAGCATAGACTAGATTCAGGCATGCTGAATCTAGGTTTGTTTGTATAACTTGAGCACTAATCCAGGCCATCTTTTTTGGAGAAGGTTCCCCTGCACCCTAGTGGCAGGAGTGTGCAGTTAAAACGTATCTGATTGAAGACTGCTGGAACAGGGCTCCGTTTTGAGCTTTTTACTGGTTAATTGGGTAATTTGTTTAAATCAGTTTGCTCGTTTTCTATTGTTATATATAAAAAAATTGCACTTTATTCATCTGCTTTTACTGTATTTGTGTTTTTTCATACTTTATTGCATTTATTACTGCTTATTAGTAGCCTGATTAAATTGTTACTGTTATTCTAAGCCTTTGGTTGAAGCACTTGGGCTTCAGACCAGTTGTTTTAAATTAAGAAGGTTTGTGGTCTGCACTGTTGTGGCAGGACAGATAGCTTACATCCTTCTAAGTTGGGAGTTGCTGATTGAAGGCCTAGTGTCTGTTATTCTAAAAGTGTATTAGTTCTGGTTTAAGCACTTGGGCTTCGGGCCAGTTATTTTACATTAAGAAGGTGTGGTCTGCACTCTTGTGGGAGGAGAGGGTAGATTCTGCCCTTCTGAGCTGGGAGTATCTGGTTAAAGGCTTATTGTGCCTGCTTATTTGAGCTGTTTCTTTCTGAAATTGGTATGCCTTGTTTGCTGTAGCATAGACTAAATTTAGACCTGCTGAATCTAGCTTTGTTTGTATAACTTGAGCACTAATCCAGACCATCTTTTTTTGGAGAAGGTTCCCCTGCACCCTAGTGGTAGGAGTGTGCAGTTAGAACTTGTCTGATCGAAGACTGCTGGAACGGTGCTAAATTTTTGTTTTATATTGGTTAATTGGTTTATTTGTTTAAATCAGTTTACTCATTTGTTACTGTCATATTAAAAAAAATGCACTTTATACATCGCCGCTTAGCTAGGGTTAAACTATTCCCGGTGCCATAAAGTCTGCTCTTCAAATTCTCCCTTAGAACTAGCCAGTTTTTTTAGTTTTAGCACTCAAATCTGTTTCTTTGAGCTCAGCACTTGTTCAGAACTCATTGTAAGCACTAAAAAAGCTACAAATTACTACAGCACTCAGCTTTCCTCACTTGTCTAGAGGAAAACAGTTTTTAGTGTTTAATGAATAAGCACCTATCCAGGCATGTCTAAGGGTCAGCTCCTGGTGTTTTCTCCTGTCTACCTGATGAATCTGGGCATCTTGGGGCAATGCAGCAATTGCCTCATGTACACAGACAACCCTCTCCTCCTACCACCCAACACTACAACCTGTGAGAGATGCACTTATATAGCCAAACTGGAAGCAAAACTCTCTTCACCCAAGACTGGACTAGACAGTCAAGAGGAAAAGGTAAACACTTGCACCACACCACACTCATCACATAGTCCCTCAAAACCTACACCACCAAAACATACACACAGCAACACAAAACACACACAACTACATTCACGGAGGCTCGCAATAAAAATCTTCTCAAGCAACAGAGACCTCCAAAGCAGAAACACAAGCAACCTCCACCCCTCAACACAGTCCAAATGACACATAGCCAACAAAATCAGTGTACCACTCAATCACAACCCATAAGGCATAACAATATACCCAACACTGTAGTCATAGGTGACTCTATAGTCAGGCACACTGATGTTCCACTCACCAGGCTAAACAAGGAGAAAGTTAGTGTCAGATGCCACTTAACGCACGCACTCAGGTCTCTCCACAACAAGTATAAATGTGACTCTTTCATTGTCCATGTTGGTGTAAATGACCTGAGACGTATCTCCCTGGACTACATTAAGAGAGACTTGGAGAAGCTCTCTGATCTTTGTAGCCCAGGCAGGTATGACCCTTGTAGCATCCTGCTATCACCCAGAATGATACCACAGTACAAGGACAAAATGATTGACTTCAACAATTGGCTAAGCTTCTGGTGTCATTCTAAGGGGATCCAGTATCTGTCTGCCTGGTATGACATAATCGACAGACCATGATGTTTTGCCAGAGATGGCCTACACCTGTCACCCTTGGGATTCCGGATACTGGCTAAGGCTCTTGCCACCCCTATAGTACCTTTTTTAGGCAAGGTTCAGATGACAAATTCACCACCGTAACAGGTACAAGCAAGCAAAATCTGAGGGTAATGCTACTCAGTGCTAGAAGTCTAAACCTCAGAATGGATTCACTCGAGGCACTCCTTAAAATGGAGAACATTGACATCTGTGCAGTGACAGAGAACTGGTTTAAGGCTTCAGAGAGCACCCCTGCAATACCAGGCTATAATTCTTAGCACACCTTTCGGCCACCTAGCCTGTACTGAAACACTAAAGGCAGAGGCGTGTCCATATTCATTAAGGATATCCACACCTCCAGGCTAGTTGCTCAGCATAATGCATCCGAGATTATCCAAGTGCAGCTAACTCTGGGCAAGACCGGAGTCCAAATTGTAACTTGCTACAGATCCCCCCACCAATACCTAAGGCTTTCCACTCCTCTTTTTTGATGCACTGGAAAATGTTATGGTACACCCAACACCCTAATAATGGGCGATTTCAACTACCCCACCATTAACTGGGAAAACTACTCATGTACCAACTCTCTTATTCAATGTTTTCTGGAATTCATAAATTCCAACGCCTTGGATCAACATCCACACCCCCCACCAGTATCCTAGACCTGGTCATTACCAACATGGGCGACCGGTATTCCACACCAGAAGTCAATTCCTCGTTGGTCAATTCCGACCGCAAGCTAATCACTCTAGACATCCACATTCTGCCCCCACCCCCCATTAGGGAAACCACCGTAAAAACATTTTCCAAAGCCAACTTCACGCTTCTCAAGACAGAAGTGGCAAACTTCATGACACCCATGCAGACAGACAGCAGAGGTACAACTGCTGAATCCTACACAGATGCCCTTTAAAAGCACTTATATGAGTGCATGGATCGTGCTATCCCTAACGGAACCAATATGCTATCCTCCAAAAAAAGGAAGCCAATCTGGTGGTCTCTTGCCATAAACAAACTCTACAACAGAAGAAAGAAACTGTTGCAAAAAAGAGTAATATCTCATGATTGGAGGAACTCTCTGGTCAGCCTCAGTAAGAAGCTGAGATCCCTCATAAAATCCTCCAAAGCTAGTTACGAAAACAAAATCGCCACTGATTCTGAAGGCAACCACAAAGCATTCTATAGCTATGTCAAGAATCTCAATGGCAACACTCAGATCTGCTCTGAGTTACAGCACAATGGCACTAAATATACAAAACCAACTGATATTGCCAACATCCTTGCAGATAGATTCAGTGCTAACTTTCCCCCCTCTCACCCCCTAAAGGGCCCATCTCTATACTGGAAGAATGCAAAGTTCCTGTAATCACGGCTGCACAGGTAAAAACCACACTCTCCAGCATCCATGGGACCTGACAACATCCCAGGCTGCTTTCTAAATGAACTACAGAATGAACTAGCACCCCACCTAAGCACCATGTTCAGTCATAGCCTCACCTCAGGTTTTGTTCCCACTGAATGGCGCACAGCGACGGTTATCCCACTCCACAAAGAAGGAGCCACCATGGACCCCCAGGAACTACCGCCCCATTAGCCTAACGAGCCTGGTCTGCAAGGCCATGGAACGTATCAGCATGGAACTTATAAAAAAAACATTGGTAATCTCCAAACTCTGGACCCCACCCAGATCAGGTTTGTAAAAAGCAGATCATGTCTCCTAAATCTGATAGACTTCTTTGAAGCAGTCACCAAAGCTGTAGATGAGGGTAAGGTGGTTCACACAGCCTATCTAGATCTCGCCAAGGCTTTTGACACCATCCCCCACTCTGGAATTATAGGTAAACTCGCTAAGCTAGGTATAAATCCCTATGTCACAAGATGGGTTGCCAACTGGCTCACTGACAGAACCCACACTCTGAAAGTAGCAGACTCCAAATCTGACTTCAGACTAGTGACAAGTGGAGTACCACAGGGTTCAGTCCTGAGTCCTCTCCTGTTTGGTATCTACTTTTCTGAAGTACAGGCTAACACAGAAGGGCTTTGGCTAATGAAGTTCACAGATGACTGCAAACTAGGAGCCATAATCGAAATTCCTAATGATGTGGATGTCCTACAAAAGGGCCTCACTGAGACAGTTGCCTGGTGTCAAAGCCATGGCCTCAAGCTCAATGCCAAAAAGTGCATTGTCACCCCCTTTGGTAAAAACTCTGTACCCATGAGCTACCACATAGCTGGTAGTCTACTTAACACTGAAAGTGTGATAAGAGACCTTGGGGCACAGGTGAACAGTAGTCTCTCCTTTGATAATCAGATCGCCAAAGTAGTCAGGAAATCCTTCTAAGTGGCACACCTAATCACAAAAGGTTTCCTCATCCAAGAAAAAAGAGGTTATTGTTCCCCACTACTTGTCACTCATTAGACATGTTAGAGTACAACGCCCCTTTTGGTATGTACCTCACAAGACATCTACAACACTTGGAAAGGCCGCAAAAATACCTCACAAAGAGGATAACCGGCCTGTAACAGATGCCCTATGCAGACTGTCTCAAAAAACTCCAGCTTTACGTCGTCACATATCGCCTACTCAGAGGTGATCACTGCCTAATGTACAAAGCTGTGTCAAACCCAGAGCTGTTGGACATGCTCCACTTAAAGAAATCCCAATCCCTCCAAGCTGCGTGCTCTAGGGGCCTAAACCTTGTCACCACAATAAACAGAGCATGCTGGAGGGATAGATTCCTTTCCCAGAGACTTCCCATACTCTGGAACAAACTACCTATCTATATCAAACAAAGCTCCTCATTAGCACTCTTCAAGAAAAATCTTGATGATTGGATGGGAAATAGGAAATTCACCCCAGTGATCACCTCTGTGGCTGTGCCCGACAGGGGCACAGGAAAATAATTTTCTTGGGTGGCGAAAGCCAGGATACCTTTTTGGCTAGGCTTATATAGGCCCTAGGGCCAATAGCCTAGTTCCTACCTATGAACCTATAAGTGGCATTGTTGTAGCACAGTACCTCCTGGTTGGTGTGTGCAGAAGTGGGAGTGCCTTGCGTGATTGACATGCCAAATGGCTGTGACTTTGTATGCAAATGATGCATGATTGACTGCTATGCAAATCTGACATTGACATCATGCATACATTGGTTCTTGGTTTACATATGTCAATCACCCACATACATTTGAAAGTGTTCAACAACTAAATTTGCAGATAACTGCAAATTAGTAACCGTCATTGAATCTCACACTGACACAAATTTTCTCCAGGAGGGGCTGATACAAACGGCTGGTTGTCAGAGCCATGGACTGAAACTAAATGCCAAGAAATGCATAATATTATCCTTTGGGAAGTCATCCATCCCTGGTAACTATCATATTGACAACACACCCCGTAGAGTTGACCCAGTACTCAGGGACTTAGGGACGTAGATAGTAATCTAGCCTTTGACCATCACATGTCTACAGTGGTGAGGAAATCATTCTATGATACGCAACTTGGAAACAAAAGTATGACATCTAAGTCCAAGGAAGTTATTGTTCTACTGTATTCGGCATTTATCAGACCTATCATTTAGTACAGTGTCCCCTTTGGTATGTACCTAACCAGGCATATCCAACAACTGGAACATCCACAGAGGTTCCACACTAAAAGAATACAGGGCGTAAGTAAAATGTCCTCTGCAGACCACCTCAAGGCCCTAACCCTGCATTCTGTCTCCTACAGGCTTAAGGGAACATCTATGCCTGGCATACAGGGTATTGTTAGACCCCACTCTGCTGGACCTCCTGCATATCCAGAAAACAAACAGTACCAGAATTACCCATTCTAAAAACTTGACCTTGCATGTGCTATAAATAGGACCTGCTGGAGAGATGTGTTTGTATCCCAGAGACTACTCCATTTATGGAACAGGCTCCCCATCCACATGAAGCAGAGTTCCTCCCTAACCCAGTCCAAGTGCAACTTTCACATTTGGATGGGAAACTGGAAATTCATCCCTGGTTTGGCACCTGTGTCTCTAATGGACACAGGTAACCTGTAAATGGTCATCTTCCAAGCCCATGCTTACACTTGTCAAGGGTATTAAAACTTGTCAGAGATTTGGGATGCATGGCTAGGCTTAAAAAGACCCTTGTGGTTGATAGCCTAGTAAACACCTAAGAACTTATGAATTAAATGTTGCAGGTGTTCAATGTAAGTTGTAAGGGATTCCTATCAGATGATAGAAGTATCAAAACTTTGACATTCATATTGTTGGGACCATATGATTGAAGTTTTGAAACTTCTAATATTTTGAATGGAGATTGTAGTACAGCTCAGAATGGGAAATTTAGCCTTTTCCTCAATGTAGTGCGATCTTGGAGTTAGTATATTTAATTTGCAGGGGGTGTGGTGGGTACAGGGGGCACCCTGCAAAAACTTAAAAATATATATTACTTGGAGTTATAGTGCTGTTTCTTTAGCATTAGGTAATTGTAGTGCCCCCCCTCATGATAACGTACTGAATACCCAATGAATATTCGTGTGGCCGGCAAAGACATCAACATGAATATTCAGTCGTTATTCGAACATGTCACAGGGTGTTGGGTGGTGGACCGGGTTTAGGCAAGAGTTGCTACTGTGCACCCAAGGAGGTACTGTTCTACAACATTGCCTACAAAGTCATGTCCATACTTGAGAATATTGGCTGGGACCATTTACTGGTTATTTATTTATTTGATTTTGTTTAATGGGAAAGCCTGGCTGGGTGGGAACTCCTTTTCTCTGGAGGCCTTGTGAAAAAATCTTCAAATTGTAGGTACATACACAGTCATAGAATACAAGTACATACAAAACATACACGATTAACAGAAAGGTAAATAAGTTACAATGAAAGAAAACAAAATTAAAACGATGTGAAATGGCAAGGGCAGCTAGCATAGTACTTACCTATGAAAATATGAACCTGTAATGGGAATCAGCAGAAAGCTTTTAGTTCACTGGGAATCATCAGGTGACACAAAGAAGTAAATATCAGTATAGATATAGTACTAAATCTGCTCAGTGCTTGCTCCATTTAAAACTTTCTTTCCTGACTGGAAGCCTTCTCATAATAATACTGAACATGAAGCACTTCACTGAGCATGTCTGTTACACCAGTAAATCATTATGAATACATCAATTCAAATTTATTTTCTCCACACTAACTGACTCACTGCTACCTCGGTATGCAGATCACATTCACAGTTTTATTTCTGCTTCCTTTCCCTTCAGCTTTCAACCAATTGCTAGCACATTATGTGCATTCCTTCTTGCAAATCCACCCCCAATTAGTAGGCATAATTGTATCCTAGTACCCCTCACAGATGCACATTTGCAAGGCCTGCCCAAAGCCCCGCCCACCAGTCAACAACTGGTGATGTGTATGAATATTGATGAATATTCATAGAGATGTCCTCACAAGCCTCATTTATATTCATCAGGTATTTGGTATGTGATTCAAGGAAATAAACCTTGAACTAAACATTGATTTTTAAAATCAATTTTTGAAATTAATTTTAAAGGAACAATTGTTAACTTGTAACTGAAATAAATGTATACTGTAACTGCTTTGACCCTCATATTCATCCGTAATATTCATCAGGTGTTCTGCATGTCGATCCAGGGGAGTAAACAAGGGGAAAATACAGAAAGTGCAAGCATGTATGAAATTTTCAGCCTAATGAGATTTAACTAAATACACAGATGGCAAGCTATGTTTACCACCAGATGGTACCCAAGTACATCAGCATAATTGCGATTGCCCATGTGGTCTAATGGATAAGGCATCTGACTTGGGTCAGACTGCAGTTCATGTCAAATTTGCAAGGTCACACTGTATAGCACCAGTGTTTAAGTAAGCACTTCATTGACAACATTTCATCCAATTTATGGCTTAATGTAAATTAAAAACTAAACAATAAAGCTAAGTACCCGGGTGAGGATCCTTTTTTCTTGTACTAACCAATGTCAGAAAAAGTTAACAATTGTCTTGTCTGTGGAAAGCAAATACCACACCGAGACTTTCATTCTTACTGCGTCACTTGTTTAGGCCCAGACCACGATGTCCTCCACTGTTGCTTTTGTGCTTTGTTCAGCGCCAGAACTATATGTCGTCGGGCCCTTATTGTAGCTAGATATTTTCGCTCTCAGTCCTCTAATTCTAATGTGGCTTCAGTAAGCCATCCGACAACAGATCTTCAGAAAAAATGTAAGGATAAAGACAGAGACAGACCGTACAGGTCCAAAACTGCTGCCGACGCTTCCGTTAAGCTACTTGTCAGTTCTCCAGTCCTCAGTGAGGTTTTGCAGCCTCTGATGCCCACTTCTGTTGATTCGCAGGCCGCTATTGAGACCCTTTCAGAGTCCAGATCTGCCGCAAGACTCTTCTTTGACTAAGGATCCTGCGGACGTCTCTACCTTGGATGGGTCTGGAAGCTGCTGAGCAGGCACCGGCATCCAAGGGAGTACTTCGCACTACCAATACTCGACACAGACCAACTACTTATTTCGCGTCTACAGTTCTTTCGAAAACAACCGAGTTTCTAAGGCCCAGGATATGAACCACACAAAAAAAAACGATGACCCAAGCTCAGGCACCTGATTCGTTGCCTCAGTCTCAAATGCTTAAAATGGCGGAAGACCTTATAATGCTTATCAGGGGAAGCCAGGCTACCCCTTCCAAAAGAAAAAGAGACTTGTCCCCAGTAGTTTTATCTGAACAGGTGTCCAATGACTGATGCATCTGAATATGAAGATATGCAACCCCTCTCTGCTTATGAGGATTCTGATGCAGAGGAATCCATCCCTTCATCCTCTCCACCCGAGGACTTTTCCTTTGGGGAACCATTTCCAATGGGAATGTCAGGACTGTCCTCGGCCAAAAAAGAGACTCTGGGAATTCTTAGCTCTTCCACGGCACAGACCTCTGGCCATTCCTCCTGTCCTGGATGTTGTGGGCGATGTTTTTATGGAATCCAGTTTGACCCCGGGCACCCTCCCTCCTGCTCCCAGGAAACCTGACGGGTACTATAGAGTATAGAGTCACCACTAGTGACTATGAGAGACTTATGCACAAAGTATTGAACTCTGACAGATATGATTACAGCTCTAGGTCAGAGGTCAACAGTGCGTATAAGTTAATAAGGGATAGTATTGAGGATCTATTCATAGAGAACAGAATCGATTCGAAGACACATGCTTATTTGACCACATCTTATCCAAAATACGCATGTGTCTTTGGTATCCCAAAAATACATAAAAATATCCATAACCCTCCGTTAAGATTATTGGTTGACAATAGAGGATCTCCCACATACACCTGTGCAAAGGTAATTGATGCTATACTTCAGAAATATGTACGTATGGAACAACAGATCTGCAAGGACTCGTGGTCTTTTTTGAACACAATTAGTACTATTGTGTTCAACAAGGAGACTAATTTTATAACAATAGATGTGAAGGACTTGTATAGCAGCATACCTCAAGATATAGCTTTAGAATGGGTCAGTTACATGTTAAGAAAACATAATGCATCAGACAGGGAAGTTTATCTAGTGACCCTATTAGGGGACCTTGTTTTGTCTTAAAACTTCTTTACCTTTGGAGATGAGTTTTATAAACAAAAAGTAGGGGTTGCTATGGGATCCCCATGTGGCGGTAACATAGCCAATTTGGTTATGGCCTATTGGGAATCACATTATGTTTTTTCACAACAAAACCCTTACTATAAACAATTCTTATTATACACCAGATTTCTTGACAATATTTTTATTCTTGTCAATATAAGTGAATGTGAAGCTGACATGATGGTACGGTACTTTAACCAAAGTACTGTTTTCTTAGAATTCACACATACATTCTCTATTGAAAACATTGCTTATTTGGATGTGTGGTTGAGTAAAAATTTAACATTTAATTGTTATACTGCTAAAATCCATCGTAAAAAGACATATTCCAACACCTTCTTGCACTTCACCAGCTGTCACCCATTTTTTCAAAAAAGATCTGTTGTTAAGGGCCAGCTTGTTCGTGCTGCAAGAATGGTCACATTGGATGATGACTTTAATGATGAATGTTCGAATTTGAGGAATATGTTTATGGCACGGGGATACCCGGCTGAAATGTTGGATAAGCTTATACAGGAAATTGTAGAAAAAAGACGGCATCAAGTTTACACACCATTATTGCCGGTTGTAACTGACAATTATAGGAATTCACCAATTGGTGTTAATGTTAGTACTTTGACTAACAGGTCGAGTGTTTTTGGGTCCCCTTATGATTTGGGTCCACATACTGGTGCTCATAGTGATGAGATTGGAAGATTGGATACATCAGTGGTTAGTGAAACACCTTTCAAGGCACCAGTTGACAATATAGTAAAATCTACGTTCATCACTACTTTTAGTCAGGACAGTGGACTATGTGTAGATATTATACTTAAGAATTGGGAATTGTTTAAACTTTATCCGAGTATTTACAACAAAGTGGGCTGTCAACCTCGGGTTGTATACAAGAAGGGGAGGAATATGAAGAGTATCTTGGAATTTAAGAAAACGCGACCAGTACTAAATGTTGGAATGCACAAATGTCAGAACTGTAGCTATTGTAAACACATTGAGGAGGGTACACATTTTTGTATTAACAACTATGCATACAAAATAGGTTTTAAATTAAACTGTAATTCACCTTTTGTAATTTATTTAGCTAGATGTAAAAAATGTCCGGCCTTCTATATCGGGAAAACCGTGAGAAGGCTGAGAGATCGTATATACAAGCACATATATGCTATTAAGAACTTGAAGATGGAAAATGCTCTAGCTAAACACAATGCTATTAACACTGATCACAGTTTTAAATTTACTGCAATAGACCACATCTCAATAAACCAGAGGGGTGGCCCTAGACCCTTACAGTTAGAGGAAGCTGAGTTAATATGGCAGGTAAGACTGTATGCTTACTGCCACCCAGGTATTAACGATGCTTGTTCAATATCTAGCCTCTTAAAACTGAAAAGTCTTAAGAGATGACAATATATATTATAACATCTTTATATTCGTTTCAGTATTAATGTCAATGAAAGTAATATTTATGTGTATGATTTTTACACTGTTGTCGTTGTATGTGTACTTTAACATTCAGTAATTGATTAATGAATTGCAGCAGGCTTGGTTTCTAGATAATTAAGACAACTATATAAACTTAAATGATGATTGTCATTATGTCATTTCCTCTGAAGAAGTCAGACATTTGGTTTGACGAAAAGCGCTTGTTACCTTTCATTTTTATTGAGTAAATATTTTATTATTACTTGTTGTGTTGCTGTTTACGTTTCTTGTTTGTTATTGGGTACTATAGAGTCCCTGACTCTCACAAATTTCTTTTCAAAAATCCTACTGCTGACCCACAGGTCATCTCTCAAGGACCTAAAGGAATCAAAGCAACTTCAGCTAAGAATCCCACCCCCTCAAATAGGGATCCCGAGCATTAGACAGATGGGGTAAAAACGTATACACCTCTGCTACTCTTGCTATTAAAGCATTAAATTGTCAGTTCCATATGCTGAAATATCAGCAACATACCATGGAACTCCTCAAACAAAAAATATCTTTCCCTGCTTGTGCAGAAAATAGAGTTACAAGAGTCTTTCTGCAAGTCAAGTAACTAAGCATATCTTACAGTGTGGTTTTGATGCCCTAGAAGCATCTTGCAGGGCAGCAGTCACTGGTTCTATCCTTAGAAGGCATGCTTGGCTTAAGGAACAGACCTTGCCAGACCATGTCAAATCCAAATTATTGGACACACCCTTGCACAAAGACAACTTATTTGGCACCAAGGCAGAAGAGGTCTTAAAAAAGATGGAAGAAAAAGATAAATCTATACAGACAGACTACTGTCCAGCCACTGAGGTTCAGTAGGCATTGCCCCTCCAAGCACTGGCCCTTTCCTGCCCCCTCCAGGTCAGCTCAGTCCAGACCCAGGGGAAGCAGGCCTCCCAGACAACAGCCCCAGGGAATGCAAAGATCTAAGCAATGGTGTTCCTCTTCTTCAAAACCAGGGAGTGCAAAGCCACCCCCTTATGGTAAGAATTCACAATGACTTTACACTTCCACCCCTTCACTCTGCCCACCTGCTCTTGCCCCTAGGAGAAAAACTCTCTTCCACGCAAGCAACTGGGCCACCATTACTAATGACCGCTGGGTCCTCAACATAGGGATACAAATTTTATTTCCACACTCTGCCAACCCCAAAAGGGGTTCCCAGATCTTCCCCCAAACCAGTGGGCAGAGGCCAAAAAGCAAGTCCTTTCCCTGCTCTCTGAGGGCAGTAGAGCATGTTCCTGCAGAACAGACAGGCCAAGGTTTCTACTCCAGACTCTTCCTGGTACCCAGAAAAGAGGGCACATGGTGCCCCATCCTCGATATATCCATTCTAAACACCTTTCTGGTGATACCAAAATTCAAAATCCTCACCCTCCAGCAGCTTCTACCTATGCTTTCCAAGGATGCTTGGTTAGCCACCCTAGACCAAAAGAGGCCTACCTACACAACCCAATCAGTGAATCATGCAGGAAATACCTACGTTTCAGGGCAGGATCGCTGCACTTTCAGTTCTCTGCGCATCCCATTGGCTTATCCACTGCTCCCAGAGTTTTCACAAAATGTTTGGCTCTCGCCATTTCTTTTTGCAGACAAAAAAATGTTCAAACTTACCCATACTTAGACGGCTGCCTGATTCAGGCAGACAGTCAGGAAAAGCTGTTAAAGCACCTGACCTTTGTAAAGGACCTACTGACCTCCCTGGGGTATACTATCAACGAAAAGAAATCCAAACTAGTCCCCACACAAAAAATTGTATTCCTGGGAGTAAGCCTGGACACAGCATCCCAGATGGCAGTACTTACACCAGAAAAACAATCCAACCTGACAGCCTACTTCTCTCAACTAGCCACCAGGACCCACTTATCTGCAAGGAAAATCCTGCAACCTGTAGGGTTCATGGCTTCTTGCATTCTACTCATTCTGTATGCCAGACTGCATATGTGGAAACTACAGTGGTACCTAAAAAGTCTTTTGTGTCAGCACTCTCAAGATCTGGAAACTCTTATACCAATGATACCTTGTCTAAGGAAATATTTTCTTTGGTGAGCAGCAGCATGCTACCACAAGTCACTTCCCTTCTCACAACCCCATGCCGGCCAGACCCTCACCACAGACACATCAGACAATGCCTGGGGTGCACACCTGGGCGGCAGGTGCATTCAGGGCCAATGGAGCCCAAATCAAATACATCTACACATCAACCACAAAGAGATGTTAGCTGTTCAGCATGCCCGGACAACTTTCAGACCCCTACTCTCCCCAGGGCCTGTACTGATCAAAACAGACAACACCATGGTGATGTGGTATATCAGCAAGAAGGGAGGGACTCACTGTTATCCTCTGTGCAGGCTCGCCATGGCCCTTTGGCACATGGTCTCAGCCATGCAACTACACCTGTTAGCACAATTCCTGCCAGGCTCTCTAAACTCTGTGGCAGACAACTTAAGCAGAAACCTGTTAGACCCACACGAGTGGTTGCTAGACCACAGAACCTTCACCCTTGTAACCCAGAAATGGGTACCCCGAAGGCTGACCTCTTTGCCTTCCACTCCAGTCATCAGCTCAGCAAATTCTGCACCAGGGAGCCTCAAAGCAAGGCCTGGAAAGTGGATGCTCTATCCTTCCAGTGGGTAAACCTATCGGTCTATGCATTTCCCCCTCTACCACTCATTAAAAGGGTACTGCTCAAAATAAGGGAGGAAAAACTGAGAACAATCCTGATTGCCCCCGACTAGCCACACCAGCACTGGTACCCACTGCTGCATAGCCTGTCACCCCTGCCACCATGGCACCTATCTCAAATCCCAACACTCCTGACCCAGGGGAATGGAGAATTCATGCATCCCCAATTGCAGACCCTCAATCTGGCAGCCTGGCTTATTCCTTGACCTCTCCTCAAGCTGCCAGTCTAAGCAAACAAGTTCTAGATATTATACGTGAGGCTAGACGCCCCACCACTAGAAAGTCTTATGCTGACAAGTGGAAAAGGTTTTGCACCTGGATCCAGGTTAAGGGAGCCGGAATGGCACAGCCCTCCCTACCGCTCATCCTGGATTACCTGCCAGACCTATTACACAGGGGTCTATCTCTTCTCTTCTATTAAAATTCATGCCTCTGCCATCTCTGCTCATTTCAGCACAGAGCCACCTCTTTTCTCACACCCTCTCATCAAACAGTTCCTAAGAGGAGCTAACAACTTGAGGCCACCCAGAAGAGCTCCTATCCCTGCTTGGGACCTAAACTTTGTTTTGGAAAAGTTCACCCTGCCCCCCTTTGAACCTGCAGCAGAGTTAAAATTTCTCTTTTGGAAGACAGCCTTGCTTCTGGCCATCACTTCAGCTAGAAGAGTATCAGAGCTCCAAGCACTTATGGCTGTAGATCCCTTCATAGTTTTCCAGGCTGACAGAGTCTCCCTGATGACTAACCCATCCTTCATGCCAAAAGTGGTGTCCAGTGTGGCTCTCAACCAATCCATTCATTCGCCCACCTTTTTCCCTAACCCACAAAACAAGGGTGAAAGGATTCTGCACTCTCTAGATGTGCACAGACAGCACAAATTCTACCTAGACAAGACTAAATCTTTTAGAAAAACTGATCAATTGCTAGTCAGCTTCACTGCAGTAGCAGAAGGCAAGGCCATATCCAAACAAACAATTTCCAGATGGATAGCACACTGCATCCATTTCTGCTACAAATAGCATGGGAAACCTCCCCCCAAAGGGGTCAGGACACATTCCACCAGAGCAACCTCCACCTCTGCAGCTTTCCTCAGAGGGGTCCCCACCAGGGACATCCTGGAGGCTGCAACATGGACTTCGGTTCATACCTTCACCAAGCATTACCACTTGCCTATCTTCTCCAAATCCAGGGCAGGCTTTGCCACCGCAGTCTTGCAGAGCATCCTAGCCAGCCTCTAGTCTTCTTGACTGCCTCCACCCTTTTCTTCAGCTTTGGGAATCAACCCAAATGTGATGACTGCAACAGTGAAACATGAAGAACATGGTACAGTTGTGTACACTTACCATAAATGTAGATGTTAGAGTGTATTCACTGTTGCAGTCCATCCCCCTTGTCTTCTCTCTCTCTCTATCTCTCAACTTACAAAGAATTGTTGGTATTTACTTTCTACTGGTGGTGTTCTTCCACCATAACCTAGCTCCCTATTGGGGGCTTCTGACAGGGCAAGAAAAACTGATGTAATGGTGTCAGCTGCCTGATTTTATACCACTGACGACCTAACGTCAGTCCTGGAGCAACAGCAACCGACGCATAAATACTAAGCTTCTGGTATTCGGGCCGACTGAGGGCTACCCTGGCAGGGATAAACTCAAACGTGATGACTGCAACAGTGAATACACTCTGACATCTACATTTATGGTAAGTATACACAACTGTACTTTCTGCACAGTCCTACTATGAAGGTTACTAGGATACAGTTATGCCATTTAGTATTTATTGTGTTTATCTAAATAGGATTGTTTGTAGGCTGTTACTAGGCTAACAACCAGTAGTGTCTTTACAAGCCTAGCCCCGCACCCCAAATCCATTTGGATACCAAGTGTCATGGGCATCTATGGGGGACATGTTGGTAGGGAGGTGGTTTTTGTGTCTTTCGGCTTTTTCCGGTTAGGGGTCGCCACAGTGGAACTCCAGTCCGCTAATGATTGGCAGTAGATTTTACGTGCAGAGTTGCCAGCCCTGAAGCACAACCTTCAACGACGGTACACTCATTCACGCATAAGGGATGTGTAGGAGGGTGTTGGTTAGGAGAATACTTTTCTTACTGATGACCTCTGTCCATAAGAGACATGACCAGGGATAAATTTATGATTTCCCATCTAATTGTCAAGGTTTCGTTTGAATAGGGTCAGGGATGAGCTCTGTGTTATATGGATGTGGAGCCTATTCTATAGTACAGGGATCTTTTGGAACACACACATATATATATCTCCGGCATGTTCCATTTTTGTCACAAATAAGGTTCAGTTCCTTGAATCTAGCATTTCTGGTGCTGTTTGTTTTGTGCATGTGTGTTAGACCTGTCAGAGCTGGTCTAAGAAGCCCTGTAAGCTTAGCAAATCTCACCTGTCAGCAAGCTGTGGGAGACTGAATACAAAGACAGAGGCTTTAGTCTATCCCTGAATTCCCCTGAAGAGAAACCTTTGTGGGCGTTCCTGCTCTTGTAAGTGTCTGGTTAGGGTCACACCTTCCTTTTTTTAATTGAAATAGCCAACAGCAATTTCTCTGTAGACAGTAAACATTGACCATTCCACTGGTGTCTACTTTTGCTGATTTTTGGACAGTAAACCACATGTTTATGATATTCAGAAGGCACAATGAAGAAATCCGTAAGGGCTTAGCAAAGTAGCGGTTGATTTGACTCGCACAAGTATACTGGTTTTATGCCTGCCTCAGTGCTCTGGTGAGGGGAGGGAGTATGTTGAACCTGTGGCTGTCACTGTGGAATTGCATCTGATTTTGGATCAGAAGATATTAGGTTCCAGTGCTGTCATGGTCATCAGCATAATTGCAGTTGCCCATGTGGTCCAGTGGATAAGGCATCTGACTTGGGTCAGACTGCAGTTCATGTCAAATTTGCAAGGTCACACTGTACAGCACCAATGTTTATTTTAAGTAAGCACTTCATTGACAACATTTCATCCCATTTATGGCATAATGTAAATCAAACAATCAAGTCTGATCACCTCATTGCAGTGAAAACAGGAAGAGGATATGTACCTTCAGCTTTCTCTGTTCACTGCACAGTCTTCAGTAGTATAACTCACTTTTTCTGCCTGCTTGCTTACCACAACAACTTCTGGGTACCTGCTCCTGCCCCCCCCCCCCCAAAACACACACTTGCCGCGTGCCCATTCATTATCAAGCATGCCTCCTTTTGGTCCATCCAAGTTTCCTTTTCCAGTTAGTTTGATGTTTTGTTTAGTCCAGAATTTTGCAGAATGACATTAATCAGTATTTTTGCTGTGTTGTGGTTCCACGATTCAGATATAAATATGAAACTGAGGCTGTGTCTTCCTGACTTTGGTGCAGCTTGTGTGATTTTTCAATATCCCGTAGCACTCATTCAATTAAAAGTGAAGTTGTTTATTACAGTGATATCCAGGTTGATAACCCTGTATCCAGCCAAAGATCAAAGTGCAGTGCTGATTAGGCAAATACTGCATTTCTTGGCCAGAATGCATTACTTATCAACTTTAAAGGGGCCCTGTAATATTTCTAAACTTGGTTTCTTGCCTCCGACTGAAGCTGAAATGTTGCCACACACTTAGCTGATCACCTCCCTCCTTGTGACATCACACATTGTTACTACAGTCCCACCCACAGACAGCATCAACTGTCTTTAAAATGTGTGTAAACCTCCATTCTAGTCATGTTTTTGTTCCTGTAGAATAAGATACTCAGCATTTGCATTCCCCTGTTTTCCACAGTACTGCTTAGCAATTTGCTTATACATTGGCTTTGCTTACATTTACATATGACATAGTAAATACTTATTTTTCTGCTAAATGCTTTTGCTTCTGCATACTCTGAGCAGGTAGCTTAGTAAGCCCGATCTTCAAAACAGTAACCACTCAGTAACGACACTTAATTGCCTGTATTTGTATTTCTTTCCCATGTCTGTACAGGTTATAACACTCTAAATTTCCGTTTTCAAATGCCATTGGTGTTTGCCAGCAAAATGTTTCCATTTGTTAAGGATAAGATCGCATACTGCAGCTGCAATCGTTTTCTGAAAGTGGACAGCATGTGTGGATTGCTGCAATTGCAACATGCAGGAATTGTCAGTAGTCCTGAAAGAATGTGTTTTCGGTTCATGTAGAACAGCAGTGTCATTTGTGGTACGTCAGTCAATGTAATTGCCACCACATCATTATAATTTTTCGTATAATCAGCCTACTATATGCCGATGCAAAACTTGTCCTTCTGTCAGCATTTGCTGTGCAGAAGCATTACTTCTGTATTTCCTCCTCTTAGATTGCACAGCACAGGTGCTGTTAGCTGAATTTACTGTTCTGTTTTTTTAACTCTGCCATCACTATCATCCAGTGTGATGAGTGAGTAAGATGAGTGCACTGAAGTCGGCATGATGGAAGAGCATGGCACTTAATGGGAAGTGCTAGTTAATGTGAGCCGTTCCTTTCCCTTTACATGTTGTCGTGGAATGCAGTTGTATCTGCATATCAGATGCATGCCTTTGCACCTAAGTGTAAAAAACATACATTTGAGAGCAATGCAGTTTTAACCATATTCCGTATTCCATTTACATAGTGTACAGTATTATCATAAAAAAAAAAATCTCTCTGTAATTTGTGCTTGTCGTAAGTGCTATGCTTTCCTAAATAGCCACATACAGGCATACATCTCCAGCAGGGACGTCAGTACACTTGCAACTGCCAACAGGAGTAGGAAGTAACAGATGAAAATGAAATGCTATATTTTATCTCTCTACTCTCTTTCTTGCTGCATGCCCCTCTGTAATGAATGCCGGTGCTGCAAATTTTGAATGCTGTTGTAATTCACACCTGCAGTCAATGGCATTCTGCAGATGTATTATGTAATAAAGACTTCTGTACAGCTTTTTCGTTGAAGCAAATAATCAAGTCACTTAGGCAGAATGATTGACTATCTGGCAGTAACTGACATTTTATTTGAAAGAAATAATGTGGGTGATGGAAGGGCAACAGCAAAACCATAAGAATTACCGATCTAACGGAATTGGCAATTAGATCGGTGTAGTTACAGTATGGGATTCACAAGTGCATTTTTATCATGGACACTAGTTGTAGGCATTTTACCTGGATGAATCCATGAATATTAACAGAGTTATTGCTGACTGGCTCAGTTGTTTTGATTATTGTGATTATTTGCCAGTTTCTGTTCTGTTCACATGCAGTGCTTCCATTCCTCCAATTTTTGAAAAATGTCACCTTTTGTTTTGCTTTCTGTCATACATCTCAGCTGTTCAGATTTTTGCAGAATGTCCAGATATTTGACTCATGTTTTTGTTGTGTTCCTCATAAAGTTAGTGTTTTTTTCTAGCAACTCACTGTGTAGTAACTAATTGGTGACATATATTTGACTTTGACTCCATTTTGTTGTAATGCATGCTAGCACAAGACCTGTTATTATAACAACTTTCTAAGGTTATAAAAAAAGAAGTTATGTACTCACCATAACGTTCCATCTGAGTAGGTACTTCATTTGTCTGCAACCTGTGGGTATCCGATCCGACTTCGGATCCGAACCGGCAGCTTACCAAGCTCCAAGATCCTAGCTCCTCCCCCTACCCATAATCCCGTGCTACCAACCACATTACCTCAGATCGTTTTTTTTGCCTTACCAACCTGGAAACACGAAATATCAACTGCAGAGGTGATCAGAAAATCCCGAAAGGTTCGGGGGATAGCAGGGGGGGTCGGTTGCAGACAAATGAAGTACCTACTCAGATGGAACGTTATGGTGAGTACATAACTATCTGAAGTAGTTACTTCATTTGCTCTGCAACCTGTGGGACAGAGTCCCCAGCTACCTTATAAGAACCTGGGTGGTCCTTACGGAAGGATATTCCGAAGCACCGCGGAGCCAAAAGAAGCCCTACTTCTCGAAATCACATCTAATTTATAATGAGAAACGAACATATGAGAAGAGGACCAAGTAGCTGCTTGAACATATGTCATCCACTGGAACCCTAGACCAGAAGGCTGTTGAGGTGGCTACAGATCTTGTAGAATGAGCACGGATACTAACCGAGGCTGGTTTGCCAGACGATATATACCCCTGAATAATACACTGACGAATCCAATTTGCTACAGTGACTTTGGAAATGGCTTTACCCATGGCTGATTTTGCATACGCGACAAATAACTGGTCCGACTTGCGAAACTCTCTAGTCCTATGCAAGTAGAAACGCAGCTGTCTGTGTACATCCACTTTGTGTAATGTGTATTCTCCCTTGTTCTGAAATGTGGGGAAAAAACACTGGTAGATTTATCGATTGATTTATATTTGCTTCTGAAGCAACCTTAGGCAAGAAAGATGGGTTAGTCCTGAGGGACACTCTATCTTTGTGAAAGGTAAGGTAAGGAGGCTCAATACACAAGGCTTGTAATTCTGAAACCCTTTTGGCCGAAGTAATAGCCACTAAGAAGGCTGTTTTCCATGATGAGAACTTCAACGGAATTGAGGCCGCAGGTTCGAAAGGTGGACTCGTTAAGGCTTGCAAGACTAGAGTGAGGTCCCATGGGGGAACCACAGACTTTATCGGTGGATTTAAAAGGAAGATGCCTTGTAAGAAGGTTTTGCACAACTTTGTAGATGCTAAGGAACCTATGCCATCACCCACATGAAAATGGGAGATGGCCGCCAATTGCATCTTAACCGTAGAAGTGCTTGCTCCCTGTCGAAAGATTAACGAGAGGAAGTCCAGGATGGTCGGGATAGGGACAGTAAATGGGTCCAAGCCCTTATCTTCGGCCCAAATGGAAAAACATTTCTATTTACTGTTGTAAAGTTTTCTGGTAGATGGCTTATGGGCCGCAACCAGAATGGCCTTAACAGGAGATGAGATACCGGGAGTCCTAGCCATTAATGGAATTGGATCAGCCAAGCCGCAAGCTTGAGGTTGACCAGGTTTGGTGCTGGGCAATCCGCGGGATGAGAAATCAGTTCTGGACTGGGATCCAGAATCCACGGAGGAGCCACACTGTGAGACCGCAGAAAGGGGAACCAGATCTGCTGAGGCCAGAATGGGGCTATGAGGATAACTCTGCTCCCCAACCGACAGGCTTTCTGAATGAACTTCATCATGAGAGGAAGAGGAGGATAAGCATAAAGGAGCCCGGGAGGCCAAGCATGGACCAGAGCGTCTCTGGGGGTTTCCCCGCTGGGGGGAATTATTGTGAAGTACTCGCTGCATTTTGTGTTTAAAGGAGAAGCAAAATTGCAGTGAGGCTGACCCTATTTGTGGAAGAACTGTTTTGCAACAGATGGATTCAGAGACCACTCATACGGAGTGAGAAGCACCCGACTTAGCTTGTCCACTAATATTTTGGATCGTCCCGGGATGTGCGTTGCTACCAGAAAACGGTTGGTGATCGCCCATTCCCAAACTCTCATGGCCTCTCGACACAGGGGGTAGGATCTGGTTCCTCCCTGTTTGTTTATATAACAGACTACAGACATGTTGTCTGTCTGGATCGCAATATTCCCCAGAGGAAGAAGGTCATGGAGAGCTTGCAACGCCAAAAGCACCGCCCTCATCTCTAGGACACTGATATGCAATGCGGTCCCTAGGGGAGTCTACATGCCTTGAACAGATCTGCCTGAACAGTGCCCCCCCCCCCACCCGAGGCGAGAAGCGTCCGTGGTCAACGTAGCTTTGACCGGGGGGATCACAAAGGGCCTCCGTTCTCTGAGTTCCCACGCATGCAACCACCAAAGAAGGGAGTCCCTGCAAACTCTGCTCAGCGGTATGGGCATGTTCAACGGGTGGAGCAAGAGGGACCATTGAACTTGAATGGTCCATTGCAATATTCGCATTAGCAGGCGGGCCTGGAGGGAAAGCCCGATCGCTGCTGCCATAGACCCTAGTGCCCTCAGGACTAACTCCGCTAGAGGAGAAGGATTCCGGAGAAGGGCTAACACCTGATAAGACAAGCTGTTCAGTCTGACTGATGTTAGAGTAGCTCGAGAGATTCGAGTATCCAACCTGGCCCCTATGAATTCCAGGGCTTGAGTGGAGCACAGGCAGGACTTCTGCAGGTTTACTGAAATGCCTAGGTTGTGGGCTAGAGTCGGTGCATAATCTCTTGCTACAGAGAGATGATGCCTGTTGGTCACGGTAAGGAGCCAGTCGTCTAGGTACAGGAAGACCTGAATGCCCTGAAGTCTCAGGTGGGCAGCAACCACCGCCATGACTTTGGTGAACACTCTGGGGGCTGAAGTGAGGCCGAATGGAAGAACCCTGAATTGATAATGACTGGCTCCGAGCCGGAAGCAGAGAAACCTCCTGGATCGTCTGTCCATTAAGATGTGGTAGTACGCATCCTTGAGGTCTGTGGAGCACATCCAGTCGTTCTCCCGCAGAAGGGGGAGGATAGATTGAAGAGTGACCATCTGGAACTTTTCTTTGGGTATAAACAGGTTCAGAGCAGAAAGGTCTAAGATGGGTCTGAGGGCCCCCGTTTTCTTTGGCACCAAAAAGAACCTTGAGTAATAACCCAATCTGGACTGATCTGGGGGGGTTGGGCTGGATGGCTCTTTTTCTTAGCAGCTTCAAAATCTCTGAAGCCGCCGCCTCCCTCTGATCGGGTGGGACATCGGGGAGGTGTCTAGTTTTGGGGGGAAGATTTAGGAAGGGAATGAAGTAACTTCTGGAAATGATACGGAGCACCCATCGATCCGTTCTAAGGGACTCCCAGTTTGACAGGTGCTCCGTCAACCGCCCCCCAACTGCCTCCAGAGAGGGACAGTCGGGCAAGCCCTCAGGGCTGTGGCGCGGGTCTGACCGAGAAAGCTTCTCTAGACCCGAAATTACGTGGCCCCCCTCTGCCTCTGGGCCGGCGTCCACCTTGTCCTCCTCTGCCTCTAGAGGACGAGTGGTCCGCAGCTGGATGGGATTGCTGAGACTTGCGGAACCACAGCTTCTTTTGTCCCCTCTGATTCCTGGAGAAGGATCTTTGGGGACTAGAGAAGCGGACTCCGATGGCAGACAGCATCTTCCCGTCCTTTTCGCTTTGGACCAGCGTATCGAGAACGGTTTTGCTGAAAAGAGCAGAACCGTGAAAGGGGGCGTTTGCAAAGGACGCCTTGAAGGGATCCGCGAAGTCGCATAGACGGAGCCAGGCGTGATGTCGTAAGACGACCCCTGCTCCGCTGGCTCTAGCGGCTCCCTCCGAAGCATGAGAGAGGAGCTGCATAGACGTATTGGAGATGGATTTCAGAGTGGCCATTCGTGTCGTAAACACATTCCTGTCTCCGACCGACATGGACTCTGGGGGGGCTGCAGCGTATTCCTTGATCAAGTCTCCCTGTAGCCTGATGGTATGGGCCATATAGTTCAGCGCCCTTATAGAAAAGGTCGCTGAAGCAAACATCCGCTTCCCAATCCGGTCCAGCGCTCGAGATTCTTTATCTGGCGGGTGGACCAGAGAACTCTCCTGAGCGAGTTCTTTCTTGGTGGCCGCCGCCACCAACATGGCATCAACAGGGGATCCTTTGGCCCATGATTGCCTATCTGTGAGGGGGCTTAGTATTTTGTCGGGACGCCTAGGAATTGGCTCCACGGTGTTGGGCTCCTTCCACGCCCTGGTGGTAATTAAGTCCACCAGGGGGTCGGCCGGAGGGGACACCCAGGAAGTAGATGGGCCTGCCTCAAACGCCTCCAGGAACACGGATTCATCAAAGACCACCCCCCTCTAATACGCAACATTTCCATGATGTCTCCAAAGGAGACATCTTCAGGGGGTGACCTTGGGGAACCCTCCCTATCATCTAAGTCCATGTCAGTGGTAACGGACTCGGGGGAGTCCAGGTGCCTCCTTTTACACCGACGTTTCAGAGGAACCTCCTCAGTGGGGCTATCCGAAGAGGGCTCGTCCACGGGTTGTTGTTCCTCAACAGGAACTAGCTGGAGGGCTTAGGCAGGCTGTCCTGATGGTCGGATGATGGAAGACAGACCCTCATACAGTGGGGGTACGGGTGGATCCGAAGCCCGAACCGGGGATCTGGAGGATTTCGACAGTACCCTCTCCACTACCTCAAAAGCCGAAGGAGAATCACCCTCGCCAGCCTCTGAGAGCAATCTCCTCGGCTCCGAGGAAGGGATCGGAGTCGGAGCCGAAGCAGTCGGTGCTGAGAGAGAGGTGCGCTCCAAAGCCAACAGCTCCGAAGATACAACAACTCCCTCGGATCTGATGCTCAGCCCTCGGCCCCGAGAGCTCGGATCCAACAAGCTCTAGGGCATAGTCGGCGTCAAAGAGACCAGCGCTATCGGCGCCGACAATTCCCTGGGTCCTAATGGGCACGGATCCGATGACTCCGAAATTGATCGGGGCAAACATGGGGGCCGCGCTCCCCCCCAGAGGGGGGGGAGGCAAGAGCACCCCCATCTGCATTTGGGTCTGTAAGAACCGACGCATCATCCGATCCATATCCGCTTCGGAGATGCTTTTAGTTGACCTGGAAGAGGTAGTCGAGGTGGGCCGGGAGGGCCGCCTCGACGACCTCGAGGGAGACCGATCTTCCTCCTCCGGCAAGAAGCTAGGTGAACAGAGCCGAGAGGAGAAGGATCCGGAGACCCCCGAAGGAGACTTAGTTATTTTTGCTGGCGGAGCCGAGGGGTGAGACTCGTCCCGCCTTTTATGGAATCTATGTCCCTTAGTTGAGGAGGCACTAGTTTCCCCAGAGCTCAAACCCGAAGTGGGAGGTTGAGTCCTGGGTTGAGCTGAGGGAACAGAGGCCGCTGAGGCAGCTGGAGCCCGAACGGGAGAGGAAGAAGAAGCTGACTCCTGGGGGAGCTTTCCCGCCAGGATCAGCTTGTTTTTCCTATCCCGAAGTGCCCGGGGGTTAAAGGCCGCACAGATCTGGCAGGCCTCTGAGAGATGGGCTGCCCCCAGGCACAAAACGCACTGAGTGTGGCCATCAGCTGGGGAAAGCTTGTGGCCACACTCCGTACATTTGGAAAAAATGGCCTTAGGCCCTTCCGCCATGTTAAAGCACTCACATACACCAAAATGCTAAGGGGGGAGGGGGAGTGACAAAGAAAAACTAATTAACTGTACCAGTAAAAATTAAAACTAACACTAAAAAGGGGTAGAAAGGTTTTCTACCACACACTTGAAACTTTTTTTGGTGAAATTAAGATAGAAACGATCTCACCCAGCCAGGAGCTCTTCAAAGGGAAAGCTTCTTCAGCCGCGGCAAAAAATGATCTGGGGTAATGTGGTTGGTAGCAGGGGATTATGGGTAGGGGGAGGAGCTAGGATCTCTGATCTTGGAGCTTGGTAAGCTGCCGGTTCGGATCCGAAGTCGGATCCGATACCCACAGGTTGCAGAGCAAATGAAGTAACTACTTCAGATGCATTATTTAAAATCTATCACATATTTCTGAGTCATTTTCTGTCTATTCATTTTAGCTTTGTCCAGATTTCTTGTTCTAAAAGGTTGAGATAGGTATGTTTTCCACTTTCGCCATGCCATGGATTACTCTTATTGGATTTTAGATTTTATTAATGCTGAGATAGCTGATTATTGTTGAGCACGACATTGGCAACGGATAGATAAATGTATCAGGACTTTTCTGTTGGTTTGTTTACTGTTGTGTAGTACTTAATTGTGGATGTTTTTTTTATTTATTCATTGGCATTTGATTTCTGGTAAATCAAATTGGGTAGGAGCCCATTTTCAGGGGAGGCCCAGGGAGAATTTCACAGTCTTTAAAATAATACAAAAAAATACAGTTTAAATGATTATAATAAATTAGACATAATATGAAATCACAGATTAAGAATAGATTGGTTATATGAAAATGATTCAATAGTTATGGAAATTTTAGCCAGTTTATTGAGAAATTAAAGGTTAGTATAGTACAAACAGGAATTGCAATATGAAATGAGAGTAAAGCAGGCTTATGGTGTATTTAGAGAGAAACCCAGGAGAAAGAAATTGATAGAAGTAAGGAAGTGAGTGAAGACGGGAGAGTAAGAAGGTAGAAGGTATGAAGAGGTATTTGTCCACTTTATCCTGGTGTTGAGAAAGAACCAATCCAGCTTTTGGCTTGGGCTAGGAAGTCTTTCAGAATGGTTTTGCAGGATGGGAGGGAGAGTATTGACCTGATGGATAGAAATAAGGAGTTCCAGGCTTTAGCATCATGGTACGAGTACAGACAGTGGCCGGCAGCTTTGTGGACAGACAGGAGTTTTTGGTTATTGGATCTTAATAACTGACTAGGAACATAGTTGTATAGAATGTTGTTTAGTGCAGGACAAGCAGAAAGATTCTGGAAAATGTTAAAGGTGCAAGAAACTGTGTATATGTTAGTTGATTGGGTAGTTCTAATCGGATTAGTCTTTTTAGTGCTATAAAGTAGAGAGTTCTGAAAGGGGTATTTGTTGCAAATTTAGCTACTTTGTTATAGCATTGCTCAAGTTGTGATTTTTGTGATGCTTGAAGGTTAGTAAGGATGGGAGCACAATAAAGAAATGTGAGGAAGAGATTAGTGGCAAGTCAAGTGTAATTTTATTTGCATTGGTGAGAAAGTTTTTGGCTCTGTAAAGCATCCCTAGTTTTTGATGAGTTTTTCTTATGCAATTTTCTATATGCAGGTCGAATTTAACTCATTCACTCTGGAGCAGCTCTGAAAAAGCTGCCTGCTTAATTCCACCATAGGAACAACAGTGCAGCCTGAGCTTCTTTTCAGAAAATCCATTTCTAATACCATACAGAAAACAAATGTTCATAACTCTTTAACTGTAGGAGGTAGACTAAAAATGTAAACGCAGAAGTTGTTCAACAGACACTGACCTTTCCAACAGTATAAATGTTGATAGTGCATATCAAAGTCAATATTAAATATTTGTCAAGGAATGCTGATATTGTGCATATTTTTTACCTTTTTGGAAAAGCAAAGCACAATATCTTGATCAATGTACCATGTAGCCCCATACAATGTGTATTTAATTTGTTAGTATGAATATCAGCTTTAAAATGATACCTTAGCCATTACTGTGTGATGCTCCTTTATGGAGATATTTACAGAAATATGATTAATATAATATTTCTCATAACTGATAAATAAACAAAGCATAATATCTCATCACCTGTAACAGACAGAGCCTACATATCTGTGTAGAAGTTGTGCGTCTCAATGTCAGCTTCAAAATGATGCATTATTTGTGTGATCACCATGCTCCTTTGCAAAGATATGGGCATAATAATGAGAAGTATTGGAAATGTATAATTTTCATAATCCTACAAGACTAAACAAACTGTGATATATATAGATGTGTACAGTGCACAGACGTAGTTCTTTTACCATGTTGTAAGGAATAACACTGTCTTCAAAATGAGATATTACTAGACACACTGACATGCTCCCTTGCAAAGTTATTTACCAAAATATGAAAAAAAATCATAATTTCCATAACCTAACTCCAAAGCAAACGTTGATATATGCACATGTCTACAACAGACAGGCACAATTCTTTTACCATGTTGGAACCAGCAATACTGTCTTCAAAATGAGATATTACTTGACACATTCAAGATGCTCCCTTGCAAAGTTATTTACCAAAATATGAAAAAAATCATAATCTCCATAACCTAAGTCCGAAACAAATTTTGATATCGGCACACAAGTACAACATACAGGTACCATTGTTTTACCATGTTAGAACTATCAATACTGTCTTCAAAATGAGGTATTACTTAGTACATTCAGATGCTCCCTTGCAAAGTTATTTACCAAAATATGAAAAAATCATAATTTCCATAACCTAAGTCCGAAACAAACGTTGATATCTGCACATCTGTACAACATAGAGGCACAATTCTTTTACCATGTTGGAACCAGCAATACTGCCTTCAAAATGAGGTTTTACTTGGCACATTCAGATGCTTCCTTGCAAAGTTATTTACCAAAATATGAAAAAAACCCCAAAAAAAAACAATTTCCTTAACCTGAGTCCTAACAAAACTGATATATGTATATGAGTACAGCATTCAAAAGCAGTTGTTTTACCATGTAGACACATATGATTGTAAATATACACATTCTTGTTGTAGCCAACATACTGCTGAATGGGTACATGTAAAGAGAAAAAGCATGGTAAGGACCGCCATTCCAGTAATGAACCCAGGACAGGCATGGGACTTCAGTGGCAGGCAAGGCCATCTGATCTGTCCAATAGCTGCGCCGACTACCCACTCAGACAGCTGATACCACTGCAGTCTCACGATCTCCTTCAGTGTCAGAAGTCTGCCTTACCTATGCCTTTTCTCTTTACATGTGTCCATTCAGCACTGTTCCCAAGGGATCAAGTTCTGTATTACTAAGCCCTTCCTGTCATCTAAACTCTACACATGCCTGATAAAAGCAGAATAAAAAAAAATATTGCAAGATGGTTACTGACATATTGTACGTGCTAGAACACTCCTGAAACAGTTGTTTCTCAGCATCTTCACCAGCTCCTTACCACAGTTATTTGCCAAACTCATAAAAATATATTTTACACAACACATCTCATAATAGAGTTTTACTTACCATACTGGTCTCTACTTGGTCATAGGTGTTTTCTATTCTTCTCACAAGCTGCATATTACCAACCCTGCATAGCTCTCCTCATGCCATTGTGGAGGTCAGTCAAGAACAAGGCAATGCCCTCCTCAGTTAGGTGAATGCCATCCCTTCTGAACAGGTAAATATCTTCTGCTGTGATGCTGTCATGACAGATTGTAGATTCATCAACCCTGTGCATCAAGCCATGCACAAACCCATTCTGTAAGTGTCTGGCCTTGTGTGCTGCCCATTGACTATTTGATGTTTTCCACATCTGTCGAGGATTTATGTCAGACCACACAAAATGACAACATGGCCGCCATGACTGCAGGTGTTCAAAAATTGCTCTGACTTGAAACCATAGCCTTCCGAGTGTTTGACTGATGACATCATTCCCTCCAATGTGCAGCACAAGGATGTCGGGCTCAGGGTAGATGGAACACTTCTCTTCCAACAACTGCAGTACTCCACTCCAGTGCATACCTCTTCTTGCAATCCAGTATACCTTCACACTGGATGTGGGGAAGATCAGGTTGGACTGGTTTTCAGTTCTGGAGGCATGGCTGGCAGACCAGTGAATGTAGAAATGGCCACATACCCACACTTTTACTTGTCGTTCTCCTGCTCCTGAAGCCATGTTAGTGTCAGAAGGTGGAAAACCTGCACAGGAAAGAAAATGCAAACTGATTACTACTGATGTTTGACAGATCTATTGGAAGAATGCATATATATGTATATCATAATGCATTACCTGGTTAGACCATCCAAATCTTCACTCCTATCCACAGGGGTATTATTCTTTTCATAAGGTACATGTAAATCCCCTCTAAATGAACTACAGACAATGTATGCAGATGCATCACCCTATATCCCAAGAGAGACCACTGTCATACTGAAATGTGTGTGTATATGTATATATGTGCAAGTACTTCATGTGCATACATACACACATATCGATATACACACATATATGCACAGTCATATATATATATATATATATATATATATATATATATATATATATACAGGAAAAAAAATCAGGGGTTTTGGAGGATAGCTAGTTGATGAAGAATGGGGGGTGGCTTGCAATGACTGCAAGCAGAGAAAAAACACAACCTGGCTTGTGCATTCATCAACGTGATAACGACTTCTACTTATGTGAATAACAGTGACAGCAGCTGAGACTTTTACCAGAAAAGTGATGACTCACTGCTATATTGTAACTGCACTTATTGCTAATGTGATAATGACCTTCCTTTCAGTACTGCAAAGTTATGCATGCTCAGACAAAGGTGATAATTGCTGCACATAACCTGTTGACTAGGCGTTCATTATATTACCTTGTGCAGCTGTTGTGCAACACAGACTCATTATTAATAAGGAGAACACCTGAGTAATTCATTAAAGTAGTATAACACTTTCATATTACTGAGCCCTTCCTCCCACCTAAATTCCACACGACTGACAAAGCCAGGAAAAATGCACAAAAAATATGGTAGCTCCATGCTGGCAGTAGTCAACAAATGATAACCTTTATCTCACTCATGCAACTACTAATCACAAATAGAATAAAACAAGCAGAAGTGATTTATTTTCTGCTTATTTTACATTATACTATTAATTAGTCAATGGTGTATCTGATGTCTTATATGCTGGCATATTACACTATAATTACATTTATGTGCTGTATTCTAAGTAATGTAACCATACGTAATTTTTAGAATTAATTTCTGTTTCCCCAGTAACCAATTCACTTGTTTGCGTTGTGTATGCACAAGCACCAAAATGGCACAATAAAATATTCTGACCAGCGGTTACTTCAGCAATCAGACCATGTATGCACAAGCACTTCCCTGATACACAATGAATTATTTCCCCAAGCAACATCCTCATTACTATGTCCAGGTATACATGCACCTAAATGAAATGCTTCCCCCAAACAGCTCTTCACTAACATTTCCTGGTATGTGCAACCACCAGCATCATTACTTCACTCAAGCAACCCCTTCAGTAGAATGTTGAGCTATGCACAATCACCAAAATTAAACGCTTACCCAAATGAAACGTGTGTAACATTTATAGTATGTACAACCACCAAAATGAAGCATTCACCCAAGCGAGCCCTTCAATATAATGTAAGCACAGGCACCAGAATGAAAGATTTCCCCAAAACAACCGTTCAGTAACATTTCCTTGTATGTACAAGCACCAACAGGAAAATTTCAGAAACAAACAATGTGCAGGTGGGAAATTGCATCACATTATCTGTTGAGTGGCCGTTCATTATATTCCGGGTACAGGTGTAATACAAGACAGAGTCATTACCGTCTGTTTGGAGAAAGACCAGAGTAATTCAGTCAAACTGGTACAGCATTTATATCTTACTAAGCATTTGATATACCATGGAACACAGTGAAGACCATCAAACAGTGGAGAAAATATGGAACAACAGTGATGTTGCAAAGAACTGGACGTCCCTCCAAAATTTATGAAAAGACAAGACACTGTGGACAAATACCTTATGAGAATACTGTCTTCGGAGGAATTAACTACAGCCTTCTTATATACAGCTAAGAAAACCAGTTATGGCACTCTGCCCAGTTTCCTGGTAGTGGGCTAATAGAAGTCTTCACACAATCATGGGTAAAACAAATGTTCAGAATGGATTTATGCTAAGTCCTAAGCAAATCATTTAAAAAATCATCAGCCAAAATATAATTTCTCTTGCTGCATACATGGTGTGACCTACATTCTGTGTAATGTCAAAACAGGGAGCTGCATAATACATCAGAATGTAGATGCAATCAAATCCATGGAAGTAGAATAGCATTTTGTCTAATACTGAGAATAGCATTTTTGAGTGAATTTTGCAGTGAACTTATTAAAATCTCTAATTGTTAAACTGTTTAACTTGTTATTGTTTTATTGTATTGGTTGTATGTACATTTGCGTATGTTTATAATGAAAACAAAATAAAAATGTTTTCGGAAAAAAAGAAAAAGCGTGCTCATTTAAAGGTACTTATTCTAGCAATGTTCCAAGACAAATGGTGCGATTTGGAACCCCTTGCCCCCCAATATCTTTGGTTTGGACGGTTGAAAGGTATGTGCAGTCATCAGTAAAATTATAAAAATGGACGTAGGACATGTACCCTTCTTTTATTCAAAATTTTAAGTCATCTTGATTCAGATCTCATTTATGACAGATATGCTGTCTCTTTTTTCTTGTACTGATTTTACCTCTATCACATCATCATTTAAGAGCTTTATCATACATCTGTCTTTCCATTTTCATGTGAAACTATAAATAATGTCACTACTACATTTTCTGAACACCTAACTAGTAAACCACTATTCCATTTCCATTTTGTTTGCATGAAAAAGATTTTTCTCCGCTTCATCTACCTTGTCCTACCTTGCTCCATTTTGTAAGCCACATTAATACCCAATCAGCCATCTTTCATACTTTCCACATCCTGTCTTTATTCAGTTCTTGTCCTTCAGCTTTACTTTTTCTCTTTCATTTTAGATCAATCCACTGCTATGCCCATCTTTCATTCAGCTGTCTTGTGCTCACAAAAAGTAACCTTCTTCTTAGTTTCTGCATCTAGCTTAGCGCAATAATTTTTACAGATGCCTTTTCCTATGTTCTCCATCTACACTTCTACTCATAATGTTGTGTGATCTGGAAGACCCATGCCTTCCTTTCTTTGTTGTACATGATTACAACACCAGTGGCCAGAAATAAACCTGTACAACACAAACAATCTCCTTGTAACAATCTCCTTGTGTGCCCCAATTCTAGTATTTGTTTTTGTAACCTAACACCCACCTCTTACATTTTCCCTCTTTGCCTTCTGTTCAAGTCACATAAATTGCTGTTGAAATCTGCTGCCTTCAACACCCATTACTTGCATCACACAAAGGCTTAATTTTCAGTAATACCTTTAGTGTATATATATATATATATTAACATAGTTTGCCCGTTATAGGCTGCAGTCATCCAATTATTCCCATAAGCAGTTTCAATCTTGACTTCACTTTGACAGAAATAACTGTTAGTAACCACTCCTCAAGGGGACCAGATACATTCAAGTTTCTTACAAAATGTTACTCCTGTAATTTGTTGATGTCTTTAACATCTGTTTATTTCTTACCCATTCCAGAAGAACCCTGTTAGCATTGAGTGACAAAAGTTTCATTTTTCAAATACAGGTTTCTGGTTAAAGCTTTTGTATTTTTCCATATTCTTCCCATTTACCCCATAACCCGTAGTTCCCAGTTTTATGTCTTCCAGCTCTGCTTCAGTTTCCTCTTCTGTAGCTTGAGTAAGAGCTCCAAATCATTTCTCTTCATATTATTTGCTCTGTCTATAAATGCTCTTTTATTAACATTTACTTCCCATTCTTCCTCCCATCACTTCTCTGATGTATTTCTTGTTCACATTGTACTCCACAAACACTTTTCATTTATACCATTATTTTCCTAATTTCACTCTCTGAAGTTGTTTTACTACAACCCCAAAATGACCCTCACATCTGCACCATATGTACATTTTAATATAACACTTTTTTTCCAACTCCATAATATTTTTCTGGTTCCCCCTTTCTGTAGTGTTCACAAATTAATTTATTATGGTTCACTTTAAAAATGTTGCACTTACTTTTTTGTTGTTGTCAGTATGTCCATTTCACCAGTGGCTCTGAATTTCTTTCTACAGATCGCTGGTTAACCGTTACCGTTACCGAATGCGCAAGGGATTATGGGGCGCAATCGTTACTTTATGAAGTGGGGTAGATTGCTAGCTTAGTGACCAGCAGGGTCTAAATGACTATCCAGGAAATTAACTTCCCTTCAAGTGGCTTAGGCTGTCGCCAAATCATTGCTTTAGCTTTGGAAAGAAGTGTTACCTCACGAGGTACTTTGCAAAGTTAAAAGGTTGGATGTGTGCATAAACACAGACACACGTGCACCAGCACGCGCACACACACACTATTACTGTAGAGAAACGCTAGTGATTTTTATAAAATACATTCTGCTGCTTGGATACTTTCTATTTTAAACTTTTGAAAGGGGAATCAGGACCTCATCTGGTATGCAGAATATGTAGGCTGTAAAGAGTTTAAACATTTAATCTGTCAGCTACTACCTAATAATTAAATACGCATATTCTGGAGAGTGTTTCATCTCTTTATACACCCACAGCAAGTCGAAGACAGAATGATCATTTCTGTTTACCTATTCGTGCGCTGGTTCTATATAAATGTCAGAAACTGTTAAAAATATGATCTTTAAAAGCAGCTCAAATGGAAAGCATTCCGAACAGCACTTGTTGAAGAAAACAGAGTTGTACAGCTCACAACTACATTTTTAGGAACTGGAATCAGGCACGCAATCTACTGGTGTGTTTTCAATTACTCTTAGGTTTCTGGAATCACCCAGCACAGTCGCAAAAGACACAGCTACAAAATCAGCGAACACACCTACCTCTGGTGATCGATAACACAGTTTCAACTATCTCCCTGCAATTCAGTAGGATCGGAGATGAAAAGATTCCGGTGCCGATGTTTCTTTGAAGAACCAATGTCCAGGATAAATAGAGGGATCCAACAGTAAATTCTGCAAGAAGATGAAACGAAAGGGAATATCTACTGTTGGGTCCCTTATTTAGTCAGAACAAAGTAGTACTGCGTGGCCACTACTCACTTGACTAACAGCATATGAAATCGGAATGCAGGGCAGAAGTACAGACTCCGTTGTAAGCCATTTTTCTCGGGAAAGCCAAATATGAACACCATGTAACTCCACGCTAAAAAATAAGATGACAAGGTAACTGACAAAGTTCAGTTACTTTGTCAACTTAATTGTCAGCAGTGGAGGTACAATATGACTGCAAAATTAGCTGCGCTGCTAGAAGGCACTCGGATGTAACTACATGCAATTCCTACCGTCTCACAGCGCGCTCGGATGCAAGCACAAAGGCACCATGAGACGGTAGTCGGGTTTAATGAGTTAAGATCATCATCCACTATCACCCCTAGTAATTTACTATGAGGAATTACTTCAGTGGTTGTATTATCAAAAGAGAGGACTTTAAATTTAGATTTTTCATGTGAGAGGGATTTGGGGGGAAAAGTAGTAGGTTTTTTTTTTCCTTCTTAGGAATGAGCATGAGTTGCGGCTTACAAATCCTTGTTTCAGTTGCTGCTAAAACGTCCTAAGTAATTTTTTGGATGTCTGCCACATTGTCAGATCTGCAAATGAGTGTGGAGTCATCTGCGTACTGTATTAGGGAGGCCTGGTGTTGATGTGTGGAGGGTGTTAGTGAGAATGTTAGAGGAAGGGACCAAGGGATAGACCCTAGTGGTACACCTGTGATGACTGGAAGGCATGGATGGAGGGTGGAGTGCCATTTTTCTGACTGATTCCTCTTGGCTAGGTAACTTTCGAACCATAGAAGGGTGGGCTGAGAGAGACCTAATGAGTGTATTCTAAGTAGAAGTTTGCCCTGACAAACTGTTGAAGGCTTTAGACAAGTCTAGAAATAAAGAAAAGATTAATTTGCCATTATCTCTAGCCTTACTGACAGTATCTAATCTATATATGGTAGAAGTGCAGTTTTAGTAGTATGGGAAGGCTGGAAGCCATGTTGTGTGGGGAACAAGAGTGCTTCCTGCAAGAGATAGTTTAGCAACTGTTTTTGAATACATATTTCAAGTATTTTTGGGACTTGGGATGAGATTGCTCTAGGACTAAACTTTATAATGCCATGACTGTACTTAGGTTGGTGAGTGTAGAACAGAGCAGTAGACTGGTATAGGTGTGTATTCACTCCCCTTGTGCAGACAGTATTATTTGTTCCGTAATATTACTTATGAGTTTATTTTATTCAGTTAAAACCATATTGTTTGCTACCTCAGCAAGCTTACTTTTCTGTGTCATTAAGCTGGTAGTAGCACACATTCTTCTTTTAACCTTCAGCGTTCATCATTCCCACTACTGCAGTAACCTTTGGACTGTGTGTATTGTGTCTTGCCCAAGACACAGCAACTGGCCAGTTTCAAAAAGCTCTTTCTTCCTCCCACATTTCAACTCTTGAGTACTGATTGATCAGCCATGAGGAAGGAAAATGTGCAGTCACAGTGGTAGATCTTCATTACTTTCTTGACACTTCCTGAAGATGTAGTTTTGAGGTTTCAAAAAGAGTAGCAGCTGTCCATTCAGGCACATAAGTCCCCTTTGGTGAAAGTCTTCCACACTGAAAATAATTATTTTTTTCGCTATGTTTATTGTTTTGTATATAAAAAAGTAATTTCATAACTACCATCTGTTCCTGGTCTGCAAGCACTGTTTTTTTGCTTTTGCTGTGTCAGGGCTTTATGTGATGTAGAAATGTAGTACTTATGCCAAGATTTTTTTTTTATAAAAATTTTGTGTGGGACAGTGCTTCATAGGAGCAGAAATGATGACAGAGCAAACAGTGCATCTGACGTTGTCAGGCTACATGTAGTCCTTGACTGTGGGCTGGGTTCCGAGCCTTGGAAGCAACTTGGCCTTTTACTTCAGTTCACGCCTTCCAAACTCTCAAGATAGGCTCTACCCCTAATGCTGCTCTGTAAATTACCCCAGATCTCGTTTGCCATTTCATGTGTCAGACGTGTATTACCTCTCTCGAGCTTTGTCAGTTCTTTAAGTAGGTTTTATTCTTTGAATTTCTTCAAATCTCAAATAGCTTTCCTATATTCTACTTCTTGAATGTTATATCTTTCTACCCGCTCCTCTTGCTTTCACTTTTAACCCGTGTGTGTGTATGATTTTTCTCTTTTCCTCTACCGTTAGGTAGCCTTTCTGCATGTACCATTGCTGGCACTCTTCTGTTACCTGTTTAGAGGTATTTCTTGGGTACCATAGTTGGTACCCCTTTCTCTTCTTCTTCTTCTTCTTTCAGCTGCTCCCGTTAGGGGTTGCCACGGCAGATCAACTGTTTCCATTTCTTCCTGTCCTCTGCATCTTGCTCTGTCACACCAACCACCTGCATGTCCTCTCTCACCACATCCATAAACCTTATCTTAGGCCTTCCTCTTTTCTTGTTACCTGGCAACTTCATCCTTAGCATCTTTTTCCCAATATACTCTGCATCCCTCCTCAGCACATGTCCAAACCAACGTCATCTTGCCTCTCTGGCTTTGTCCCCAAACCTTCCAACCTGGGCTGACCCTCTAATATACTTATTTCTGATCCTGTCCATCCTTGTCACACCCAGTGCAAATCTTAACATCTTCAACTCTGCCACGTCAAGCTCTCACTCCTGCCTTTTTGTCAGTTCCACTGTCTCCAACCCATATAACATAGCTGGTCTCACTACCCTCTTGTAGACCTTCTCTTTCACGCTTGACCTTCCCTTTCACACTTACTGGTACTCGTCTGTCACAAATCACTCCTGGCACTCTTCTCCACCCACTCCATCCTGCTTGTACACTCTTCTTCACCTCTCTTCCACACTCACTATTACTCTGAACTGTTGAACCTAAGTATTTAAACTCATCCACTTTCGCCACCTCTACTCCCTGCATCCTCACATTTCTCGATCCTCCTCCTCATTCACACACATATATTCCATCTTAGTCCTGCTGACCTTCATTCCTCTTCTCTCTAGATCATATGTCCATCTCTCCAGGGTCGTCTCCACCTGTTCCCTACTCTCGCTACAGTTGACAATGTCATCTGCAAACATCATAGTCCATGGGGACTCCTGTCTGATCTCATCTGTCAACCTGTCCATCACCATTGCAAATAAGAAAGGGCTCAGAGCTGATCCTTGATGTAATCCCACCTTAAATGCATCCGTCACTCCCACCGCAGACCTCACCGCTATCACACTACCTTCGTACATATCCTGTACCACTCTTACATACTTCTCTGACACTCCTGACTTCCTCATACAATACCACAACTCCTCTCTAGGCACCCTGTCATATGCTTTCTCTAAATCTGCAAAGACACGATGCAATTCCTTCTGACCTTCTCTGTACTTCTGCATCAGCACTGTCAGAGCAAACATTGCATCTGTAGTGCTCTTTCCTGGCATGAAACCATACTGCTGATCACTAATCATCACCTCCCTTCTTAACCTAGCTTCCACTACTCTTTCCCATAACTTCATGCTGTGACTGATCAATTTAATCACTCTGTAGTTACTACAGCTCTGCACATCACCCTTATTCTTAAAAATCGGTACCTAAACACTTTTTCTCCATTCCTCAGGCATCCTCTCACTTTCCAAGATTTCATTAAACAATCTAGTTAAAACTCCACTGCCATTTCACCTAAACACCTCCATGCTTCCATAGGTATATCATCTGGACCAACAGCATTTCCGTTCTTCATCCTCTTCATAGCTATCCTTACTTCTTCCTTGCTAATCCACTGCACTTCACGATCCGCACATCATCCAACCTTCTCTCCCTCTCATTCTCTTCATTCATCAGCCCCTCAAAGTACTCTTTCCATCTGCTCAACACATTCTCCTTGCTTGTGAGTACGTTTCCCTCATTATCATTTCTCTCTTTCTCCAAAAAAAAAAAAAATCCTTTGCTATTCCCCTTTACTGTGTGTGTATCATGGCTGACAAATCCAGCTCCCCTGTCAAATCTTCTAAGGGCACTTCTGGCTTTAAAAGGTACCAGAAGTGCGATAGAAAAATGCCTAATTCAGACGGGCATGTGTGGTGTATGTTTTGTTTAGGTGGTGGTCACTTACAAGAAAATTGCTCTATTTGTCCTGGTTGCTCCACCAGAACTCTAAATGAGCAGAGAAACTGATTTTGAAAGGCATGTTGAAAGGGGCTATGAAGAGGGCATTTCTGAGTCCAGGACCAAAGCCAGTTCATCTTCTTCTTTTACCAAACAGAAAAAAACATCATCACTTAGCTCCAAGCTGTTTCTCAGAACTGCCTAAAAAGGTACCTGAAACAGCAATCGGTGCCAACAGCTCCCTTGGCACTGAATGGCAGGAAAGACTCTGCACTTACTGCATCCTCAGACATGACAACTGCCTCGGCACCAGAAATTTTGTCTGTACCAGAGCAGGCTAATTTGAGCTCTATTCCAAGATCTAGGTACTCACTCTCTGTCGATGCATTTAAAGACCAACCACCAAGTCCTTTTGTTGAACCAAGACCACCTATGTCTCCTTTGTCTGTTTAGTCCACTAAGAGCCTCTCAGAATCAGACATCATGAGGCTGGTGGACCAGCTCTTGACGGCGAGGGAATTACCTTTTTTTTTTTTCGGTTCCCAGCCAAGTTGGCACCAGGACTGGTCCTACTTCGACACCATCTTATCTTCCTCTTCCAACTCCAGTCAAGTCATTGGAACAACTGGCACCGACCTACCCAGCTCCAGTGGTCTCAGGTCTGGTAAGAATCTCTTCTCCAGAGCCCCGAGAATTGCCTTGAGCTCCTCCGGGTTTTCGGAATCGGAAGTTTCCCGGGGTCGAGACTTCTTTGCCGCTACAGGGGTCAGGATCAACTTCTTTAATTTTGGAGCCTTCCATACCCCTCAGTGTTTCGGCTTTCGTTGGCTCGACCCAGGTTTCAGCTTGGGGGGGTCACCTCCTCTGTGTGGGGTGGGACCACGGTTCCGAAGGCGTCTAGGATACCACATTTGGTGAGGGGGGAAGTTTCCCCCAGTCACCCCTGATGTTTCCTTTGGGGACATCCTGGAAATCCTGAAGCAGAGGGGTGGCTGGATGTCCCTCAAACCTTCCTTGCAGGAATCGATATACCTGGAGGCTTTTCATGCCCAACCGTCCACCTCTTCAATCTCTCCACCTACAGACAACCTCATTAAATTGATCGCCCAGCGGGCGTGGAGAATCCCTGACTCCATCGAGCCAGTCCCCAAGAGGACTAACCAGATCCTCTCTTCTCCCAAGGAAAAGCAACACTGGGCTAAAGGTATTCCCGTAGACTCTGTGGTGATAGCGACAGCACAAAGAAGGAACTTGCTGAGGAAAGCCCTATTATCCAACCTTTTAACAAGGGGTCCAGGACTATGGATAGTTTCAGGAAGCGCATTTACGCTTCATCGACCTTTGCTGTCAGGTCTTTAAATTACATAATGCACTTTACTAGGTTACAGAGAGATCTAATTAAAGAACTGTCAGATACTCTCTCAGGAGAAGCAGCTGAAGAGGTACAAGACAAAGTCGCTTCTCAGCTCATTACCCTCAAAGCAATTAGTAACTCATCTATGATACTGATTGCCCATGCAGCTGAAGGGATGACAAGAGCAGTGGGTTCAGGCATAGCCCTTGGGAGACATGTCTGGATGTACTTGTGTGACTTTGTGGAGCCATTTGAATCTTTGTCAAAGCTCCGTTTGATGGGTCATCCTTGTTTGGAGCCAAAGTGAAAGACATACTTGCCAGATGTGAGAAACATGGGAAAATTCTTTTTGCTGTAGGGGTATGCTTCACCACTCCTCAACAGCCCTTCTCTAGGAACCAGAGAAGTGGGAAGCTATGGTTCAAAAAATCCCAAGGGCCTTTCCAAGACTCACATGGCAAAGTCTTTCCCCGAGGCAAAGGGGGAGGTACTAATGGAAGATGCCATCCCAGAGGCAGAGGTGACCTGCAGAACCAGGGGTCCAGTGATGCATTCTCTGGGCACTCCTTACAGCAGTCCTGAAAGGAGGCCCGATTGCCTTCTTCTGGAGGCAGTCTGAGGATGATTATCCCTGCACCAACCCGCCTGGCAACAGATAACATAGGACAAATGGGTGCATGGAATCATTTCCAGAGGTTACAATATTCCATTTTCCTCAAACCCAGAAACCCAAAAAAGACTCCCAGATGTTCCACCCAGCCACAGGGAGGCAGCAGTCGTAGAAAGAGTCATCCAAAAAGTCCCACCACACCAAACAGGATCTGGGTTTTACTCAAGATTCTTTTTAGTGCCCAAAAAAACAGGGGACTGGAGACCTGTTTTGGATCTTAGCCAGTTCAGCAAGGCAGTTCAGCAAACCAAATTCTGGTCTCCATACAATGAGTACTTCCATTCTTGGAAAAAGATGATTGGATGTGCTCTGTAGAGCTTCAGGATGTGTATTACCACAAAAATGGACAAGCGCTCCAGGAGATTCCTGCGCTTCCGGCTAGGAGCCAGTCATTTCCAATTCAGAGCACTGCCCTTTGGCCTCACCACAGCCCTAGGGTGTTTACCAAAAGCATGGCAGTGGTAGCAGCTCATCTCAGACTGCAGGGATTTTGAGTCTTTCCATACCTCGAAGACTGGCTCCTTAATGCTACCACCAGCAGTCGACTAGAATGGGCAAGAGACTACACTTGCATCTTTGCACTTCTCTAGGCATTTCAGTAAATTACGAAAAGTCAAATCTGTAGCCATCACAGCAGGTAGAATTCATTGGAGCTGTGTTAGACACAGTTTCAAATCTCGCTTCACTCCCAGTAGAAAGACTCCTGAGAATTCGATCACAAGTCAACCAGATTACCCGGAACAGAAATTTCCCAGCCATATTAGTCCTACAAGCACTAGGCTTGTTGGCAGCCTCAGTCACTCTAGTTCCTTTTGCCAGATATCACATGTGAATCCTCCAGTGGCTTCTGGCTTCTCAGTGGTCTCTGATAAATTAGCCGATGTTGCACAACATCTTGATCACCAATAGCTGCAAACAAGAACTGTTGTGGTGACTCCACTCCAACGAGATTCTCTTGGGCCCATCCTTTCATCCTTCTACAGCCCCAAACCATAGTGACCATGGATGCTTCCCAGATAGGGTGTGGGAGGATTATCTGGGAAGGACAGTCCAAGGCATTTGGTCCCCTTTGGATGCCAATCTGCACATCAATGTTCAAGAGATGAGGGCGGTGCTCTTAGCGTTGCAAACATTCCAAGATGCCCTTCCCCTAGCAGCAGTAGCAATCCAAACAGACAACATGTTGGTGATCTGGTACATCAACAAACAAGGAGGAACCAGATCTTATTTATCGAGAAGTCCTCAGAGTTTTGGCAATGCGCGATTTTTTCCAACCACTTTCTCTCAGCAACACATATCCTGGGGGGCTCCAGAGTGATAGCAGACAAGCTGAGCAAAACTATTTTGATGCCTCACGAGTGGTCTCTCAATCCTGTGGTGACGGAAAATATCTTCCATCACTGGTGTCAACCTTACTGCAGTCTGTTTGCGTCCCCTCTCAACAACAAGTGCAGTAGTTACTTTGCCCTGATAACCCCACCAGGGGAGTCACCGAGGGACTCTGTTCTCCACGATTGGCCCCTCCATTTAAAGAGACCATTGCTCCTTGGGATTTCACCCTAATTCTACAGTCCCTTACTCTTTCCCCTTTTGAACCATCAGCTACATTTGACTTAGTTTATTGTTTTGTGGAGCTTTTCTCCCTGGGCCTCCACTGAAAATGGACCTGTGTCCAGCTGGAATTTCCCGGTAAACAAATGTAAATAAATAAATAGTTTCTGACTTGGAAAACTTTATTTCTAGTGGCTATAAATTCTGCCCGAAGAGTATTTGAAATTTAAGCCTTGCCTTGCAAACCCCCCTTAAGTAATATTTGACAAAGATAGGGTCTCCTTCAGGACTAATCCATCCTTCTTGCCAAAGTTAATCTTAGAATACAATATTAATCAAACACTAAAACTTCCTGTCTTTTTTCCTAACTTCCCCAGTAAAGGGGAATATTCCCTACATTTTAGACGTTCACAGACAAACTACATTTTTATCTTCGCAGAACAAAGGATTTCAGGAAATCTGACCAATTATTTGTTGCCTTTTCCTCTCTTTCATTGGGTAACCCAGTTTCCAAGGTTACCTTAGCTAAATGGCTCAGAGATTGTATCACCTTTATCTGCCATTCAAAAGGACTTTACCTTCCACGTCCAGTGAAAGCCCACTCAACCAGAGCAGTGGTAACTTCTGCAGTTTTTCATGCCAGAGCTTTGTTAGTTGACATTTGTGCAGCAGCCACATTATCTTCTCCTCATACCTTTATTACTCATTACAAATTGATCAGGTCTCTAGGGGATGAGCATCATTCGGTTCGATGGTGCTGAGGAATATTCTTCCGTGAGACCTCCCAGGACTCTGTCCCACAGTCAAGGATTACATGAAGATTGACATCATCAGATAAAGAAGTTATGTCTTACCATAACGTTCCATCTGTGTTGTCGATCATTAATCCTTGACATCCCCTCCCTCCATTCCCCAGCCTAAGACTCTTAGTGGATTGAATTCTTCCAGGACTGGCTTCATAATAGGGACACATATCTGGTCTCTCCTTTTTATTTACTATTTGTCTACCACGAATTTAGGCAAACTCAATTTGAGGTAATTTAGAGAGAAGCATTATGGGTAGAGCCTAGCTCGAGAGTTATGAAGGCGGGAGCAGAAGTGAATGGCCGAGTCGGTTCCGAGGCTCAGAACCGAGCCCACAGTCCAGGATTAGTGAAGATCGACAACACAGATGAAACATTATGGTAAGACATAACTTCTTTTTCTGTTCACACTCACAATTTGCCTACTATTTATTCTGTCAGACTACATTTAGTTCTAATGGGTTTTTGACAAGATTTTAGTCTATTGTCTGTGCATTTATAGGGCATGTAGGGCTTCTTTTAATGCTGTGACAACTTACCTGCCATATTTTCTCTCCGACTACTTTTACTTCTGAGAGGTTCTGACTGGATTTTAGTTGTGCATTTTCAGGGAATGTAGTGCATGTGTGTTCACACTTTGACAATTTACCTGCTATTTTTTTTTCCTAGCAGACAGCTTTTACGACTAAGGGTTTCTGACAGGATCTTAGTGTAATGCTTATGCATTAAAAGTTCAAGTAGTGTTTGTATTTATACTGTGACAAATTACCTACCATTTATTCTGTCAGACTACTTTTAATTCTAAGAGGTTTTGACAGGATTTTAATTGTGCATATTTGTTCACACTGTGGCAAATGATCTGCTTTATTTTAGCAGGCAACGTTTACTTCTTACGAGTTTCGGACAGGATTTTAATGTACTGCTTGGGCATTACTGTATTTTGTGGACTTTGTCTTTAGGTGTAAGTGCATGTGTGCTTACCTTCTAACATTACTTATTCTGTCAATCCTAGCCACATTTGAAGCATCCTCCTCAGTCACAGCATAGATGTTTATCCCACTCCAGTTGGTGCAACTTAATTTCCCAGAAATAAAAAAAAAAAAAAGAACCTTACGTCAGGGCTGTTGCTTGACTACACAAGCTAAATTTGCACCTTAGACAATAGTGGATGAACCTGCAGTGACCTTTGGTTGTTCCCCAGAACATTCACTTAACCTTTCCGTTACCCTTCAAGTTACTCCTTTTCTGTGCCATGAATCAGGGGTCAGTTACATCCTGTTTTGCTGTACCATTGTCTGTACTGGATATGGGAGAACCATATTTCCTGAGACACAACAGTTTTACTAGTAGATGCTATTGGATGTGTCTGGAGGAAGAGACGTCTTGTAGGTACGCAGATTCCTATCCTAGTCAATCACAGGAGATACCTGTTAATAAAAAAACAAAAGGATCAACATTGTTCACCTGAACACATATTGTCTCTAAATATGATTTATTTACCTTGGATAAGAAGTTTTACAGACATTCAGTCCTGTTACATGGTCTTCAGTACCCATTAAACTGGTCACTTCAAATATCCTGTAGGAAATCTGGTATTCAAAACCTTCTAAGGAGATTTTTTTTTTTCACTAATTGTTGCCAGGGTGAATGATTTGTTTTCTGGGGAAGTAATGATTGTTTCCACTATACTGAAGATATTTTGCAATATGTTATAAGTGGTTTTGCCTCAATTTGCAACACAGTGGGAAGCATATTAAATTTGGTAATCAAGCACTTATTTTCTGTGCTTGGTTCCTTTCTCTGTGGATAAAGAAGGCAAGGTTTTGGTGCACATTTCATATTAGAATTTTCCTGTGGAATTATACAATTCCTAATCAACATTTCTTTATGCGTAACTTCATGCTGATCTCTTGTCTTGTTTTTGACATCTCTTGTATCTAAACATGCCTTACAGGTATGTATGGTTGTGCATAAACTGTGTCTAAGGCATCAGCTTCAGCTATTGTTTGAGGATGGTATCCCTAGGTATAAGTTCAGGATTTTTCTCTTGAAATGAAGTCTGAATTTTTGAATTTAGCTTTACAGGCAAAGGTTTTATTTGTGTTGCTTGTAACAGAAGTCCACCAACAATTTGATGAAAGAGTTAAATAAGTTTAGGGAATTTAGAGCAGTTATTCAGGTGCCCCTTACAAATCTCCCATATCCTCCCCTTCTGCCTCAATCTCAACAACTGGCTCTGTTCATTCCCCTTGGGCAGCAGGTAATAGACTCATGACCATTAAAGGTGCTTCAGGTGGGATACATTTGTCACTGGATACAAATGCATACTTTTAAGGTAGTTCCTCCACAACCTCCAAATCAAAGAGAATTTTTTTCCTCAGGTTCTTCATCTTTGCTTACACAAGGAGTCCTAGATCCAGTGTCATTGATTCAACAGAAAGGCATCCATCCCAGAATGATTCTGGTAAAAAAAAAGATGGTTCTTTCAGACTATTGTTATATCTTTCCTTCCTATTTCATTACCCTTGCAGTTATCTGCGGAGTTATTCATGGTGGCAACATGGCTAGCAACACTCATAGCTTGTAGCTGGCTCAATCACACTTTTTTTTTCCGTTACTTGGATGATTTACTCATTTTGTACAGTCTTTTTCAAGATGTCAGGAGTCTTTAACATGGAATTCAACTCTTCTGACCAATCTGGGATTACAGAACAGTCACAAATCCTCATTCAACCCTTCACAGTATATTGTCTATTAGCATGTCTTATTGACACTCAGCAGCAAAAGTTGTTGATGCAGGAGAAGGTAAATTTTTATTGGAAAACCTTCCTAAACTTCACAATTCTGTTTTAGACTTCAGTTAGACAGGTGTGCAGGAGTCTTGTGTTCATGGCATCTTTGGTTCTCATAATTCCTCTGATTAAGTTGTACATGATAAAGATTGTATGGTATATAAAAAAAGAAACACATGGCTCCAACATCTACACCCTTCAGATACCTATTTTTGTCTTTGAGTAAATGGAACTGCATTGATGAAAGCTACAGAAACGGTCAGTTATGTGTCCTCCACTTTTCTCCACCACCATGTTAATTATTGTCTACTCCTCAGATTTGCCCTGGGAGAAGACCTGTGGGATTCGTCTGACAGACTATAGCAATTTATTCATCAAGAGATGTGTGTTGCGATCCATGCCTCTTAATCCCTTCATCATATCTCATCCCCTGGACCTCTCATCACGATTAAAGACATCACCACAGTGATGTGGTACTTGAACTGGCTAGGGGGTCACAAGACTGTAGCCTTTGTGCAGCCTGGCTATGATTGCTTGCTCTTTAGCATTTTGAATTCATCCAGAGCCAAACATAGTTGCAGACCCTAACAAACCTAGTTGAATGAGGGGGTCATCCAGGTTTTCATTCAGTTCTCTGGGACACAACAAATAAATCAACTCCTTTCAAAACCGTCAACTTTATATATGTTCTTTTTTAATTCCCTTGTATGACAATGTATCTGTGTATTTCCATCCCTGACTCTCCAAAACATATCTGTGGTCACCTCTTTTTAGCTCTTGCAACATTATAAATCCCTTTTTATGTAAATCTCCATGGCCAGTTACCTGAAGCTTCCTCACTACCTCTATTTACTGACAAAAGACTGGTGGAGTTTGATACACCACAAATTAAATCCTTTTTAATTACTTGCATTTACTCTTACTTCTTATAGTCATCTCCTTTTAGAGGTTGTGCATAGGTAATAAAGGAGACAAGAAATTCTGTTGTTAGAAAGTCTTTTCTTGACAGGCAGAAGAATGGTTTAGTTGGTGTCTACTGAATAACCGTGGCTGTATCTCTGATTGTGCCACTGCTGCTCATATCTTTGTGTAGGTTACTGACTCTGGCATCCATGCTACATTGTCAAGGTACGTCATGCAGACACTTCAGTTTGACTGCACATGAATTTTTCTATTTTGGCAATGTTTTCCTTAATACAGTAGTTTCTGCTAGCGGTGTTTCACCTGAGGTTATACTAGTTGATGTTCTTCCATGTTGCACATGTTGCAGTATTCATTACCTAAGGGATCTCCTGCCAAAGATAGTTTGTCTGGCCAGCATATAAAAGCCTTTAGTACTGGTAGGTTTTGTGCTTCACATATATGCTTCCCACTCATGGCATAGGACATAAAGGTAACATATAGACACACATTTAGAACATCTGTGACGCCAGTCTGAACATCATTGTTGAACATTGGTCTAAATGGCCTTCTGCTGTGCTGGTTACCAAGCCATGCTTTCAGATAAGTGTCCCATTGGGGTCTCTTCTCCTTCTCTTATTTGTTGTGGTTATTGTGTTTATGTCATGCAGAAGTAGAAAATGTCATTGTGGGAGCCAGATTCCCCTTAAAGACCACCACAGCCAGTGTCTCTTGTATTGGGTGCTTCCTACGATCATACACAGTGCTCTGGCTGTCAGGCATTTGTGCCTTAGACCCTATGCAGTCACGTCTTCTCCTTGTCCATATATCCAGTTACTGGCAAAGAGTGCTGTGGCAGAATCCTTCCTTCCTGAGGGCCAGTCATCTGCCAAGAAGAAGGCCAAAAAATTTAGGTCTGATCTGGCTGCTGTCCATCCTCCCCTGGACATCTCTCTCAAAGCTGGTGAAAGCCCGTAGGACTGTCCAGTAGCTGCATCAGTTTCCTGTGCCGTGACCATGATGGAAGCTGTCATGGATCTGTCTATTTGCACATCCGCTGAGGTATCTGTACTTGACGTTGGGGGAACCTCTGCTAATTATCTCCGAAGGACTGAGGTGGGATTCCTGAAATCTTGGTTTGGGAGGAGATTCCTATGACGATTATAAAATCTCATCAGAGGTCTGACCCTCTGAGGGTGTTTCATGCAGACATCTCAGAGAAAAAAGAAGCAAAAAAGAAAGCATATTTACCCTGTTGTTAAGAATCCCCAGTGTGAATGGCAGGACTTCACTCAGGTTTACTTAATGCTTTGATGGACTTAAAACCTCCTCAAGGGGTTTATGTGCCTGCTACTCACTGGTCTCCAACTCCACTTAACAGACTCGGGGATTGGATTTCTCTGATTAGGACCTGGACTCATGGGAAGAATCTTTGGCTTACTCTTCCATATCCCTCCCCCTCTGGACTACAGTTCAGAGAAAGAGGGTTCTGTAAGTCTAGAATCTCCCCTGGAGGAGCTCACCTTTATGGATACCATTGCCCATATGATGGATTATTTTAAATGAGATTGTTCTCAAGTCTCTGAGATTCGAAAAAGTTATTATGAGCTCCTACAAATGGAGTCTGTTAAACCATCTATTTTTCCAGCTGTTCAGGCTGCCCTTTTTGGTTACCTTCTCATTAGTGTCTGTAACCTTTGACTTTCAGCCCCCTGCACCCAAGAAGCCAGATAGATTCTATATAGCTCCTGAAGAGTACACATTTCTTTACAGATGTCCTTCTACTGACCCCTCTGTAGTGTCAGTCTCCACTGATAAGCCCTCCAAATTATTGCCTTCTACCAAACTGTTACCTTCTGATAAGCATAGTAGGGCTATTGAAAGGCTGGGGAAAAAGTTTACACTGCTGCCACTTTATCCTTTAGGGCCACCAACTACCAGACTCATATGACCACATAAATTTTGTCCCTACTTTCTCAAGTTTCTAAGGTGGTTTCTGACCTTCCAGACTCTGAGGGGGGAAAGTTTCGGCCCATTCCCTGTTGGGTTCTACTTCTCAAGTTGCCTGCCACTCTATCAAATGTAACTTTGATACAGCTGATGCGTCTTCCGGTGCTGTTGCCCTCAGTTCATTTATGAATTGTTATTCTTGGCTTTGTCTTCAGGCTTTGACCGATGACATTAAGGCCAAACCTTTAGATGCTTCTTTGGATAATAAAGATCTTTTTGGATTTGCTGCAGGAGATGAAACATATTTTTGTTTCTCCTATTCACAAATTTCAGAGGAATTATCCGTCTGTCTGCTTTTGCTCGTAGGCAATCTCACCCTCCTCCTAAGAGCAAGAAGGGTTCTAGATGTGTGCTTTCTACTCCTGTCTCACAGAAACTTCCTTTAGCAAGAAAAGCCAGGTTCTATTTGGGGATTTGCTTCCTCCTGCACTTGGTCGGGTTCCCTTGTCTGACCCTGTCTCTTTCAAACTGGCTTCAGATAACTTCAAACTCTTGGGTTCTGTCCATTATCAGTCAGGGATACTTCATGTTTTAGAAACCCCTTCCTCACTTTTCAGGCATTCCTGAACCTTCACAGGAACAACTCTGCCATTTCACAGAGGTTCTTCATTCTCTTTTGCTCTTGGCACCATTCATGCCATGCGTCCTAGCCAGGCAGGGAAAGGATATTACTCTGTGATGTTTCTGGTCCCAAGAAAGGAGGGTACTTGGAGACCAACTCTCTCTTTCCTAGCTGAACACTTTTCTCAAGGTTTCTTCCTTTTGGTCATTATCTCTGCAAACCTTATTCCCTCTTCTTTTACCCCAAGACTTTCTTGGTGTCTATGGATCTCAAGGATGCTTACCTTCACATCCCCATCTATTATCTTATCTGGAATTTTTCACATTTCTCTTCTCTCTTCCTTGCATTTTCAGTTCTGTACTTTGCCCTTTCTACAGTCCTGAGGGTATACACCAAATGCCTCACTCCTGCCATTGCCTTTTGCATGGTTCAAAGAATTCAGATCTTTCCCTGTCTAGACACTCTGGTTATTCAAGCTCCTTCCTCCAGTGCTGTTACGGCACAATCTCAGGTTTACTACTTCCCTGTTACAGATTCTAGTGTTAACTAGAAATTTCCAGAAATTAGTTCTGACCCCTTCCCAGGATCATATTTCCTTGGCTGCAGCCTTCATGCTGGCATACCTGCATGCGCCCAAGGTTCTGCCTCTAATTGTTTTTTCCAATCCCTTCTTTCCATGGAATCTATCTCTGCCATTGAATTTCACAAGGTTCTCGGGTTCATGGCTTCCACCATTTCCATGCTCCCTCTTACCAGGCTCCATATGAGAAAGCTTCAGTGGTACTTCAAGACAGTGTGGCTACAATATTCCCACCCCCTGGGCTTCCTGGTACCTTTCCCTCCCTGTTTCAAGCTCAAGCTTCATTGGTGGATTCATTTAGATTTTCTCAACTCATGGCTTCCTTTTCAAGCTCCAGACCCAACTCAGGAGCTCTTCACAGATGCCTTAGACAGGGGGTGGGGCCTCTCAGAATTTTCAGAAACAATAGCACAATGAAGTGGTATGTCAGCAAGCAAGGGGGCAAAAGATCTGATCTTCTTTGAAGACTAGCTGTTAAGGTCTATTATCTAGCTATCTAGTATCAAGTAACTCTTCAAGTAGTTTACATTCCCTCAGATCACAATCTAGTGGCAGACTCCTTGAGCAGGTCCACCACATAGGCTCACAGAGATGTGTTCCTGGACGCAATCCATCTGTGAGGTATTCCTCAGGGAGATCTTTTTGCATTCCCTCTGTACAGGCAGCTTCCTCTATTCTGTTAGCATCCCAATCCTCAGGCTTGGAAAGTTGACTCCCTATCTTTTCCTTGGAAGGGGATGTTTTCAGTATGCCTCCCCCCTCCCCTGCTGCCACTAGTACTGCCCAAGATCAGACAGCACTCTGCCATAATCTTGCTGGTGACTCCCTTTTGGTCCAGGCAGCATTGATTCCCCATTCTTTCTCACTTGACCCAGGGCAATCATCACAATTTTCCTCAACGGGTGGATCTTCTCACACAAGACAAGGAGTCTGTTATCCATCCTCAATTGTCCTCTCTTCAAATGACACTGTGGGTGACAGGGCTTTGATCTCTTTTAGGCACCTCTTTTCTGCGGATGTGCTTTGGGTTCTGCATAAGGCTGGGAAACCTTGTACCAGGAAATCATATGTATCCAAATGGATGCATTTTTCTGTTTGGTGCCTCTCGCCGTCAGAATTCCCTTTATGTAGAGGTTCCTCTGGTTCTGTCTTATTTATGTGATCTGCTCCATGCTGTATTGGTCCTGCTCTGGTCTCTCTATTTGAGGTCAAGTAATTTCTTAAAGGCTTACTTCATATCAGGCCCTCCAGAAAGCAGATTCTACCTTTCAGGGACCTCAGTTTTGTACTTGAAAAATTGACTTGGGCTTCCTTTGAGCCTGCTTCTTCAGCTTCCTTACAACTTTGTACTTTGAAGACTGGTCTTCTTTTGGCTCTCATTTCAGCCAAGAGGGTGTCTGAACCTCAGGCTGTCATGGCTATTCCTCCTTTCTTAGTTTTCCACAGATGCAGGGTGTATCTTTGTACTAATCTGTCTTTTATACCCAAGGTAGTCAATGAGTTGTCCCTTAATCAGTCTATTCTTCTCTCTCTTTTTTCCTTCCCCACAGCAGTCAATGAGAAAGTTCATCACACCTTGAATTTGCATAGACAGCTCAGGTATTGTTTGGATAAAACTAAAGTTATTCACAAATCTGAGCAGCTTTTTATTTCTTTTCATCCTTGGAATTTTTGGTTTAGCTGTTTCTAAACAAACTATCTCCTCCTGGATTTCTAAGGCCACTTCTTTTGGTTATTCTTTTCATGGAAATGTCTTTCATCATCAGTAAAAGCACATTCTACAAAGGCAGTTGCCTACTGTGGTGCTTTTATCAAGGGCCTGGGTTCCAATTCCATTCTTGAGGCTGCTTGCTCGGTCCTCTGTTCAGGCATTCACTAAGCATTACAAATTGGATGTTATTTCAACAGCCATGGCAGGCTTTGCTGGGGCTATCCTGCATGGGTTTCTGGGGGGGGCTTTTCTGTGCCGTCCTCCTCCCAAGCTTCCTCTTGAGCTTTTGTACTCTCCCTTAGGTTATGAATACTACAACAGTGATATGGAAGGACATAGTACAGTTGTGTAAAATCTTACCATAATACTAGATGTCCTTCTCTTCACTGTTGGAGTATTCGCTCCCTGCCCACTACTCCCTCTATTTTAGCTCTTGCCTTATGGTTTTTACCCTTCCGGCTGAAGTGTCCTTTGTTTTCTTATTCCTTTTTCTCATTCTGGATGTACATGTTTTCTAAAGACATTCTGCCCTCCTGGGGCGTTATCAGTTCTGAATGTGTGCATCCGTACATCACCTTTATGCCCTACACTATACACTGGGAGCATACATGTGAAGTATGACGCCTATAAGTACTAAAGGTTTTGGTATACTGGCCTGATTTTGGACTATCCTTGGCAGGAGGTCCCTTAGATAAAAAAATGCTGCAACAGTGAAGAGTAGGGCTTCTACTGTTATGGTAAGGTTTTACACAACTGTGCTTTGATTCATAGAATCTTCTGTTTCCTGTAGAAATGTTAACTGCATCTCTGTCTGAACTGGCACATTTGCCATAGTCCATGTTCCTTACATGGATAACTGCTCTTCTGTTTTCTCTGACATTTGCAAGATGTGAATCTGAGTTGCAAGCTGTCTTGGTGGGTTGACCCTATCTGATTTGTTTTTGAGGCAAGATATCGGTAACAAGAAAAATCACTCATTCATGTCCAGTGTTGTTTCAGACATTCTTTGAATCAAGACCTCCGTCTCCCACATGCATAAGCAACTTGGCCACTCTCTCAACTGAGCCAAGTCCTTTAGAATAGGCAGTTGGCTTTGGTATTTTGGGATTAAAAAAGGACAACCCATGACAAATAGACTACTTCCAGTAATTTACTGAAATTTTTCTAAAAAAATTGCTCTTCCTCTCACTGTTATTGCTGTAAGACTGTCTTGAAATTGCCTGCATCAAGGGATTTCTAGCTAGCAGTTTAATTGGTTTGTGGTAGCTTTGCACTTCCGAGTCTCTTCTACTGTGTTTTTACATTAGGAGGACTTGGTTTATTCATCATGTGGCAGGGAGGGGTTTGCCTTGTCTGTCTGAGTTGGGAAATGCACAAAAGGACTCATAATGTAGTCATTTCAATGACCGAAGAACTCATTAGTTATTTTCTGTGCTGCTATGTGTTTTGAACGTTTGTGTGGGTTAGCAGTGCCCTGCACAATAGCAAACACCTAGAAAGCAAATCCTTCTGGTAGAACAGTCTATAAAACTGTACTCTGTAAAGCAGCAATACAGAACAAATACCTTGTGAGCTGACAAGCTTAGAACAGCTAGTTGGGCATCGCGTGGCAATACCCACAGATTTAGTAGAACTCAGTATTCTGTAAAGCAAAGTTAGTAGAATGTAATACTGTTTAGCATAATCTGCCCATATGAATCACCCTTAATAGCCTTCTAACCCCAGTATACTGCTGCTTGTAGTTCACCAATCAACGAACTGGACTGTGTGGATATGCAATTTCCTAACTTCTCTGCAGCCAGCTTGGTGGATATAGGCATATACCAATTATCTCATGTTTACTGGCAACCATTTAAACCTGAAACAAACAGACACATTATAAGAGAAGTGCACTTACACAATGACACTGGAGTTTAAACTCTCACATACCAGCACAGATCATTTTGTCGAAACTGTGCATACAATGCCTGCCTCACATAGCATGCAACACAGACGCATAGAGTAACGCATGTTGAGCCATTTAAAATAAATTTTCTTATAAAAAAATTGCCTAGAATCCCCATTGTCAAAGCTGTGCCTCAGCAATTCCAAAGACACTCAAAAAAAAAAAAAAAAAAAAAAAACCCACCACACATTACTGTCACTCTTAAGTGGAGCCCCAAACACTAAGCACCTGAACAAGCAAACGCAATCCCCAGGACTCTCGTCATAGGGGGCTCCATTGCAAGATATACTTATGCCCCTCTAACCAGGCTGAACAAGGATAAGATACCTGTTACTTGCTTATCTGGAGCCAGGGTCCACCAACTCAGGCACACACTGAAGTCATTACAGTACATGTACCAGCATGTGTCAGTCATAGTCCACGTTGGAGTAAATGACCTGAGATGTAGCCCCTTGGACTACATGAAATGAGACGTTATGGACCTTTCAGACTGTGCATCTCATGCTGGTATGAGCCTAGCACTCAGCAGCATATTATAGTCATCAAGCATGATGCCATAATATGAGCAAAAATGATTCATTTCAACAACTGGCTGCCTTTCTTGTGTCATTCTAAGGGATCCAATATTTTTCATCTTTGGACCATGTTGCTTTGCCATAGATGGCCTACACACCTTTTCCTCTATGCTTTTGAATACTGTGTTAAACTTTATCCTTCTCCATAGTGCCTTTTATGGAATCTTCTAATAAAGTAGAGTCTGGATAAAGAAAGAGGGATTCCTGTTTTCTTGAATTAGAGATTCTGAGTCTGAACAGGAGAATGCAGGGAAGGATTATTTATTTCATTAGACTTCTGATTCAGACTCCAAGGAGACCTCAGTTTTTGATTCTTCCTATGGGGGTTTATCTTTCTCTGACATTATCGTTAGAATGTCCCATTGTTTTCAGTAGGAGAACACTGGTTTCTCAGATCATCAGAAAATACTGAAGTTGTTACTGAAGGATTTTCCAGAACCTCTGCCTAAACCCATACCTCTCAACCTGGAAACATAAAAAATCTGGACAAAGCCCATGAAAAATAGGTACAAATCTGTATGCTGATTAACATATAATTTGCATACATAATTATGTAACCCCACCCACTCTGATGGAATTGTGGGATACCAACTTTCAAATGCAAACTGAAGAACAGACAACCAAAATACAGCACCAGAGTCCCCCTGCAGCCATTCCAATGTCCCATTACCTGGCTATTTCGCCCCATTTACCATAAACACGAATGTGTGCATACTGCTTTACTTCTACAATGATTATTTGGGTTTTATTTTTACTTTTTGCAGTACATCAATGCACAAACACTAACAGACATCTGATAAACAAAGCAATACTGTCTCACAATGAAAATAGACTTGGCATTAAAACGTCTCTGCCGTTGAAACTCACATTCATTGAAACAGCATTGAAACACACACCACATCCAAAGAAAATGGATATGGCCAGTGGTGGATAAAGATTACCTTTGGGCTGTTTTCAAATCCTTGTCCACTTGCACACAAAACAAGAAACATACATGTATTTTCTTCGATACATCTTCTTGACTTTATTAAGTTATATTCCTTGTATAATACAGCACTCTTGTTAGAGCGCTTTTTAAATTTATTGTTTGAATGAATATTTTTCCAGTAAGCTGCACTGTAGGCAATGAAAGAAAATGCATGAACCAATAATGACAAAACTGCCCAATTCAGAACATTTCCATCATAAAAGTCTACTTCCATACCCAAACTATAAACAGAATGACAGTAGTGTAAACTATAGGCATCTTGAACAGTTTCTCGCACTTATTTTCAGTTTCAGTTTTTTTTTGGGGGGGGGGGGGCAAAAGGTCAAAAACCATGGACACATTTTAAACATTGCTTGTATAATTTTGGAAAGTTGCTAGAATAAAATGTGTTACCACCATGCATGTTACTGGCAAGCCTTGAACCCAGAACCCTATGCACTACAGTCAGAACAACATACCAGTCCACTATTCTAAATCAGCAGTTTCCTGAAAAATAGAAAGACTGAAACTTAATGGCGATCATTTAGTGAATTCAGTTCTCACTTCTCACCATAGCTCTCAACTTCTTAGCACAAAAAACCTGGACAAACAACAAAGCCAATAATGGGGAAATACATTTTCAGTTCTCACTTCTCACTCACCATAGTTGTAAACTGTTAGCACAAAAAACCTGGACAAACAACAAAGCCAATAATGGGGGAATACAAATTCTGTTCTCAGCTCTCAACTCTTAGCACAAAATATCTGGACAAAGCTCAGAAATGGTGGTGGCTAGGGACTTTAGGCTCTTTTTACCCTGTACCTTTTTGAGCCTGAATACCTCTAGCCACCAGGTGTATTACATAGGAGCATTTTCACACACACACACACACACACACACACACACACACACACACACACACACACACACACACACACACACACACACACACACTATGGGCCAATGTCCAATCAAAATATAGACTCCACAATAAAAGTATATGTATCTAATTTATTTTATAAAAACCTATAAAGAAGCAGCTTGACAGATTTATAGTGGAACTCTATTTCATAGTCATACCAAAGACTGTGTAATTTAACTTACCCTAAGAGCTTTCCTTGACTTAACTAATGTAAAAGTATAACAAGCTCCCTGAGTGTTAGAAGTCGAACTCAACAATTCTATATTTAACGATGTTCAAAATTCAGCACTCAAAAGTGCCTTGTAAGCAAAGTTTGCATGCAAATATCTACAACTAATTGTAAAAAGACACAAACTTTCCAGTCTAAATGGGTATGACACATCTCTACAAAAAGCAACATGCCTTGTAAATTTCCTCTGAATACCTTCAACATCAAGAAGATCTTCCTTTTTATATGAACAGTATAGCATATTTTGCTCAGTTATGGGGTGAATATTCGTTATAAACTTTAAAAGGCATTCTTTAGATCTTGTAATAAAATTCTTAAGAACTAATCCAGTAGCATTTAAAGTCTTTGCTTTAACTTTTAAGGTATTAGACCTAACTCTCAAATCACAACATACTGTAATACCCAAGTGTTTCTATTCTATATAGTTCTGTAACTCATAGAGGCCTAAGTTACCTTTACATTCAAACATAGGTTTCCTATAGAGTAAAACAGCACATTTATCCATATTAATTTTTTGCCCAATTTGATTTAGCCATTTGTTGTCATCTAGCTGATAATTTAGCTACATTAAAATCCCATTATGTGGCCACAGCTACAGGATGTTCCACTTCTGGTCATAGTGCTGCAGCAATTGTGTCCATAATCACATTATGCAGTAAACAACATGCCACATACTTGGAACACATTTTACTTGGCAAATATTATAGTATGTCATCAAAAGCATCTAGGCGGCTGTAATGTATATTTGGACTGGCAGGCACATCCTCTGCGGTGTGCTTTGATTCCTTTCTTCCAAAGGACTTTACACTGTGTGAGCAGAAACGGCTGTAAAGGGGATGCCACACTCTCAAAACAGGCAGCCCATGTGTGCTGTATGGCTGTGCCAGATGTGGGACTCAGAGTCATGTGTGATGGCAGGGTGCTGGGAAGAAACATTCATTATGTGCCTATGACACACACACTTACACCCTTTGTTTCCTTACCTGATTCACTGTTCTTGCTGCTGCTTGCAATTCCCGCATTATCCGTTCTCGCTGCCATTACATAAAACGAGTGCTGCCTGCCATTTCTGCTTGCTTGGAATTCCCAAATGAGTGCTGCCTGCCATTTTGCTGCTGCTGTTTACCCATTCCCGCATGCAGCCAGCCGTAAATGATGATGTGAGCTCCTTGAGCTCAATTCCGACTGGGTGGTAGCCCTGACAGAGCGGACATCTTCGCGCACGTGATTATGTCGGCTCCGACAGCGCAATATTCAAAAAATAAAAAAAAACAAAGCAAAAAAAATCGGAAATGAGTAATTTGGTATGGTTGGGAGGTATGCCTATACCTCCTGTCTTGACTGCTTTAAAAGATGTGTGTCTTACTGCCTGCAGTTTTCCTGATAGTCAGCCAGCTGCCCCTAAAAAGGTAGATAAGATGTATAGTATTCTGCATGCTTTAAAAATTTTATACATAGTTCCCCAACCTGACATAGCAGGTATATCTGTAGTTGATCCCACTGCTGTTAAGCACTTAGTTAATTCCAGTCCTACTGATAAGGATTGTAAAATTATTCATTGGTGTGGAGAGAAGTGTTTCCTTCTCCAAATTTGATTTTCAGAATTTTGAATTGTCAGGCTGATAATGTTAGTTTGTTTTGACAAATTCTCAGACTATGAAGAATGTTTTATCAGTGTTTTGTTCTTGTGAGGAAAAAAAATGCTTTACATAACTTGTTTCTTCTGTTGCGCAAGTCACTACTCATTGTTTACAATGTGTGCATGACTTTTGTCAATAACTCTTCCAGGGCACGACCACTGGTACTGTTTTAAGGAGGTTTGCATGGCTGCATTCTCAGACTCTCCCAGATGATGATAAAAGTGAGATCTTAAACTGTCCCTTGGATATAAATATTGAGTGTTTGGCTCCTCTGCTGCAGAGGTGATCAAAAAGTGTGGTGAAAGGGGCCAGCTGATCCATGGAATCTCTAAGATTTTTCATAGGTTCATAGGTAGGTACTAGGCTGTTGGCCCTAAGGCCTCTATAAGGCTAGCCAAAAAGGTACCCTAGCTTTCGCCACCCAAGAAAATTATTTTCCTGTGCCCCTGTCGAGCAGAGCCACAAAGTGATCCCTAGGGTGAATTTCCTATCTCCCATCCAGTCATCAAGATTTTTCTGGAAGAGTGCTAATGAGGAGCTTTGTTTGATATAGATAGGTAGTTTGTTCCAGAGTATGGGAAGTCTCTGGGACAGGAATCTATCCGTCCAGCATGTTCTGTTTATTGTGGTGACATGGTTTAGGTCCCTTGAGCGTGTTTCACCTCTCCTTTTCAAATTTTTCCAAGGGATTTCCCATCTCCTCATCCGATTTTTGGCAAAACACAATAAGCAGTCTCAATAAATTACAGGTAGACACATGTTGAATAAGAAATGACAAGTGAGTTCCAAAAAGAAGTCGCGGACCTCCCAAAACCAAAGAAAGTCCAATAAGTCTGAATTACTATTCAGGAGACCTTGTGAACCTCTCCTAGCCTGGTCCCTATTATTCTTCCAGAAGGTCTGAATCTCCATTTTTCTCTTTGGCAACAGACATGGGTTCAGAACATCATTCATCAAGTTTACAGTTGTCAGTGGGAGGAAATTCCTCCTTTACAGGGTGTGTCAGTTGTTATCCACCATATCTGACATTTTTGTTTCCACCAGTTTTTCTCCAATACAACCAGTTCATCCTTCCCATGTGGGAAAGGGTTTTTATTCATGGATGTTCCTTGTGCCAAAGAAAGACAATGCTTGGAGACCAGTTCTGAATCTTTCTGTCCCAAACCTGTTTGTGACAGTGGCCAAATTCAAAATGATGTCACTTCACAACCTGTTTCCTCCTTTTCCTCTTTCCATGTTCCTGGCAACACTATACTTAAAAGGTAATTACCATATCCCAATTCATCCAGACTACAGATGTTTCTTAAAGTTTTGTGTGTCTGGATCCTGTTATCAGTTCTGTGCCTCATTCTTTGTACTATCTACTGCACCAGGAGTGTTCTCAAAGTGTCTCCACTTGTAGATCATTTCAGGCTACAGGATGTCTACTTTTTTGCATATTTAATAGGACTTGCTTATTTATTTTAACTGTTAGGAATATACCCTTTGAGTGAGATAGCTCTTAAACAAACTGAGATTCCAAGACAACATTTAAAATTAATTCTGGACTGTTTCACACAGGATTGCATTAATGGGATGTCAACTATACACCTTAGTTCAAAGAGCTTTTCTTTCACCAGAAAAACTAGATGATTATCTAGATCTGTTTAAAAGGTTTTCTACTCAGATTCCATCAGTGTGAGTGAATACCACAGGATTTTTAGTGTCATGGCAACTATGTTTCCTGTGATACCCCTGGCAAGAATACACACAAGAAGGATACAGTTGTATCTGAAATATCTTTGGTCACTGCTTCAGCACCCTTTATCTTTTCAAGTCCCACTACTGGGATTTGTCAGAAGAGAAATCTTTTGGTGGAGACCACAGATATCATTAAAACTAGGTCTTCCCTTTGCCATCCCTGCTCCAAAGCAGTCAGTCACCATAGACACTTTAGACTTTGCTTGGAGAGTAGTTTTCAGGAGGGATAAATGTGATAAATTGGACACCAAGCCGCAAGCATATAAATACCAAGGAGATGCTTGCCCTCATCATAGGTTCGTAGGTCTGCACTAGGCTAACTGCCCTTGTGGGCCATTTTAAACATAGCCAGTTTTCCCATTTGAGAATCAAACCTGCACCTTATGTTTGTAAGGCAAACAACTTATGCATTATGCCAAACCCCAACATCATCAAGACACTTAACTCTCTGAAGCATCCTTGGTCCTCACAATCTCCTTAAGTGGTTACAGACAGTACCTCAGTCATCTGATGCTTCAACAATGAAGGGAAAAAGTCATCATATCCCCTTTGCAGACTAGTCCTGTTAGCTTTGGATACCACTCCACAGCACAGTTTCACTGTACAGTCATTCTACATTCTGTCAGAGCCAACATTTTTTTTCAGTCAAATGGAGAAGGACCAGGACAGACCCTCACAAATGGACACTGGATCAAGTGAATATGTAATATATTCGTCAGGGTTGCATCAGAGAATGCCTTGTAAGTCAGGCATAAGTCACCTCTCAATAAATGATATGAGATTGAGTAAAGGATAGAGCCTTTTGTCAGTCTGCATAATACATGCATCTTATGCTTTGTAATTTTTAGTAAGAAACCTCTGGGTGCGCTCCTGTTGGTGTAAGTGCCTGATTAGGTGCATGCAGAAGCGGGAGCATTGTATGGGCCTAATGAGCGCCAAGTGCAATGTCACTAGGATTTCTTTGACCTTGATGCCATGCTTTTACTTATAAGTTGAGCCACACAGAAAGATTTCCTCACTACAGTAGCTAAATAGTGGTCAAAGTTTAGGTTACTATCTATCTGTGTTCCTGGGTCCTTCACCACTGGGTCTGTTTTTAGAAGTATGCTATCAATAATATAATTTGCAGGAATGTCTGATTTACTGAAAAGTATGGTTACACATTTTTTAACGTTTAATCTCAGACCGTGGATTTGCGCCAGTCGTTTGTCATTTTTAGGCCTGTTTGTAGGATATCAGCATCATTTGGGGATTCAATGATTGCTCCCAGCTTACAGTTGTCAGCAAACTTGGTGAGCCAGAACCCCCCAACATTGGCCTTCACTTCAGAGAAGTATATACTAAACAGAAGTCCCAACACTGAACCCTGTGGTACACAGCTAGTAACAGGTTTCTTATTATAAGTGGATTCACCTATCCAGACGTGTGTTCTGTCAATGAGCCAGTCTGCTATCCCTTTGATGATTTAGGGGTTTATGCCTAACAATGTAAGTTTGTCTATGATCCCCAAGTGGGGGATTGTGTTGAAAGCTTTGGCCAGGTCTAAGTGGTGTGTACCATTTTACCCTCATCCATGGTCCTGGTGACTTTCTCAAAGAAGTAAACCAGACTGAGCAGGTAAGACCTCCTTTTGACAATGCCTAATTGGGTCTGGTTCAGTGTTTAGAGATTTTCTGTGTTATTGATCAGCTCCATGATAATTATCTCTATGGCCTTGCATGTAAGACTGGTCAAGCTTATGGGTCTATAGTTCCCTGGGTCAGTTAATAGGCCCCCCTCCTTGTGCAGAGTGATGACTGTTGCGGTACTCCTTCCTCCGAGACAAAGCCAGTCCAGAGGCTGTGGTTAATGAGAGTTTCTAGTAGCCCTAATAGATCCTGTTTTATTCTATTTAAGAAGCATCCTGGAATATTGTTGAGACCCATGGACGCTATGTTTTTGACTTTAGCAAGCACAGTAAGGACCTGTTACATCATAATGATCTGTAGAGGGATGGATGTGGATGTTTCTTTGGGTGTAGTAGGAGGTGATGGGAAGGGGTTTGAAATGAACTTGGTGAGCAGGTTTGCTATACCAGGATTCCAGCAGGGTGGTTTATTTCATGGATTTGACTTGGACAAGTACTGCGTCATCTATGCAGCTTTGAATGTGGTTGTACAGTGCTTTTGTTTACAGCACAGAGTAGGCCTCAATGGCATCCAGGTTAGGGGTGTCTTTGAAGTTTAATAAGCTGCCACTTCGTTTGAGGTAAATGGCCTTAGCAAACTTATTAACAGGTATGGAGTTTGATAGCCATCACTGTTTAGCACTAAGAACACTTAACTGGCTTGAGCTTCTTCACAATCTGTGTTATGCCCAGCTCACTTTAACCCTTAAAATCATCTGTACCTCATACCCCTACTCCAGTGCTCCTTCCAAATCATTCCCATCAATCAAATAATAAACAACTGCTTACATCTACAAATCACAGAGAGCTTCTGGGGTCAGTCTCCACTCCAACAGTGTAGCTCAAACTTGGAATAAAATTCCTATATCAATCAAGTCCATTGCATATCTTCATCTTTTCAAACCATTACTAAAAGATGACTTCTCTACCTCCTGACTTCATGCTCCCTATCTGAGACATAGCTCTTTAACACCAATCATCACCTTTCTTATACCTCCCTTTAAAGGGTTGAATCATTTAACCTGCTTATCCCCTGCAAATACCCCCACTTTGTTGTACTTCTTAAGGTCCTACTTCTAATTAGCACAACCAACTTACTATTCAATCACTACGTCTGTGTCAGCACTCATACCAGCTTATCACCTCCAGTACCTTACTCCATTGTATTTCTTAAGTTACTGCTACCTACCATATACACCACTCTTCTATCTGTAAAGTCTCAGTACAAGGCTTGTAAATTTAATGTTTGTGAATATTAGTACAAATGTTGTTGTACTGACTGTCAAGCTATGTATTCACTGAAGCTGCATTATAACATTTTTTATTGTAAATATTGGTTGCATTAAATGTTACTTTGGAGCTTTTCTCCTCAGGCCTCCACTGAAAAAAGGCACATTTGACCAGTCAAACATTCCCAGAGAGCAAATATCTATAAATAAATAAATGAATACAATTTAATTTAGCAACTCGAACCAAGCATGGAGCACTTGGAAACGCTTTTGCAAGGTTTGTACAAACTGTGGCAGATATAACAGGATACATTGTAAGATGTGGTTTCACTATGAAAATATCTATTCAGGCATAACTTGCATCATTCTACAGTTTTATGCCTTTAGGGTTTCAGTGTTATCGCTATGAAGCATTCCAAAGAAGGCATGTTACCACCATACTCTTCCCTTATTAGACCCATCAGTGAATACATTGCTCCCTTTGATATGTACAACTCCAAGCATATTACACAACTGTAAATGCCCCAGTGATTTTTACCTCAAAAAAATTAAATGCCTTAAATCAGTTCTTCAACTAGTTTACTAGAGTAGCAGAGCTGTGTGTATAATCAGTATCCTACTTGACTGCTTTTAGGCGAAACTATTTCTTGCTTTTTGAGCCATGAAAGAACCAATCTTATTTGACCTCCTATTTCTTCACAAAACCAGTGGCTGTACAAACACCTAGCGGACAGGTTCCTAACTCATCATATTCCCAGTCTGCGGAATACATTACCACTATAGTTCATGCAACATACTACTTTGTCCTAAAGGTTAATCTTGATGTCTAAATGAACAGACACACATTTACGCCAGTGCTAACATGTATGGCCCAGTTTCTTTTGAGACTTGGGCGCTATTAGCTATTCATAAAGACTGGTGAGAATTTTCTGCCTCTTAGGGTCTCTGTGATCACTTTCTCAGTTCTGTTACTATTGTTTGTGATGTTCTTCGTGTTTCACTGTTGCAGTCATTACATTTGGGTAATCTGCTGGCAGGTTGCCCTCAGTCGGCCTGAATTCCAAAGTCTTGGGTCCTGTGTCGATTGCTGTCTCTTCCTCCATTACGTCAGGTCGTCAGGGGTATAAAACAGGCAGCAGATGCCATTTTCTTCAGTCTTTCTTGCTGCGTGGTGCCCAAAGCAGAAGCAGTTTGCAAGTGCCGGTCGGCCGACTCCTGAAATTTTCGAATTCGAGTTTCAGAACCGAAGTCTTCACTAAAGCTAAGTACCCTGTTGGGGAAACTTTTTCTTGCTGCATACCGATGTCAGTAAAAGTTAATAATTGCATTACTTGTGGGAAGCAAATACCTCATAAGGATTTCCATTTGTACTGTATTTCTTGCCTAGGTCCTGATCATAATGTGCCTAGCTGTCGGATTTGTGCTAGATTTAACCAACGCACTATTAAGCATCGGTATATCTTTGCCTCAAAATATTTGGGAAACAGATTTAACTATCCTGAAATGTCGTTGGATAGCAATCCGACTACCGGAGTTCACAAAAAACGCAAAGAAAAGGGCAGAGACAGACCGTCGAGGTCCAAAACCGACGAAGCTTCTCCTAAGCCAGTCGCCGGTACTCAGTGAGGCGCTTTCGCAACCCTTGATACCCACTACTTTTGAGTCGCAGGCCTCTACCGAGACCCATGTGGAGTCTGGCATGCCGCGAGATTCTCAAAGTATTGTACCTACGAATGTCTCTCCCTCGGATGGGTCCGGAGCTGCTGAGCAGGCACTGGCTTCTGAGGGTGTCTTCTGGCCTCAGCATTTCTATATAAAACCGACGCCAGCTTCAAAATCAAAGACAAAAGCAACTTCTAAAGCTAAAAACCGATGCATGAGCCACATGCTCAGGCCTCTATGCCCAAAAAGCAGATGATCAAAATGGCTGAAGACCTAATTACCTTGATCAGGGGTTCCCAACCCCCTCCTGATAAGAGGCCTAGGCAAGACACTGATTATAAATCTTCAGATCAGGTTTCTATTTGTTCTGATTCCTCTTCTGATCAGGAATTTTATGTACCACCCTGAGGATTCTGATACAGAGGAATCTATCCCATCTCCTCCTGAAAATTATTCCTTTGGAGAAACCTTGCATACTTTGAGGGAGCACTTTCACTGGGCGAGTCAAGATTTCTCAGAATCAAAAAAGAGGCTTAGGGATTTCCTTCTTCTCCCTCAGCAATAGGCCTTTAGCCATACCTCCTGTTTTAGACATTGTAGATGATGTATTTTCAGAGTCAAGCTTGACTCCAGACTCCTTACCTCCGGCTCCTAGCAAGCCAGATGGATATTACAGGGTTCCTGACTCTCACAAATTTTTATTTAAAAACCCTGCTGCTGACCCTGAAACTATTTCACGGGGTCCCAAAGGTGTAAAGGCCTCAACAGCAAAAAATCCTACCCCCTCTGATAAGAGAGTCCAGGGCACTGGATAGATGGGGAAAGAAGGTTTATACATCTGCGACCTTGGCAGTTAGGGCCTTAAACTGCCAGTTTCATATGCTCAAGTATCAACAGCTTGTTATGGGATTACTGAAACAGAAAATGATGTTGATTTCTGAATGTGCAGAGAATAAAGAATTGCAGGAATTATTGCATTAGAACAAGTTGGAAAGCATACTTTGCAATGTGGTTTTGATTCCTTAGAGGTCTCCTGCAGGGCCGCAGTTACTGGATCTGTGATTAGAAGGCATGCCTGGCTAAAAGAGCAAAATTTGCCTGATCATGTTAAAGCTAAATTGTTGGATGCACCTTTACAGCATGATACTCTGGTATTAAGGCAGACAAGGTTTTAAAGAAAATGGAAGACAAAGCTAAGTTTATGCAAACTGTAAAAGACTTCTTACAAGTGCAGCCACCACGATTCAGTAGACACTGGCCTACAAAAAATTGGTCCTTTCCTGTGTCCAACAGAGCTCCACAGGGCAAATCCAGGTGTGCTAAAGGTTCTAGATACCAATCACAGGATTCTTACAGGTCAAAGCAATGGGGTGCCTCTAACTCCAAATCTGGAGGAAATAAAGTGCAACCGTACAGTAAACAGTCTCAATCACTTCCCTCTGCCATCACCAAGCACTTATCTTTTGGCAGCTCCCTTAGGGGGGAAAGTAAGCACTTTATGCTCAAAATTGGCAGTTAATAACCCAGGACAAGTGGGTATTAAACATAGTATCCCAGGGATACAGATTCCACTTCCACACTCTGCCAATTCCAAATGGTTGGCCAGATCTGCCAAAAAATCAATGGGCAGAGGCACAGAAACAAGTTACACCCCTCATGGATATGGGGGCTATTCAGCCAGTGCCAGAACAAGAAAAAGGACAAGGGTTTTACTCAAGACTGTTCTTGGTACCCAGAAAAGACAAGGCCTGGCACCCAATACGGGATTTATCAATTCTGAACACATTCCAGGACATTCCAAAATTCAAAATGCTACCTTTACAGCAGCTTCTGCCCATGCTGGGCAAGAATGCTTGGCTAGTGACTTTAGACGTAAGAGGCATACCTGCATATCCCAATAAGGGAATCGTGCAGAAGATACCTCCGTTTCAGGGCTGGCTTTATGCATTACCAATTCTCTGCACTGCCGTTTGGCTTATCTACTGCACCCATGGTCTTTACAAAGTGCCTGGCACCAGTAATTGCATTTTGCAGACAAAGAGGTATACAAATCTATCCTTGCTTGGACGACTGTCTCATTCAAGCAGAGACCAAGGACATTCTTCATCAGCATCTGGTGTTTGTGAAAAGGCTTCTAACATGCCTAGGGTACACAATAAACGAAAAGAAATCACAACTGGTACCCTCTCAAAAGATAACATTCCTGGGTGCAAGCTTGAATACAACTGCCCATATGGCTTTCCACAGGCTAGACAAACAAAGGCAACTGACTATTTATTTCAAACAGATAGCAACAAAAACCCAGTTATCTACAAGACAAATTCTGCAGGCTTTGGGGTTCATGGCATCCTGCATTCTACTGATTTCATCTGTAAGACTGCATATGAGGAAACTACAGTGGTACCTAAAAAGTTTATGGAGTTAACATTTCACAGTCTGGAAACAATGATTCCTCTCATTCCCTGCCTACAACAGGAGTTTCTTTGGTGAACAGAAGCATGTCACCAAAACATGGGACAGTCCTTCACTCTACCCCCTGCCATCCAAACCTTAACTACAGATGCATCAGACTATGCATGGGGGGTCCCACCTGGCGAGAAGATGCATTCAGGGCATATGGACCCCAAAACAAATGCATCTGCATATCAATCAAAAAGAGATGTTAGCTGTTCAGAATGCCCTGACAGCCTTCAAGGACTTACTTCATCCAGGGCAACTACTGATAAAGACGGACAACACCACAGTTATGTGGTACATAAGCAAGCAGGGACACACACACTCATACCCCCTTTGCAGACTACCCATGGCATTGTGAGACACAGCCTTGAACTACCAAGTACATCTTCAAGCTCAATTCCTGCCAGGAAAGCAAAATACTCTGGCAGACGACTTAAGCAGAAACCTTATGGACCCTCACGAGTGGAAACTGGATCCACAAGTCTTCAGCATGATAACAAAGAAATGGGGGAGCCCGGTCATAGACCTATTTGCCTCTCTTCGGAATTATCAACTGGACAAATTCTGCACAAGGACTTATCACAGACAAGCATGGAAAGTGGATGCCCTATCCTTCAGTTGGAAAAACCTATCAGTTTACGCCTTTCCTCCTCTGCCTCTTCTTCCCAAGGTCCTACTAAAGGTCAGACAAGAAAAAAAAAATGATACTAATTGTCCCGGACTGGCCCCGCCAACACTGGTATACAATCCTAAGGAATATGTCTCAATTCCCAGCTTGGTACTTGTCTCAAATGTCTCACTTACTGTCTCAGCAAAACAATCAGATCCTGCACAATCAGCTCCAAACACTGAACCTGGCAGCATGGCTGATCATGTAGTTATTCAAACAACACCTCTCAGTAAATCTGTGATGGATGTAATTTTGGAAGCCAGGAGGCCTAGTACTAGAAAAATCTTATGCTGATAAATGGAAGAGATTCTGTGCTTGGAACCAAGCACAAGGAACTGACACAGCAGAGCCAAATATTCCTCAGATTTTACAATACTTAACTGAGATGCTTGACAAAGGCCTAGCTTTTTCATCAATAAAAATCCGTGCCTCTGCCGTCTCCACTCATTACAACACAGAGCCACCGATCTTTACTCACCCTTTGCTAAAACAGTATCTTAGTGGAGCCAAAAATTTAAGGCCTCCCAGAAGATCACCAATTCCTGCATGGGACCTCAATTTTGTGTTGGAAAAGCTCACCCTGCCTCCATTTGAACCAGCTGCTACTGCAGATATAAAGTTTTTATCATGGAAAACAGCTTTGCTCCTGGCAATTACTTCAGCAAGACGGGTCTCAGAACTACAGGCCCTCATGGCTATGGAGCCTTTTATTATATTTTACCCAGATAGGCTGTCCCTCAGGTCCAATCCTTCCTTTATGCCTAAGGTGGTTTCCAGTGTGGCTCTTAACCAAACTATTCATCTGCCAACTTTTTATCCAAATCCGCAGAACAAGGGGGAGCGGATTCTGCATTCCTTGGACGTACACAAACAACTAAGATTCTACTTGAGCAGGACTAAAGCTCTAAGAAAAACTGAGCAGCTACTGGTGGCATTTGCTGCAGGATCAGAGGGAAAGGCTATTTCAAAGCAGACTATTTCAAAGTGGATAAGCCACTGCATTCGTTTCTGCTACTTACATCATGGTAAACATGGGCATTAGGTCTCATTCCACCAGGGCTGCAGCTACATCAGCAGCTTTTCTCAGAGGGGGTACCAACCAAAGACATTATAGAAGCTGCTACTTGGAGTTCTGTTCACACCTTTACAAAGCATTATCATTTGCCTCTCTTCTCTAAGTCCAGGGCAGGCTTTGCCACTGCAGTTCTGCAGGGCCTTATAGCAGCCCCTAATGCTGTTTAGCTCCAGCCTCCCATCCATAGCTTTGGGATTCTACCCAAATGTAATGACTGCAGCAGTGAAACACGAAGAACATAGTACAGTTGTGTACACTTACCATAAATGTAGATGTTCGAGTGTATTCACTGTTGCAGTCCAGGTTACTCACCCGCCATCCCCCTTTTATTCTGGGGTTTTCTCTTTCCTTCACTATATTCTACAGCCTTTTTGGTGTATTTGCTTTTAGATGAAGGTAAAGTTTATGTTGTTGCATGTATATATAGTTTATACATATATTTTTGCTCACCATTTGGGGGGCACCTGACATCTGGGGCAAGAAAAGCTAAAGAAAATGGCATTTGCTGCCTGTTTTATACCCCTGACGACCTGACGTCATGGAAGAAGAGACAGCGACTGATGCAGGACCCAAGACTTTGGAATTCGGGCCGACTGAGGGCAACCTGCCAGCAGATTACCCAAATGTAATGACTGCAACAGTGAATACACTCGAACATCTACATTTATGGTAAGTGTACACAACTGTGCTTTTCTGTGCTCCTAAATTTTGTCCAGGTAGGTTATGTAAATTGCATGATGTCATGGTACTGGGGCAAAGTCTGTGCATGAAAACAAAGGACAATTATGTGATCACTTTGAAATAATTAACATTGTTTTTGGTGATGGGAACAGTGCAAATATGCATGCATGTATGTCAGCAGTAATATGAAACAGATTGCTGCAGTCATTTATTCTTTCATTTTAGTCATAAACTGCCATCATAGTTGTACACAGACAGGGCTGCAGGTAATAGTTTTTGGGCCTTGGACACATCTTGAGGAAGTCTGCCATTACCCCCATTTCTGTAAGCTTAACATTAACATGTGAACGTATAACCTTGCCACATACTGCTGGTGACGCATTGTTCTGTAGTTCCCATAGTAAGCTGCACATCCTCCCTTACTGATAGTTAATACCTTGGTCCATTGCCATAATAGGTAGAGAAACCTTAAAGAGATGTGTTAAGCTGCTCAGAGTAGTAAATATGTTATATGTTCATAACAGTAGTAAAACTTTATATGATGTTACTGAGGCCCATGATAGTGTTATTCTTTACTGTGACTTTTTTTTTTTCACTTTGTACATAGTATATAAAGCGGTTCACTGTCTAAGTCTGGTGTAGTAGATTAATTTTATTTATTTATTTATTGCATTTGTTTACTGGGATAAGTCAACTGGTCCTAAAAGAGCCCAATTTCAGTGGAGGCCCGGGGAGAAAAGCTCCAACGAGATACAGGAAAAAATATAAACATTATTTAGTACAGAAGCAGAAACAGTGTTACAGATAGTAAATATAGTAACATATACAGAATATATAGATGTTCCAGCTGCTTGAATGTCAGAGTCATGCAGCCAGGAACTTGAATGGCTGTAAACCCATCTGACTATCTGCGCATGCTTGAACTCGAATATGAGTTCAGGATGCAGCTGCCACACCATTTGCTCACTTCCTAGGATATGGATACAATCAAATGCTTGTTGTGGACCAGGTAAGTGTGGAAGGGGAGATGGGAGGGTACTTTTAGGATTAGGGAGGGGGACAGGGAGTGAAGTGGGGACTGTAGGTTTGGGGAGGGGGGACATGGAGTGGAGTGAGGACTGTAGCGTTGGGGAGGGGGGCAGATTTTTGGTTTAAGGAATGATGGGGACTTTAGGGTTGGGGGATGGGAATTTTAAGTTTAGAGAGAGAGATAATGGATAGAAGGGACAAGGGGATTTTAAGATTAGAGAGTGATAAGAACTTTAGGGTTAGGAACGGGATGGGAATTTTAGTTTTACAAAGCTATGGCAAACAGGAGATGTAATGGAAGTTAGGTTTAGGGTCTGATCTGAAATGGGAGGGGAATGAGAAAGGTTTAAGGAGCAATCAGAACTTTAGGGTTGGGGGGACAGGGATTCTAGGGTTAGATACTCAATAAGATTTTTTGGGGGTAGTGTAAGTGTTCTAGTAGGGATAGTTAACACTACTGGAGCTGGTTTACTGAGAATTGGAGCATTTGCTGAAATGAGTAAATGACAACGAGGATCTCTGCCTTGAGCAAATGTGTCTCAAGCACATGTAGTAGACCCTAGTATATAGTAATGGCCTAATCCAAAAACACACACCCATGCAAGTATGGATCAGTGTTGGGCCAAAAAACTCAATAACAGAAACAAATTGCCCACACTCCAAGTCATCTGTCCAGTTAATAGTGGGTCTATATTAGATAAACGAAAATTTTATTCAGCGAACACTCACATGAGCGAAAACGCTGGAAATCGAAAGGGTGTTTGTGGGGTCGTGGTACAGTGAGGAGTGGGATATTTGCCCTTTCCTCACTGTAGTGCGATCTCGGAGCTGGAATATATAGTTAGCGGGGGGCTAATAAGTTAAATTTTCAGCATTTCCGCTCATGTGAGCATTCACTGAATAAAACTTTCGGTTATCTAATATAGATCCGTTAATAATATAATTTAATATAACATTACATATACATCCCAAAACAAAACACCCAAAGGTGAATGTTAAAGATATGGCATACTGGTTTTGGCAAAAAGCTTTCATCAGTACAATAACCAAAAACATCACAATGACATTAAATACAGCTCCCTTAATGGCTGTTAGTTATTATAATTGCTCGTTAAGGCCTGGTGCAAATACAGCTCCCAATTTAATAATCCACATTTGCTCTTTGCAATTCAACAATGCCTGCCATCCAACCTTATTATTTTTGTTTAAACAAATTTTATCAATAATAGTAAAAGTGAACCTCACAGAGGCATGCCTCATTGTGTGTTTATATAAAGAATTCATAATTGTAGCACATCTGATTTCACTCAAGTGATATTCTGAAATTAAAAGGACAGGAAGTCTGTCCCACATAAAATGCTGAACATGCGCAGGTTGCCAAGTATATTACCCAGTCAGTATTACAATTTCCATACACCAAGATATCAAAAACTAATCAAGTATTCTGAGATGTAAAATGTTTGTCTTTCCTAACAAACTTGCAAAAACTGCAATGTCCACATGGATAACAACCTGTCACTATTTGACCATCCAGACCCAATTGATGCATAACCCCTATCCTTAATCCTAGATTTTTTTATAATGGTTAAACCAACCTGCCATCGTTTTGCCTTTCCTGTATGAAAAAAGACATGTAGGGCCACGGTAGTGCAGCGGTTAGTGTTGTCACCTCACAGCAAGAGGTTCTCCTATTCGATTCTCAGTTGGAGTGCCTTCTGTGTGGAGTCTGCATGTCCTCCCCATGGCCGAGTGACGTTAAAGACATGCAGGTAGGTGCGAGCGTGAATGGGTTTGCCTTCCTTGAAGGTTGGGCGTCAGGCTGGCAACTCAGCACTGTAAAAATCCACTGCAAATCATTAGTGGACTGGAGTTCCGCTGTGGCTACCCCTAACCGGGAAAAGCCGAAAGACATTACTAGTCTGTCATCCATTAACAAAATATTCCTGATAGTCCTGATATTGGCGATACATTTCTTTGTTAGGATGTTGGTGGTCATGTGAATTAAACATTATAATGCCTTAAATTTGTAGGACACTTCAATACTGATTATTACTTGATTTCCTAGTTGCACAACATAATTTTGCTTGCATTTTACTTCAGGGTTAAGGTTAAATGAATTTTGAGGAGAACCATAAACATGATTGTATGCCATACCAGTATAATTTGAGCTGCTGTTTTCTTGATTTTTAGATGTATGGTTTTAATTGCTGACCCATGACTCTCAACTGTAATTAGTGATCATTTCCTTTAATTTTTATCTTAATTTATGACATACATGATGATGATTGTTATTGATTATAAGTGTGTGTGCATGTGTTTGCCCGTTTTGTTTGTTTTATTGAGTGTACTCATTTTCTGATTTGTAAACAGTTTTTGCAAAGGACTGTAATAAACATATTTTTTTATTTTGTAACAAGTTTGTGCCTGAAAAAAAGGGAAAAAGTGGCCCACTTCTCTAATGTGATAAATAGCTGCATTTGTGTTAGTACACTGTGTGTGCATGCGCATCTATAATCTGCCATATCTTTCAACTTTTACCTCCAAAGTTATGGACAAAGAAAAAATAATTAGGGAAAAGCCTTCATATTAAGTACCCTTACTGGTGCTATTAGCTCAAAATAATTTCCTAATTTAGAAGGAATGGAACAAAAGTTTGATAATAAATTAGAGATGTTACCCAAATTTGGGAGAGCTGAGAGGTAGGTTTGAGCATGTCTATGGTTTATGACTGAAAATGGATGACTTTTTTGGTTTCAGTAAATAACTTAAATACATATGCACATGCATACATACATACAGAAAACTAATGGTATTCAGTACCTTCAAAGAAACCAAATTATGAATCCTACCCCCTGCTGACTGTTTTTGTGTTGTAGGAAGTAGTAATGATAGATAAAAGCTAAAATGTGGTGCTGATCGCTTGTACTTGTATAGCACAGGGACCAGTTTGCAAATATTTAAGATCACCACTTGTGAATGTTCTTCTTTGTTATATAGTCAAATTGCTTACTACAGCTGTGGCCCTTGCTGTGACAAATTTAGGTATGATGTTTTGTGATTAAATGATTTAGATCTAAACTGTCTGAAAAATGTATTATGAACTACAGCTGACCTAAGTAATATATTTTTTATGTTAACCAGACAGTACGTAATGTACCTAGACTCCCATTAGTAGTTTTCCCTACTGGTAGATGTAACAAGGTCAGAAAAATGAAACTCCTCATCCACAAAAGACTGACAGAAAAGAACGTTGCTTTTCTTTTGGGAGGGGCAACTACCCATTTTCGGAAAATAATGGATTTTTCTGGTTTTATTGGTTTTGTCCTGAACTCTTACAGTTACCCATACTAGTTTTAAAGGTCATGAAGCAAGTACTCTGCTTGATATGTAAAGTCCACCTATTTTACAAATGTGGAATGCATTGGGTAAGGTACTTGTCAGCCATCTGGTATTGTTGATGTGATAGTGCAGGTTTATAACTGGTTTTATTGTGGTGAGGGTCTTGAGAGTGATGTGTCACTCATTTCATGGGAACTTTAGTGGACATGATTCCCCTCAGGAATCTGTGGGACACTTTGCAGCGAAACAGGCCTTTTAGTCTGAAAGAGTAGCTAGGGATACTGAGACGTGAGATATTTTTTATAAGGAAACATTGAAGCATTTTGAGTTACTTTCAGTTCTTTGTGAGGTATGTGCTAGTGTAGTATTGTTTTCAATGATAGGCCTAATAAAGGATGAATGTATAAGTTCTTTGGATCCTGAGAAGATACCACAAAGAATAAGCTGTGAAAGATAAAAGGATTTTACAACAGCAACTGAGGTATGATGGTCAAAGGAGAATATGTCAGCAGTATAGGCACCTAAGTACCTTGTGACTGTGCCAGAGTGAGATGTATATATGGTAATTGTACAGGCACAAGCTTTACAAATATAAACTGTGCTGCATTTCAGGGAATTGAAGGTAAGCCCATGATTAACACACAGAGCATTTGTTTGGTGTTGTCCTTGCTGGGGAATTAGAATATCAGAATGAAATTTGATAACTACGCCCATTTTGCAGTTTTTGCAGTAATATTCATCATCATCATCAGACTTCATGCCAGGGAAGTGTGTGTGTGTGTTTGTGTGTGTGTGTGTGTGTGTGTGTGTGTGTGTGTGTGTGTGTGTGTGGATCTACTTTGAAATCCTGAGGCCCAATGTGATTATATACCTGAGACGAAAATACCGAAACTTGAAAACCCCGAACATTTTGTGTGTGTCATACCTCTCAACTGTACTGAATCACCCAGTTATTACCGGGTTTTGAGGTCCAAATAATGGGGTGCCACAATTCCCGAGTGGCACCTCTTAATTTCCAAATTTCCCAGCTTTTTTATTTAATTTTTTTCCCATCTTTTTTCGCAATTATGTCATCGCGTTGAGGTGTGCGCGGTGAAGTCAGGTTCATTAGCACCCTGCCAGCCTGTTGGAATTCGGCTGAGGGCTGCTCTGGGCTGAGTAGTGAAAGACTAGTTTACTTACATTAGCAGTGCATATGCTGATCTCGTCGTAGTCACTCACTCATCTTGCATGCTGCAACAAGCCTGCCTAGGATTGGGAATAAAAGAGAGAGGGGTAGGACAGACTCAGATGCACAACAACAACCAATCCGAAGAACCAACTACTTGGCAGTAGAGCAGACGCCAGCCAGAGAGATACTACTGTAGTAGAGTAAAAGCAGAGCAGACTAGTGCGTTTTTTTTTTTTTTTTAATTTAAAATAAGTCACATAAGTGTGTTGATATTTGTTGCATTTGCTGCATAAATTAGAAGGCAGGACAGGAGACTCAGAAGGACTCGCGACTTGGCAAATCATCCCTCCCTCCCTCTGTCCACCGGCACTGGCAGCAGTCAGAGCAGCAGAAAACAAGTCTAACGGACTCGGAGCTGTGTGGCAGTGAATCTTCCTGGTCCAAAGTTGGCAGTCACAACTTTGCAAGTCAATTCAATAATTCATTGTGAAAAAATGTATTTCTTCTGCTGCTTCTTCCCCTGGCTCCTCCTGCACCTCCAGCAGGTAAAATCATATAAAGGCTAAAGCTGATTTTGAAGAAATAAAAAAAAAAAAAAAAAATGAAATGTTTTGACTTTGAGTCATAGTAGACTCACTGAGCCCTGGGCCCTGCATTGTTTTTAAGCACTGTACTGCTAGCTAGTCTGTTCATTTCTGTTGTAAGTGTCGTTTTTATTTGGGAAATTGTACACTTTTGAAAATAGAGTGGAACTATGAAAGGATTTGTAAGTGCTACACAAATGTGGATTTGCAGCGATGCAGAGCTACTAGGCCTGTAAGTTTCAGTGATTATAGTAAATTACCGGATGTAGCCTTTTCTTATTTCCTATTATTTTGCTATGTATTTCCAGGCCAGTCAGAAATAAAGCAATGTTCTGTTAGACATAGGATTGGATTTATAGATATGTAGCACATTGCACAGCACAAATTAGTGTAGGGTAGTGATCCTGTTCAGAGTGTGTGTGATTCTAAAACGGAGACATAGGGGTTATGCAAGGCTCAAAATAAAGTGATATGCAGGAAATGCTAATAATAGCTTAAGAACTGCCTAATGACATGTAGATGATGAACCCCCTGCAAATGAGCAAAACAAATTATACAACTGATGGCATCCAAACTGGTGGACCAATTCAGAACCATATTAAATGGGTACCTTGTGCAGCACCACGTACGTATTTTGGACTCAAGATTTGCAGTGTGCATAACATGTGCAGTGTTATGAGTAGGGTTTGGCAGCAGTATAGCGGCATGTGTTAGTAGCCTCCACTAGAGTCAGTGTCTGCATCGTTGCTCTTCACAGCCATCTTAACCAATAGAAGAGATATGGACATTGCCTTACTTACCAAATGTTCCCAGGCCAACAAACCACGGTCCATTTCTAAGTGGACAGGAAGCTCTTAAGGTACCTAGTCAAATTGTATTACGTACAAACAGAATCAAATGGAATGCATGGTGTAGTCTTTCCTATGGGTACTAAGCATGCCTCTCAACCTGTTAGAGCAAGAAATCTGGACAAAGCCATAAGTAATGGGGGATAAAGGCTGAAAAATAGGGACACTTTTTAAATATTGGTCTTACAAACTTAGGAAGTTTATAGAATAACAGGTTTTCCATTAAGATGAATTTTCTGAAAGGTATAAAGTTTGAACCTCAAATGTCTGTCATTATTTTCTGACTTTACTCCTCAATGATTTCTCAGAAAACCACAATTTTAAGAGAAACAGACCAGAAATAAAAGGCAAAGATCTGAACATTCTGAGAAAATCTGTGCAGTTGAGAGGTATGAGGGGAAGAGAGTACATAAGATTAAGTAACAGAAGTTTTTTAGATTTGCACAAGTTATTTAACCACATGACACAACTGTTGACCTGACCATTCTGAGCCTGATTTTAATTGGCCTAAAAAGTCATAGGCTGCAGAATTCGAGTTCCATGGTATACAGGCAGTACACCTCTGCCTAAAAATGAGACATTCAGATATGGTCACTAATTCCAAGTCAAGAGATGGGGAGGGAACTGTACTGTTGTTGATTGGTATGGGGTTTTGAGTGGAGGGGGCACTGAGAGAAATGTTGGCGATAAAGGAGTTCTTTAGCAGCTAATTTAAGTATGCCAGCTGGCCCAGATGTTTTGTAATACCTGTATTCTAACCTTAGAGAGTTTGGGGGGGATTTGAGATATGTAGTGAACTGGTGATAGGGTATTGCATCATTTTGCATGATTGGAGTCTAGTTGCAGGCAAAGGGCTGTTTATGGATCAGGAATATCCCATAGAGAACATACTCCATGTCAATGAAGAACAGGAGTGTGGCAGTGTGCCCTAAGGATATGCAAGGTGAGTGCTGTTTGAAGAAAATTGAAAGGATGGAGTGCTACCTATGGGTTTATAAAGTGATATAACTGAACATCTACAAAGTTGAAGAAGGGGTTTAGAAGTACAGAGGTAGAATACAGACCACTGTGGTCCTGCAGAGAACTCCAGTTTGAGCTTGGGGATATTCATTGTAAGGGTTGGAGTTTGGTGAGGTGCTAAGGGAGACAGTAATTCCTAAACCTTGGAAGACATTGTAAATAGTATAAATATAGTTGGGGTAATAAGTTGTGGGGAGGAAGCAAAGAATTGACAAGGAAAATTAAAACTGGTCCTTGTGAAGAGAGAAGTGATGTGTGAGTTATGTCCAGGGGAATAATGAGGAAATGCAAAAGGGAGTTGAAAGAGCCTAGATCGTTGACCTCTGTATGGCTGTTCTAGAGAATGTGGAGGTCAAGTGAGGCAGTCATGGCCAAAGAAGAGAACGAACTAAAAAGTAAATGTTAAAAAAATAAAAATGCTGACTGCAGTAGAGCTATCAAAAATGTACATTATTTGGGCAAAGTTTGGATAGGGAGTGCTCAGTCTTAAAACACAGCGGTTCATTTCACACTTTTGCATTGTAATCTAGTGAGTTTAAACAGTTATTTGCATTTTCAGAGAAAATGTATATGTCATTCTTCCATTCAACATTGTCTGCACTGACTCGTAGTCGTATTATATGAAATGATCGTTTTTTCGTTCTTGTTCTTTGCAAGGCAGCAAGACTGTTATTTTGTTTTTGTATGGGATTTGGGAGACTAATATTCTAAGTTCAGTTTGCATTAGCTCAGAGCTGCAGCTGCAGCATCTTGAAGTTATCAGAACATGTAGTCAGCAGGTGCACTGGCACTATGGGTGTGTATGGGATATGGTGGGCAAAGCACTCCTCTTGCAAACACTCTACTAGTCTAATGGTGTTGTAATCAAAATTTCAGCATTTAAGGGATGGAATCAGACTGGCATTAAAGGATGACTGCAGCATATGTCTACTTGCTTGCATTATCTCTGCCTTGAATGGTACAACCTACAATCTCACTTCAAACTTGGATGAAGAGTTTAAAATCTGCAGCCTGTTAATGAATGCAGCACTGCAGTTTTATAAACGAGAGGTTTGACAGAAGGTGCATAGATTAGAATACTGCTTCTGATTTTGAGAATGGAATGCTACAGCGTAACAGTGTTGAGCACTCATATAACTTAATTTTCTTGTGTAATTTCAGTGACCAGACAGACTAATGAGATACTTTGAGATAAGATTGTTGAAAAAACATTTCCTGTAAGAAAACGTATGAGAGGCTGCCAATCAGGCTCTCCTTACTCCTGAGAAAGCTATTGCAACTGCACATAAAACTATAGGCCTGGATTAATAGACAAGTTGCATAGTATAGTATTCACTGTGTGCATTTGGTGTGAATTTGGCTGAGTGTAGCAAAACTGGCCAGTTGTGAAACACAGTTCCACAAGATGCTGCAGTCCATTGAGCTCATGTATGTAACAGAAGGTGTAGGCAAATGGCTATAATAACATGTAAATAACACTGTGTGGGGAAATGAGGCTGCGGTGTAATGAAATACACATTATGTAATTTGAACATAGTCTTGACTGATGGTCATTTTTATTTGCACTAATGCATATACATAAATATAAAAGAGTAAAGCACATGGAAAACGTTGCAGTTGCAGATGGTAAGAATACTTATGGAAGAAGCATCAGTTATGTAACAGCATACTGCAGTTGTTAATGCCAGTACTTCCTGCCAGTTTGTGTAAGGTGGTATCCAGGTGTATGTATTTGAAGCTTCATAATCAGGGGAGACCGTCATAAGTAATTATATTTTTAACAGATTTACTCAACCATCAATTCTTTATCTAATTAGAGCTCCTTAGTATTAAAGTGTTTGTGTTTTGCAACAGAGTTAGATTTACATTGAGAAAGCGACATTACTAAGCTTGAATAAGCATGATGTGAGAGTGTTCAATCTCGCCTTTGTTCTTACACATGGGTTCCGAGCCGAACCTCGGCTCCGTGCTGGCCGCATGCAAGCTCTGCATCGAGAAGAAGCTCGAGATCACCTAATACCCACAATCCCCCTCTGCCTTTACCTCAGATCTAGTTTGCCGCTGCAGCGTTCGCATCACTGGGTCGAGCTCGAGCACCTCAGATAAGAATTAGAATTTTATTCTTACTTTTCTCTGGTTCTTTAGTGTTAAAATCTGTTTATTACTGTTTTTGTGTGAGTGTGGTTAAGTAAGGGAAATCTCGATTCCATTAAGTTTTAAAACTTAGTCAGGTTTCTCTTTCGGGCCTACTCCACTCTTGGATTCGACTGTTGGATTGACTATTTACTGGATTTGACAAATTTTACCGGACTTGACTGTCTTTTTTTACTGGATTTGACTGTAGTACTAATTGCCTTGACATGTCTGAAAAGACCAAATCAGGTTTTAAGCGTTGCCAGTGTGGGCAAAAAATGTCAGTAACTGACAACCATGTTTCCTGTGTCTACTGTCTTGGCCCTCTCCACTTGCAAGAAGACTGTTCTATTTGTCATTCTTTCAGTGGGAGGGTCATGACAGATAGACGCAGGAAATTAATGGACAGGGGTTTGTTAAAACCTTCCTTTCAGGAGGCTTTGGATGCTTCTGACCAGGCATCCAAGTCATCGAAGGAGTCGAAGACGTCGGAGCCCAAGTCATCGGCTCCGAGCTCTTCAAGTAAAGTTGTATCACCGGTTCCACAGACTTCGGGGCCGAGTGTTCAACTGTTGGCAGTTTCCGAGCCCCGAGTCTTGGAACCGGTGACGGAGCTCCCTCCACCGACTCTGTTGAGGTCGGCTCCGTCTTCGATCCCTTCGACTCGTTCTTCCAGGCCCCTCTCCGACACCGATGTGGACCGTGTGGTGCAGAAATTGATGGAGAATACGGCCTTATCCAAGCTCATCTCGGTCTCCTCTCAATTGGTGTCGAGACTTGAAGGCCTTCCACTATCTCCATCTGTTCCTCCTCCGAGACCTGTCCAGTCTTCGGAGCCGGAAGAAGCTGAACTGCTGATTGTGGAGCCCTCGGTGCCAGAACCGTCCTTTTCTCGGTCGGCGCCGTTCACCTCGACTCCGTCCGATCCGGTACCGGAGTCTCGGAGCCGAAGATCCATCCTTGGTTCCGGGACCGAGAGTCGGACCGATTTTTCGGTTCCGACACTCCCTCTCGGGGCCTCGGCGCGGATCGACTCGGTTCCGTCCTCGGGGTCGGTGCCTTCGGTTCCTGTTTCGGGGATTCTTCCCATTTCTTCGGAACCGGGAGATGCCTCGACTCGGGATCCGGGGGCCTTCGACCTCATGAGGAAGGTGTTGTCTACCCAGACAACCACATCAGCAGGGACAGCTTCTCCTCCCCATAAAGGACCGTTATCCTCCTCTGCACCCACGGCTACATCCAAGCGTCGAGCACCGGTGTCTCAGCCACCCCTGGAGGGTGCCCCCTCTTCCTCGGAGGCTTCTTCGGATGCTCCCCACGAAGAAGTTCCTAGGAAAAGATTGTGTAAGAGGAGACACTTAGATTCTCCACAAGAATCTTTGACATCCGATACTGACTTGGATGAGTCAGAAGGGTCCCCTAAGTCACCTTCAGAAGATGTCTCTTTTCTGACATCTTGGAGATCCTAAAACAGAGAGGTGACTGGCAATCCCTCCCCCCTTCTGAGGATGAGTCAGTCTTGCTGAAGGCATTTGGTGCTCGCCCTTCCTCCTCCTGGGTCACTCCGCCCTTCGATGAGTTAATGGAGCTGATTGCTCGAAGGGCGTGGGAGACACCTGACACGGTGGAACCAGTCCCTAGGAAGCCTAATAAGTATATCACGGCACCCCAGGACAAGGCTTACCTCACTAAAGGAGTTCCAGTAGACGCCATGGTGGTGGCAGCGGCCACGAAAAAGGAGATGTCGGAGTCTTCCTCATCTGTCCATCCGCCTAACAGAGATTCTAGGACTATGGACAGATATGGGAAGCGCATTTTTAGTTCAGCGGCTTTCTCTATGCGTTCCCTGAACTATTTGACTCATTTTACACGCTTACAGAGGGATCTAGTCAAAGAGTTGGGAGATACCCTCCAGGGTACTACAGATGCTGCTGTTTCAGAGAAAGTTACAGCACATCTCAATACCCTCACATCCATTGTAAACTCGTCCATGAGGCTGATATCATACGCAGCCGAGGGATCGAGTAGGGCAGCGGCTTCAGCGATTGCTCTTCGTAGGCAATCCTGGATGCGCTTATGTTCGTTTGCGGAAGCCTTCAAGTTTTCCTTTACTAACGCCCCATTTGATGGAGCCACACTTTTTGGCCCTAAAGTGAAGGAGACCCTTACCCGGTGTGAACAGGAGGGAAAGACTCTGTCTGCTGTCGGAGTCCGTTTTTCCACCCCTTCCAGACCGTACCCCAAAGGGCAACGTGGTGGGAAAATGTGGTTTCGAAAACCCCAAGGATCTTTCCCAAACACACAGGGTGATGCCCCCTCTAGAGGCAGAGGAGGGGGCAGAGGTGGAAGACGCCGCCCGGGCGGCAGAGGGGGTCCGCAAAACCAAGGTGACAGGGATACCCCCCCTGGGAAACCTTTTCAGCACTCCTGAGAGGAGGCCCGACTGTCCTGCTCTGGAGGCAGTCGGGGGTCGCTTAGCTTTATACCCTCAGGCCTGGCAAAACATTACTACAGACAACTGGGTAAAAAGCGTTGTTACCAGAGGTTACAAAATCCCATTTCTATCCGCCCCCATTCCAAAGAGAAAACTCCCAGATGTACCACCCCATCTGCGAGCCAGCAGCTACGGAAATTTCAAAGCTGCTAGAAAAAAGAGTCATCCAACCAGTCCCAGCGGACCAAATAGGATTCGGAACTTACTCAAGGTTCTTTTTAGTTCCAAAGAAGACAGGGTCTGGAGGCCGATTCTGGACCTAAGCAACCTCAACACCTTTGTCAAGAAGGAAAAGTTCCGAATGGTCACGCTTCAATCGATCCTTCCATTCTTACAGAAGGACGACTGGATGTGCTCAATAGATCTGAAGGACGCATACTACCACATCAAAATGGCCAGGGCGTCCAGGGATCATTTGCGCTTCCGGCTGGGAGCCAGTCACTATCAGTTTCGAGCCCTGCCCTTTGGTCTGACCACAGCCCCCAGGGTTTTCACCAAATGCATGGCAGTGGTAGCGTCTCATCTGAGACGCCTAGGATTCCAGGTGTTTCCGTATCTGGACGACTGGCTCCTGTCTGCCACCACCAGGCGTCAACTGATTCAGGCCAGGGATTACACCCTACAACTTTGTATACACCTCGGAATTTCAGTAAATTTCGAAAAATCTTTGCTACAGCCATCACAGCATATCTTATTCATAGGAGCGGAATTAGATACGCATCATTTGGTTCTAAGGCTTCCTACAGAAAGGATAGTAGCACTTCAAAACAACATTTCTCTCCTGCTGTCGTCCAAAAAGTCCCCGGCAAAGCTTGTTCTGAAGGTCTTGGGTCTCATGGCAGCTTCTCTCATTGCGATACCATTGGGAAGACTGCACATGAGAGTTCTACAATGGCTCCTGTTTGCACAATGGTCATTCCAACAACTTCCTCTGACTCACGAAATTTTGATAACAAAAACATGCAAATCACACCTAACGTGGTGGTTACAGACTTGCAACCTGTCCAGCGGAAGACCATTTGTGCTACCCGCACCGTCAGCGACGATGACCACGGACGCTTCCCTGATAGGGTGGGGGGGCATCTTTCAGGGACAGACAGTCCAAGGCGAATGGACCAATCTGGAGTACAATCTGCACATCAATGTTCTGGAGTTGAGGGCAGTGTTTTTAGCGTTGCAACACTTTGCTCCCCTTCTTCCTCTAGGGACTATTGCAGTTCAGATAGACAATATGTCCGTAGTCTGGTACATAAACAAGCAAGGGGGAACCAGGTCTTATCAACTATGCAGAGAGGCCATGAGAATTTGGCAATGGGCGGAGTCCACGGGTCGCTTTCTGATCGCAACGCACATCCCGGGGTCATCCAACGTCATAGCCGACAGGCTGAGCAGAGCAATATTGTTGCCTCACGAGTGGTCTCTGAAACAGTCAATTGCGAGCATGATTTTTCGCAAGTGGGGCCAGCCTTCCTGCAACCTGTTTGCGTCTCCAATGAACGCCAAATGCAGGAGCTACTTTGCCCTATTACCCCCTCCAGGGGAAGTCCCCAGGGACGCGCTGGTGCACGATTGGCCCCCGGGTCTCCTTTATGCTTTTCCTCCATTTCCCCTAATTGCAAAGTTTCTACAGAAAGCCAGCAACCTTCAGAGGACTATAATCCTCATTGCCCCATTCTGGCCTCGTCAAATTTGGTTCCCCTTTCTATTACATCACCGCATTCGGGGACCTTGGATGCTGGACCCAGAGCCAGATCTACTGACCCACTCGTCAGGAGTCCCTCACCCATCTCTCGAATCGCTCCATCTAGCAGCTTGGCTGCTCCGCTTCCCTTTTTAGCCAGGTCTGTATCCCTTACTCCGGCGGTTCAAAATATTTTAGTGGCTTCTCATAAAGTTTCCACTACAAAGACCTACACCAGTAAATGGAAACGCTTCGTTTTCTGGGCTGATTCACATCATCTGGATCCTGTTGTAGCTCCGTTGAACAAGATATTGGAGTTCTTGACAGAATTGTTTCATGAAGGAGCTTCTCCTGCTACTTTAAAAGTACAGTTAGCTGCCATTTCTAACTATCATGTGGAAGAATGTGGTGCGCCTATTATGGCTCACAGACTGTGTAAAGCCTTTTTAAAAGGATCCTTTCATATCAGACCACCAGTCAGAAGTCCCGCATCACCGTGGAATTTGAATCTCTTGCTTTCTAAATTAATGTTGCCCCCTTTGAACCAGCCTCAAGTTGCTCATTGAAATTTTTGTCATGGAAAACTCTTTTCCTAGTGGCCATTACATCCGCTAGGCGAGTGTCTGAGCTTTAAGCCCTTTCTATTAAACACCCTTATTTAATTTTTCACTCTGACAGAGTATCCCTTCGCACTAATCCATCCTTTCTCCCTAAAGTTTGCTCTACTAATAATATTAATCAGTCCATTGAATTACCCACTTTCTTCAAAAACCACTCTAATAAATTGGAGTATATGTTGCACAAACTGGATGTCCATAGACAACTCAGATTTTATTTGGATAGAACAAAAGATCACAGGAAATCTGATCAACTATTTGTAGCTTTTGCTGACAGCAGGAAAGGTACAGCAGTCACGAAACGAACTCTTTCCAAATGGCTAACTGATTGTATCACATACGTTTATGAGGCTTCTAATCAAACATTGTCAGTCAAACCCAAAGGACATTCTACCAGATCAGTGTCTACATCCTTAGCTCATGCAGCTCGCTTACCATTAGATACGATCTGTGCGGCTGCTACTTGGGCTAAACCACATACATTTATCTCTCATTACAAGGTGGACAGGGTTTCTAGGGATAGGGCAACCTTTGGTTCCACTGTGCTCAAGAACGTTCTCCCTTGAGTTCCTCAGGATCATGGAGCTAGGGACGCTACCTATGTGTAAGAACAAAGGCGAGATTGAACACTCTCACATAAAGAAGTTATGTCCTTACCATAACGTTCCATGTGGAGTGTTCATCTCGCCTTGGTTATTACACTCCCACCCTTCCCACCCTTAGGAAGAACGTTCGATTTGGTGCCTGGTCTGGAGTATTCTCCTTCTGCAGTTGCATTAGTTGTATTTATGATACACTTGTGCATGTATGTATATATATATATATATATATATATATGTATATAGATATTTCTATCATTAGATAATTTTGGTATGTGTGTGTGCTCTCTATGACTGGTTTGCTTGCAAACTAGATCTGAGGTAAAGGCAGAGGGGGATTGTGGGTATTAGGTGATCTCGAGCTTCTTCTCGATGCAGAGCTTGCATGCGGCCGGCACGGAGCCGAGGTTCGGCTCCGAACCCATGTGTAATAACCAAGGCGAGATGAACACTCCACATGGAACGTTATGGTAAGGACATAACTTCTTTTTAATTTCAAAACAGTTTTAAAAAGGTGCACTTTACAACATTAGTACCTCATTCTTATTCTGGAGTTTTTTGTGCATTTATTGCTGGTTGCTGTGGTAATGTCATTGTGCTGATGTTTGATTTTATGCCTACTGTAAGGGATATTTAAGATGTGATTTGCTTGAAGAAATCTTTCAAGTGCCTGAGATTAAAGCAAAAACAAGTCTTATTTATTTTTTATTCATAGTGGGTGAGTGCTTATTTATTTTATTTCCTTACTGTATTAATGGCAGGCAGTACACATGTAGAGCAGTCTCATGAAACCATAAAACACACTTGTTTACTGTGTTTACAATGTGTGTGTAGTAGTAAGTAAGTAACTAGACTAATTAGTACAAGACAGTACATTTTATTTTTACATAACAGAACTTTGTTTTAGTTTTATACATGTTTAAAGTTTTGTGTTACTATAAATAATGTGTTGTTCTGGTGTATATTTTGTTATTTAAAGAAGGCTGAAGGCAAGCACAGCCGCACCCAGTATTATTTTTCTAAATGAATATTGTATTTTAGTTTTTCACAAGTTCAAATATTAATATAAATAAAACACTATTGTTCTTATTTTGTGTTTCATGGTCATATTTTGGTTGTCTGTTCTTCAGTTTGCATTGAAAAGTTGGTATCCCACAATTCCATTGCAGTGGGCAGGGCTACATAACTATGTAGCAAATGTTATATTACTCAGCATACAGATTTGTACGTATTTTTCATGGGCCTTGTCCAGATTTTTGATGTTTCCAGATTGAGAGGTATGGTGTGTATATAGATATATCCCAAAGAGGTGATTACATTCTATGATTGGTCTGATTATTGCAGAATATAGAGGGGTAATGACTTCTTTGGATCTTGAGAAGATGCCCTTTGTGATCAAAGGTGCTAGGTAGAATAAATGTCCTAGCCACTGTTGTGACATGATGATCAGGGGAATTATCTACCCATGTTTCATGGTCTCTCACAATATGTTCATTTTGGAATGGGGTGTTTTCTATTGTGGGATTGCTTTTCAAATGCAACAGTGTTATATTTTTTAGCATGTAGTTTTAGCCTGTTTTCTAAACACTGGCTATTAACATGTGTAAGTTTGAGTTTCATCATTTCCATAGCAGATGGAGACTTGAGGATGATATGCAGATTATAATCTTCCTCAAACCTGGTTAACCAGAGAGCCCTTTGTATGATTTGGAGATCAGAAAGTAAATACTGAGTGGCAGAGGTTCTGAAATGGATCCCTGAGGGACTCTATTTAACTTCATGTTCTCTGAAGAAGCACTTCTGGAAATTGTTAAGAAGGGGAATACTGGTTACCAGCCAGTATATACAGCAGAAAGGGCCACCCATTCCTTCTGATAAATTTAAAAGATGTTCACACCCATTTACAAACGTGCATTACAATTCACATAAACAATATACAAAGTAATGTGTAAGGCTGCAGTGGTACAAAAAATGTAAAAGATGATGGACCATGTAAAGCTGCTCACCGCAATCCCCACCATTTACAACACTTTTTAGTAATATTTACATTTAGTGTTGACTGTTACGAAGTAGACTACTACTTGCTCCTATAAGGTTGCAATTTTATATATATATATATATATATATATATATATATATGTGTGTGTGTGTGTGTGCGCGCGCGCGCAAGTTAATGTTATTTCCCAGTTATATATTACAAAACATAACTAATATTAGTAAAACAAATATTGCAAATGTGGGGCTTAAGCCTCTCTTGTATGGTAAATTGCATCCAAAAGTCATGTTGTACAGTAAGTTTGTTAGTTTATTTGTTTGTATTTGTTAACTGGGGTAGTGCACTTAGCAATGTTGACTAGCTGACAAACTTCAGGCTCAGCCCAGGTGAAATATAAAACATTTCTCAGAAAAAAATATAGAAATGGAATCGGTAACAGAGTAGTTCAGAATTGTTGCATAGAAAAACTGAAAAACTGTATCTGTGGTTATATATCTATATATATATATATATACACATTCTAGGGAACTTGGAGCTTTTCTCCCCAGGACTCCATTGAAAACGGGCTCTTTTTGGCCCAATGGACTATCCTGGTAAACCAACTGCAAATAAAATAAAAATAAAATAAATAAGTGTGGTGTAATATACAATCAAGCATAGTTTAATCTACAATATATACATTAATTGCAAACATGGGTCAACTTTCACCAAATCTGAGAGGAAAGAAGAGACTTGGAAAGTAAATAGAGATACTGTGTTAGGTGATGTCTTGTGTTGAAGCAGAAACATTTGTATTGTATGCAGAAGTGCTTTTTGAGTGTTAAATAAGTATTTCTTTGTAATTGCTTGTAGATGTGCCACTTAATTTTTCATTTGACTTCTCTTGTTGTAGGTGGTATGCAGAGGGGATAAATGGTTAAGAGTATGAATTAGTTACATTTGACATGTTTGGTTGTCAAACCCTTTGTCAGCCATTGTGGCCTTGCCCAACACCTGTGCGCCTAAAAATCTTAATTGCTTCACCTGTCACCCTATGTGGGTACTGTCCCTCTGCCAGTTTGCTTTCCACCTAACTACATAGGAATCAGTTTGGAGCACATTTAGTTGAATTATGTTCGCATGTGGTATGGTATCAAATGCCTTGAGAAAGTCAAGATAAGCTGTGTGGACAACATAACCACTGCCCATGGTTTGTGTTATCCTCTCAAAGAAATTTACCATTTTCATTAGACAGGATCTACCCTTAACAAAGCCAAACTGATGGCACCAAGTCTTATATGTTTAATGTTGTAGTTTATCATGTCATTTATGATCTATTCCATGGCCACGCAGATAAAGCTTATCAGACTTGCTTTGGAAAATAACTTTAGCAAGTCTTCTTTTTAGAAGATTATACAGAGTTTGTGATCCTTTCAGATTTGTGGGTTTTGTATCTTTCTGTTGAGGGTGAAATTTGCACTGAATTTGCTTGCTAATATATTTACAATATCCATTGGATCCATATAGGTAGTACCATTTTGAATAAGTTCAGGTCAGTTTTGGTCTTATTTTTAAATTTTCTGATGTCAGTAAAAAAGAATTTGTAATTTTCCTTAGCTTCCAATGCCAGTCAAAGTTCACGAGATATCTTTGTATTCCTAGTGGTATTTTTCAGCATCTTATATAACTTTTTGATATTGACCCTGACTGGCTCTTTAGGTTTGCTTGTTTTCTTGTATTCTTTATGCATGTGGATCACAAGGCTCGTTTTCTCAGAAGTTTCTCATTTTGTTTAGTTCTGCTAGGAACTGTCAGTTAGTACTTTTATCTGTGTGATCATATACATTTATATACCTACTAGCCATGTCACATTTTGAGTGTTATAATGTATCCCCCACTCTGGAATTATCGATAAATTCACTAAACTGGGCATAAATCCCTATGTCACAAGATGGGTGGCCAACTCGCTCACTGACAGAACCCACACAGTAAAAGTAGCCAACTCCAAGTCTGACTTCAGTCCGGTGACGAGTGGAATACCACAGGGTTCGGTCCTGGGTCCTCTCCTGTTCGGCATCTACTTCTCTGAAGTGCAGGCCAACACAGAAGCTCTTTAGCTAACAAAGTTCGCAGATGACTGCAAACTGGAAGCCATAATAGAATCACCTAATGATGTAGACATTCTACAAAAGGGCCTCACAGAGACAGATGCTTAGAGTCAAAGTCATGGCCTCAAGCTCAATGCCAAGAAGTGCATTGTCATCCCCTTTGGGAAAAACTTGGTACCCATGAACTACCACATAGGCGCTAGCTCTCTAAACAGTGAAAGTGTGATAAGAGAACTCGGGACACAGGTGGACAGTAGTCTGTCCTTTGATAACCACATCGCCACAGTAGTCAGGAAGTCCTTCTATGTGGCACACCTCTTCACAAAAGAGTTCTCTAGAAAAAAGGAGATCGCTGTTCCTCTGTACTCATCCCTCATCAGACCCATTATAGAGTACAACGCCCCATTTGGCATGTATCTCACAAGACCCTTACAACAATTGGAAAGGCCACAGAAATACCTCACTAAGAGGATTACCGGCCTCAAACAGATGCCATACGCAGACCATCTCAAAAAACTCCAGCTCTACTCAGTCGCATATCGCCTACTCAGAGGCGATCTCTGCCTAACATACAAAGCTATGTCAAACCAAGAGCTGTTGGACATGCTACACTTAAAGAAATCCCAATCTCTCCGAACCACACGCTCCAGGGACGTAAACCTTGTCACCACAATAAACAACATGCTGGAGAGAGAGATTCCTGTCCCAGAGACTTCCCATATTCTTGAACAAAACTACCCATTCATGTCAAGCAAAGCTCCTCATTGGCCCTCTTTAAGAAAGACCTTGACGACTGGATGGGGGATAGAAAATTCACCCAGGGGATCACTTCTGTGGCACTTCTTGACAGGGGCACAGGAAAATAATTTTCTTGGGTGGCGAAAGCCAGGGAACCTTTTTGGCTAGGCTTATATAGGCCCCAGGGCCGATAGCCTAGTACCGACCTATGAACCTATGGGTATATTTGAATTTTGAGACTTCATCGCAGAATTGCATGAGATTAATTTTTTATTTATTTTTTTTATTTAACATTTGTTGACCGGGAAAGTCCGACTAGGTTCCACAGAGCCTGTTTTCAGCGGAGGCCCGGGGAGAAATGCTTAATACATTTTAAGTCTTCAGATACTGTGATAATTGCATCTGATGGTTTGGGGATTTTGAAGAAGGTTATCAGTTTGTGGTCAGATTTAACTGTGGAATGATATGCCAGTGAGATTCTACATGTAGATCAAAGAATCAGAGTCAGAGTTATTGAAAACACAAAGCAACTGGGTTCTGTGGCTATTCATGTCTTGCCAGTAACCCGTTTGATCTTAACTCCTTTTTTCAAGGTGCAATAGGCAAGTCACATCAGGGGTGAATTTTTAATTACCCATCCAGTTGTCTAACTTCTTGTTGAAGAAGGAGAGTGTGTAGCAGTGCTTAATTTTGAGTGAATGCTTGGTCCAGAGAAGAGGTACATGTTGTGTGACAAAAATTTGTCTCTACTGTGTTTTGTTTCTTTGCTGTAGCAGGTTTAAGTCCCTGGTTCTAGTGTTAATGAAACTGTTTGACTTGTGGAGAGCCCTAATGGCCTGACAGGAAAAATACAGATCACCACTAAGGAATCTATAGGACTGGATAAAGGGATAGTGCTTCCCGCATCTCCTAGTAGGTCTTGTGTTTTAAGCCTGTGATCTTTTGGTTGGGAACCTTTGAAATCTTTCCAGTTGTTTGATATTCTTAATAAGATGCATCCCAAAAGGTGCATTCTGTTTGATAATAGATCTGTAAAATACAGAGGTATAAGAACTTCCTTGGATCTAGATGAAATACTTTTTGCAATCCGTTATTCCAGGTAGAAAGATTTCCTAACTACTGTTGCAACATCATGGACAAAGGCAAGAGAATTATGTATCTATGTTTCAAGGTGTCTCACCACAATTTAAATTTGAAGAGGGTGTTGTCTCTACTACAGTATGGGTAAAGAGATTGTTTACCTAATGCAGCAATATTTAATTTTTTAGCATTTAGCTTTAATCCTTTTTGAGCACTAGTTGTTGACGTTTAAATTCCATTTGGAGTTTCTGTATATCAGAGAGGAGTTGGAAGACAACATCAAATTTGTATTCATCCACAAGCTTAGTTAGCCAGCGATCCCCATTTGTAATTTGGATAGGTGCCAAATTATAGGTGTGTCAGCACAGAGCCCTGAGGAACACTGCTGATCAACTTCATGTTTACTTAATGGTGCAGTTGCAACTCTCACTGTGTAAGAGTAGTTTTTCATTTTGGAGAGTACCTTTAGCAAGTGATCTTTGGTTATGATGGGGAATTCAGTGTCTGTGGGATTTGTATAGTTGTTTTATGGATGAAATTTGCACTGACATTGTTAGCTAGTAAGCTGGTTATCTCTACTTGGATCCCAATAGGTAGTGGTGTTCCGAATAGGTTACGAGCAAATGTTAGGTGTTATTTCTTAGTTTCGTAATGTCAATGAAGAACAATTTATAATTGTCTTTAGCTTCTGATGCCAGTCAGAATTCATGGGATACCTTTGTATTTCTGATGGTGTTTTTTATTTCCATCGATGGCATAATGTTACCCTTTATTTGAGGATTTTTTTAATTCTGTTATACAGATGAAGCTTTTTCTTATATTGATTGGCCTAATAAGGAAAGAGTAGAGGGAGACGATGACCTCTTTCTTCCTGGATGCAAAACCCTTAGTAATGAGATGTGCCACATAGAAGGACTTTCTGACCACTGTGGCAGTGTGGTGGTCAAAAGAGTGGTTGCAATCAACCAGTGTTCCCTGATCTCTTATAACACCTTCTGTGTTCAGTGGACTACCATCGATGTGCTAATTCATGGGAACCGGGTTTTTCCTAAAGGGGGTGACACATTTTTTGGCATTGAGCTTAGGGCCACGGTTCTGTCGTTGGTTTCAGTGAGGACTTTCTGTAGGATGTCAACATCACTTGGGGAGTTAATAATAGCTCCCAACTTGCAATCCTCTGAAAACTTTGTTAGCCAGAGTCCCTGTTTGCCTGGACTTCAGAGAAGTAGACACCAAACAGGAGATGACCCAGGACCAAACTCTGTGGGACTCCACTCGTGACTGGTTGGCAGTCTGACTTGGAGTCAGGTACTTTCACACTGTGGGTTCTACCTGTGAGCCTTTTTGCAACCCACCTAGTGATATATAGGGGTTGATGTCTAGTTTTTTCTATGATTCCTGAGTGGGGAATGGTTGAAAGGTGAAATTCCTCTTCAGCTTTCTATTAGACACCTGAAGGTTTTGGGCCAAAAGTGACTGGTATTTGGAACTGTTCATAATTCCCTCCACCTTGGCTAAAGCCCCAGTTCCAGCTGAAGAAAAGCAACCCCAAATCATGATACTGCCACCACTATGCTTCACCGTGGTGATGTTGTTCTTTTGGTGATGCAAAGTGTTGTTTTTGCGCCAAACATACCTTTTGGAATTGTGGCCAAAAAGTAAAACTGTGGTCTCATCAGACCATAACACATTTTCCCACATGCTTTTGGGAGACTTGATGTATTCTTTTGCACATTTTAGCTGGGCCTGAATGTTTTTCTGTGTAAGAAGAGGCTTCCGTCTTGCAACCCTACCCCATAGTCCAGACATTTGGAGAATACAGGAGATTGTTGTCACATGTAGTACACAACCAGTACTTGCCAGAAATTCCTGCAGTTCCTTCAGTGTTGCTGTAGGTCTCTTGGCAGGTTCCCTGACCAGTTTTTGTTTTGTCTTTTCATCAATATTGGAGGGACGTCCAGTTCTTTGCAATGTCACTGTTGTCCCATATTTTCTCCACTTTTTGATGACTGTCTTCATTGTGTTCCATGGTATATCCAATGCTGTGGAATTTTTTTGTACCCTTCTCCTGACTGAAACCTTTCAACAGTGAGATCCCTTTGATGATTTGTAAGCTCTCTGTGAACCATGGCTTTTGCTGAAGCAGGCAACTGAGTAAATATCAGGAAAATCCTACTAGGACAGCTGAACTTTATTTAGGGTTAATCAGAGTCTCTGTAATTGATGGCAGGTGTGTACGCAAGAAGACTGAATGCTGTAATTAAATAAAAAGGTGCTTCAAAAAAGTATTAGTTTATGGGTGTGCACACATATGCAGACAGCTTATTGTACATTTTTTTATTTTTTATATTTTTATCTAACAGATGTGTTTGTTTTTCAATTGAGTTGTACAGGTTATAGGTCACATTAAAGGTGGGAAAAGTTTTGAAATGATTTATTGTGGTCTCATTTTTTTATATCACAAAACATGGCATTTTAAATGGGGTGTGCACACTTTTTATATCCACTGTAGTTTGTTTGCGTAAATACTTGCTCTGTCAGAATCTTGGGTAATACAGTTAAACTTGAATTCTATGTCTTCATCATACAAATGTAGAAGATTTATGTGTGTGAAGTCTCTGAACTTTGTGATGTTCACCTCTAATTGTTAGGAGATTTTTAAGGAGAATATTACCAGTTTTTGACTGGATTTAACTGGAGAAGGGAGATCTGTAGGTATAGCTGATATCAATGCCATGTTGGTAAGGGTCAAGTGAAGAATATTATGTCCTCTAGTGGGTTCTTTTAGAGAGTTTGTTAAACAACCAAGGAATTTTTAGGGTGTAACTTGATGTGGTCCTACCAAATATGAACACTATACCACAGTTACCACTAGGGTGATAGATGTGGTAGGAGCAAACCCCTGACATGTAGTGAGTGATTTCTATACTTTTAAACCATGTTTCTGAAGTAACACACACCTGTATGTTCTCCAGATGCAGTAGGGTATCAGGATCAAGCAATTTGTTATTTAGACTGCTAGCATTGAGTACGTAAGATTTCTAAAAACAGCATAGATTCCTTAAGTAATGCTTATAGTGAAAATATGAAAGAACTGCACTAGTTAGCTACACTTTCCTAGGACTCACAGTCCATGAAAATATTTTATGTGCAACACACATACACTTGTGTAAATTTTCAGTAGTACAATTGCCTAAATGTGAATACTCATTGCATATACTTTACAGGTTACACATATAGTTATTAGTGATATTCATGTAGTACACGCCATTCATTTTATTTATATATATATATATATATATATATATATATATATATATATATACACACATGCATATTCACATTATAGATGGTCACTGGGGTTAGTGATAGTATAGTACAGTAAATGTTAAGGGGATGATAGTGTTGGATGGAGGTACAAGGAAGAGGTTAAAGTGAAAATCTGGAAAAATAGTGTTTCAAAACAATAATGCTTTTGAGTTAAGGCAATTCGACTGAGTTAGAAAGTTGTACTATAGATTCCGTTTAGCTAGTACCTAGCCTAACCTAGTGTAGGACTTTAGTAGCTTCTTTAGACAATGAAATGTTTCTGTGAAGGCTTTCTATACATACTTTCTTTTGATAAGTATTTTGTCCCTCTAGAGAGATTAAATGTAATAGAAGTTTTGTATTTTGGGGTGTCACAGATGAGAAGGGGAGTGAAAGGTTCAAGAAAGCAGTTTTGGAATTGATTTTGTGGTAATTCAACCTAAGGATAGCAAAAAACGGGAACTGTGCTGGTAGTTGGGAGAGGATGGGGGAAGAATGCTGACCTTAGATATACAGCAAACAATTAATGCCTAAGCAATCCTTTTTGTCATTGTCTTTTCTGTCAATTCAAATTCTATCAACTTTTTTTCTTCTTTTTTTTTTTTTTTTTTTTTTTTTTACCATTTGTGTTTATTTGTTGATATGTTATCGTACTGAGATAGATATTAGTTCATAATGAGAGAATGGTCAGTATCTAGAAGCAGAAGGTCACTTTTGTGTTTCTGAACAAGTTGTGTAGACCTCTGTCCATAACCTTGGACGTGACACTGGTGACACCAGTGTTTCTGTAGCACCCAAACAAAGCTGTAGATTCTGTCTTGTGTGAAGAGCCCACTTTGTCCCACTGCAACAGCTTGTGGATAGCCTTGTCAAAAGTTATTTAAGATGTTATTGGAAGTAAGTGCACTCTTGGCATCCTGAAGGGACAGTATGTCAAGAGTGTTTTGGAGGTGAAAAAGAGTGTTGGGCATAGTGATGTTTTTGAAGCTGTAAATTGATGGTGTGATGAATGTTGTTAGTGCATATGCTCCACAAGTTGGGTGTGCGATTGATGAGAAGGAAACATTTTGGAGTGAGTTGGATGAAGTGGTGGAGAGTGTATGCAAGGATCAGAGAGTGGTGATTGGTGCAGATTTCAGTGGGCATGTTGGTGAAGGAATCAGAGGGGATGAGGAGGTGATGGGTAGGTGTGGTGTTGAGAGGAATGCAGAAGGTCAGATGGTAGTAGATTTTGTGAAAAGGATGGACATGGCTGTGGTGAATATGTATTTTAAGAAGATGGAGGAGGACAGGATGACGTACAAGAGTAGAGGAAGATGCTCACAGGTGGATTATATCCTATGTAGGAGGGCCAGTCTGAAGGAGATTGGAGATTGTAAAGTGGTGGCAGGGGAAAGTGTAGTTAGGCAGCATAGGATGGTGGGTCTGTAGTATGACGTTTGTGATCAAGAAGAAGAGAAGGAGGAGAACGAGGGCAGTGCCAAGGATCAAATGGTGGCAGTTGAAAAGGATGATTGTGGGATGGAGCTTATGGAAGAGTTAAGGCAGGCACTGGGTGGCAGTGAAGAGTTACCAAATAGCTGGGTAACTACAGCAGAGCTGGTAAGGGAAACAGCTAGAAAGATGCTTGATGTGACATCTGGACAGAGGGAGGAGGACAAGGAGACCTGTTGGTGGAACGAGGAAGTACAGGAGAGTATACAGAAAGAGGATGGTGAAGAAGTGGGATTGTCAGAGAGACGAAGAAAGTCAACAGGAGTATAGGGATATGAGGCGTATGGCTAAGGATAAGGCATATGAATAGCTGTATGAAAGGTTGGACTCTAAGGAGGGAGAAAAGGACCTGTACCAACTGGCTAGATGGAGGAACCGTGCTGGAAAAAATGTGCAGCAGGTAAGGGTGATAAAGGATAATGAAGAAAACGTACTTACAAGCAAGGAGAGAGTGTTGAGCAGATGGAAAGAGTACTTTGATGGGCTGATGAATGAAGAGAATGAGAGAGAAAGAAGGTTGGATAATGTGGGGGATAGTGAATCAGGAAGTGCAACAGATTAGCAAGGAGGAAGTAAGGACAACTATGAAGAGGATGAAAAATGGAAAGGCTGTTGGTCAAGATGACATGCAGGTGTTTAGGAGCGATGGCAGTGGAGTTTTTAACCAGATTGTTTAATGAAATCTTGGAAAGTGAGAGAATGCCTGAGGAGTGGAGAAGAGTTTTGGTACAGATTTTTAAGAATATGGGTGGTTTGCAGAGCTGTAGTAACTACTGAGGGATAAAATTGATCAGTCACAGCATGAAGTTATGGGAAAGAGTAGTGGAAGTTGGGTTAAGAAGGGAGGTGATGATTAATGAACAGCAGTATGGTTTCATGCCGGGAAAGAGCACTACAGATGCAATGTTTGCTCTGAGAGTGTTGATGGAGAAGTATAGAGAAGGTCAGAAAAGGAGATGCATTGTGTCTTTGCAGACTTAGAGAAAGCATATGACATGATGCCAAGAGAGGAGTTGTGGTATTGTATGAAGAAGTCTGGAGTGGCAGAGAAGTATGAATGAGTGGTATAGGATATGCATGAGGGTTCTCTGCCACTGGTGAGGTCTGCTGTAGGAGTGACAGATGCATTTAAGGTGAAGGTGGGATTACATCAAGGATCAGCTCTGAGCCCTTTCTTATTTGCAATGGTGATGGACAGGTTGACAGACGAGTTCAGACAGGAGCCCCCATGTACTATGATGTTTGCGGATGACATTGTGGTCTGTAGTGAGAGTAGGGAACAGGTTGAGGAGACCCTGGTGTGGTGGAGATATGCTCTAGAGAGGAGAGGAATGAAGGTCAGCAGGACTAACACAGAATATATGTGTGTGAATGAGAGGGAGGATAGAGGAATGGTGAGGATGCAGGGAGTAGTCAGCGAAAGTGAATGAGTTTAAATACTTGGGATTAACAGTTCAGATTAATGGTGAGCATGAAAGAGAGTTGAAGAGAGTACAGGCAGGGTGGAGAAAAGTGTCAGGAGTGATTTGTGACAGACGGGTACCAGTAAGAGTGAAAGGAAAGGGTATACAAGAAGGTAGTGAGACCAGCTATGTTATATTCGTTGGAAATTGTGGCACTGACAAAAAGGCAGGACTCAGAGCTGGAGGTGGCAGAGTTAAAGATGTAAGATTTGCATTGGGTGTAACAAGGATGGACAGGATTAGGAATCAGTATATTATAGGGTCAGCTCAGGTTGGACAGTTTGAAGACAAAGCCAGAGAGGTGAGATTGCGTTGGTTTGGACATGTGCTGAGAATGCTGGGTATATTGGGGAAAGGATGCTAAGGATGGAGCTGTCAGGTAAGAGAAAAGAGGAAGGCCTAAGATGAGGTTATGGATGTGGTGGGAGAGGACATGCAGGTGGTTGGTGTGACAGAGCAAGATGCAGAGGACAGGAAGAAATGGAAACAGATGATCCACTGTGGTGACCCCTAACTGGACAGCTGAAAAAATGAGGAGAAGTAACTGCATCACAAATGCTACATTGCAAAGAAAACTTCATGAGATGTTATTGGGGCCCATGGAACTAGTATTCATGTTTGTGCTCAAAGCTATTTCATTATGATCATAAGGATATGAAGGCAGTTTCTTTAAAGTCTAATACAGCAAGGGTCTTACTTTGCTGAGGTTCAGAAGTTGTGGTACTGCTAATGTACTATGGTTTTGAATTTATTATATCATTGATGTACAAGGCAATACAGTCGTGAGTCACCCTTGCAACCTTCCCTGGGCATTTGGAGCATACCGTTTTTCTCCCATTTTAGCTGCAAGCTTATGATCATAGGAGGCTTTGGTTAGCTGAAACTGTAATCCTGAGGTCCTGATCTTGGAGCTGAATTTCTTTGCTAGGATGTTGCTAATGCCTGTCATCTGGTATTGATAGTATCACAGATTTCTAGGGTACTTCAGTACCGAATATTGGTTTTTCCTAAGTTATACATTGCTTGTTTCCTTCCATTTTTTTGTTCCAGGTTAAACTAAAAGGAAGCCTGGTTTGAGTGAACCCATAAAGATAACTGAACATTGTTCCAATATTAATTATACTGCTGCTTTATATAAGACTATGCGTATGACTTTAATTGCTGAGACTAGTGCAGTATATGTCATTCCTGTGTATCACAGCCATAAATGGTAATAATTTATTTTCTTTCTTGTTTTATTTACAACATTTTGTGAATGTTTTTTTTTTTCTGTTTTTTTTCCCTGACCTTGGATTTCATCAGTAATGAGTGGGGACAACCGGCTGGAGGTTATACTTTAAATAATGAAGCAGCAGTCTGTTTAACTGATGTTAAATAGCTTGGATCATAAGCTATTGAAATTAAAAAAGCTTCAGCTAGAGATGCTGTACTTTAAGGAATACCTGAAACAACCTATGGTCCCCAAAGGGCTACGTAAAGTTCAATAGCCTACAGGTTTAGAGGGTAACTTGCAGTTCCATACGGACCTAATACATTTATTTGACAAACAGGGGTTCGAATTAATGGACCTCATGGTGAAATATTATTCATTATGGGTGGATAATATTTCTAAGGAGGTTCTGGTGCTGGATAATGACATTAAATCTGATTTGGCTTTTAATAGGTACAAATATGACTACACAAAGATCTTTTCCAGTATAAATCAGTACCTACCTAAATTAAAGGCTACTAAAATCAAGAAACTCCGAGTCCGTACTGCTTATGATTCTGGTACAGCTTCTCAGTTGTGGTCTTCAAATAACAACCAGGACTCTGGGCCAATAAGCAGCAGAGAACATAGACCAATTAATGTAGGGATTATACTAGAATCTGATGAAAACCTTAATGTGGACCCAGTAAGGAGAAGTGAAAGAATACGAAACCAAGGATCTAATCTGAGTCTTAACGTGGAAGTGAACCCCCAGTATCAACAGAATTTTCAGAATCCCAACCAGATGGGAGCGATTCCCAAACAGAGGAATCAAGCCCAGAAAGGGAGGAACAATCGGAAGTTTTCCATGCGGAAGCATTAGACTCTAGTCTAACTAATGATTTGGACATAATTTCAAACATTACAGGTGACTTTAGAATTTTTAACCAGTCCTCTGTACAATGTAGCACCTGAACTGGTTGAGTTACTAGCCAAAGGTTACACCTTTGTCCCCCGGAAAAAAACTTGAATCTGGCTAGAACAATGGACATTAAATGTTTCACCAGGAAACTAAATTTAAAGTTTCTTTTAGGTGATGCTCATGATTCCAGTAACAACCCCATACATATAGTTAGTGCATTTAATCCACCAAACCATCCAGTACTACAGTCTTTTGAATGGCTTTGTGAATTGGATCTACATTCCGCTTGTGTTAAGGGCACTAATGAGTTTAACACTAACAATGCTTTCCAACCTAATGTTTCTATACAAGAATGGGAAGCTTTAAACCGGTTGAGCTTATCAGATGTCAGGGTTTGTAAACCTGATAAAGGAGGTGGGCTAATCATTATGGACAATTGGGATTATACAGTTTGAATGGTGAGATTTTGGCTACTGAAGCCTATCAAAAGGTATCCCTAAATGAACTGAATGCAGCTCCAGCGCATTAAGAGCCAAATTGAGGACCTTTATCTAGAAGAAAGAATAGATATAGCTAGATACAGTTTGATGTGTATGTCTTTTCCCCGAATACCAGTACTTTTCAGAATTCCCAAAATCCATAAGGATTTAATTAACCACCAGTGAGACTGCTAGTTGATGCCTGCAATTCGATTACCTACCCCTGCATGAAAATTACTTAATACATGAAAAGCAGATCTGAAAAGATTCGTTGTCCTTTTTATATAATTACAATTTGATAAGAACCACGATTTTCTCAGGATTGTTGTGAAAGATCTGTGCACCTCAATTCCCCAGAAGAGGTGTGCCAAGTAGGGAGACTGAATTAGTAACAGAACGTTTGGATTTAATTTTATTGAATAACTTTTTTTTTTGATAAGGAATACTGTCTTCAGAAAATTGGGGTGGCCATGGGTTCGCCATGTGGGGCAAGTGTAGCCAACTTAGTCATGGCTCATTGGGAATCGGAGTTTATCTTTAAAGTAGACAACATCAAGGAAGGTATCCTTTTTTTATACTAGATTCCTAGATGATATCTTCATCATCATCAGGGGAGATATGGTTAAAGCTACTTCATTGGCTAATTATTTCAGTACTTCTACTGACTTCCTGAAATTCACATTTAATTTTAATAAAGATGAGAGATCAGTTATTTGTACATTCATCTCCGGAAGGATTATGCTAGGCAGTGTTATGTAGCTAAGGTATACAGAGAAAGTACATACTCCAACTCATTTCTCCATTTTTCTAGCAGTCACCCTTACCATCAGAAACGATCAATGGTTAAGGGTCAGTTGGTAAGGGCTGCTAAAATTGTGATATTAGATAGTGATTTTATTACTGAATGTACTGTATTGAAAAAGATGTTCATCAGCTGAGGTTGTCATAGTAAATTAATTGATTCCCTGATAGCGGAAGTAAAAACAAAGAGGTTTGATGGCTTCTATGCTCCCATCTTAAGTACAGCAATTAATCCTAACATTACCAATAACGGAGAGGGCCTTGTTCCTACCCCTGAACTGGTAGCTGATAAACCTAGTGACTTCACATTAAGTCTAATCACGACTTTCAGTGCGGACAGTTCTGTTTTGAGGTTCATTGTAAATAGGAATTGTGCCCTTTTTCAGAAGGTAGGGAGTGCCCCCAAAATCATTTTTAAAAGAGACCCTAACTTAAAGAATTTATTACAGTCTAAGCTCACAAATTTATCAGGACACCTAGGGATGTATAAGTGCGAATCCTGTAGGTTTTGTAAATTTATTGAAGTTGGTACATCCTTCAGAGTTAATGGTTTCGTATATAGGTTAAAAAGTAAATTCAGTTGTAATTCAAAATACGTAGTCTACCTTGCTAAATGCCAACAATGCCCTGTTTATTATGTAGGCAAGACGGAACACAGATTCTGAGAACGCCTTTACGAACATCAGTATGCTTTTAGTAAAGGCAAATGGGGCAATGCTTTAGCAAAACACATTTCAGTGGAGAAAGACCATAAATTTAAATATATGGTTATAGATTGTGTAATGCATGATATTAGGGGTGGGCCTGAGGTTAGAAGAAGTGGAGTTATTCTGGCAAATAAATTTAAATGCATACAAATATCCTGGATTGAATGACTCCTGTTCAATTAAGTGCCTTTTGAAGCTTAAGAGCTTAGTTAAGTAGAGTAGAATGGCCTGTAGTTACATTCTTGTTTGATATTAGTACTTCAGTGATAAAGTTTTAAAGTTTAAAGTTTATCAGCTTGCTTGTTTTTAAGTTTATCAGCTTGCTTGTTTTTATCTTGTTTCACATACGTTTGTCAATGAATATTGTTATATATATATATATATATATATATATATATATATATATATATGGTTTAATTATTGTGTCATATCAGCTGTATTTGTTTAAATTGCAGTTTTTTCATGCACGTTCTTGTGAGTTCCTGAATGGGATTTGTTGGGTGGGTATTGTGTAATCTATTAATTATTCAGTATTGTTTAGTAAGCTTTAATGTGGTGAAATGTTTTAAAAAGGCGTATTCTGGTTTTTCTTTTATCTGAAGAAGTTTGAACTTGTTTTTAAATGAAAAGCGCTTTATTAAATTGTCACGCTTTCAATACTGGTGTCCCGGAGTCTCTTTCGTTTTTAGTAGTTTCTGTTGTTTTTTTTGTTGGTTTATGTTGTAACCTGTTTGATGAAGTAACAGTCTATATTGATGTGATAGTACCTTGTTTTGGATTGCCCAGGAACCTGTTCACAGACATGTAAGAGATTACCACTTGTGAATATTTTTCTTTGTGCTTCTGCATTTGCCTATGGTAGGGAAAATGGGTATGAAAAAGTTTGGTATTTAAATGATTTAGATCTTGGTTAAAGGAGATGGTTCATATTATGACATATAGCTGACTTCAGTGAAAAACATTTTGTGTTAACCAGGCAAAAGATACCAGCACATACCCAAATTGTTGGAAGCATTTCTTCCATGCTAACAAATATAAAATGGTCAGAAAACTTCATCCACAAAAGACCAAAATAAATTACTACTTTTCTTCTGGGGTAAGCAAGTAGACAACTTTTGGAAAATAGACTGTCAATTTTCCTTGGCAATAGCCCTTTGCGAGTTAATGTAGTTGCTGGAAGTGAATTCCACTTTTGCATTTTGCCACAGTGTTTAACACTCCTTCCGAAGGTGGTATAATTCTTTATTCTGTTTATAATTCAGGTTAGGATTAGGATTGAAAAGGGTCTGTCAGCCAGTCCACTTACACGGTTATCAAACTGAAAATAATATGTAAACAAACAGCCACCACGGACTCCAGGAACTACCGCCCCATTAGCCTGATGAGCCTGGTCTGCTAGGCCATGGAACGTATCATCATGGAACTTATAAACAAAGACATTGGTAATTTCCAAACTCTGGACCCCACCCAGTTCGGGTTTGTAAAAGGCAGATCATGTCTCCTAAACCTGATAGACTTCTTTGAAGCAGTCACCAAAGCCGGAGATAAGGGTAAGGTCGTTTACACAGCCTATCTAGATCTTGACAAGGCTTTCGACACCATCCCCCACTCTGGAATTATAGATAAACTCACTAAACTAGGTATAAATCCCTATGTCACAAGATGGGTTGCCAACTGGCTCACTGACAGAACCCACACTGTGAAAGTAGCAGACTCCAAATCTGACTTCAGACCAGTGACAAGTGGAGTACCGCAGGGTTCAGTCCTGGGTCCACTCCTGTTTGATATCTACTTCTCTGAAGTACAGGCTAACACAGAAGGTCTTTGGCTAACGAAGTTCGCAGATGTCTGCAAACTAGGAGCAATAATCGAAACTCCTAACGATGTGGACATCCTACAAAAGGGCCTCACTGAGACAGATGCCTGGTGTCAATGCCATGGCCTCAAGCTCAATGCCAAAAAGTGCATTGTCATCCCCTTTGGTAAAAATTCTGTACCCATGAACTACAACATAGGCGCTAGTATACTTAACACCGAAAGTGTGATAAGAGACCTTGGGATACAGGTGAACAGTAGTCTCTCCTTTGATAATTGCATTGCCACAGTAGTCAGGAAATCCTTCTACGTGGCACACCTCATCACAAAAGGTTTCACATCCAGAAAAAAAGAGGTAATTGCTCCCCTCTACTCATCACTCATTAGACCCATTATAGAGTACAACGCCGCTTTTAGTATGTACCTCACAAGACATCTACAACAACTGGAAAGGCTGGAGAAATACCTCACAAAGAGGATTACTGGCCTCAAACAGATGCCCTATGCAGACCGTCTCAAAAAACTCCAGCTTTACTCCGTCGCATATCGCCTACTCAGAGGTGATCTCTGCCTAACATACAAAGCTATGTCAAACCCAGAGCTGTTGGACATGCTCCACTTAAAGAAATCACTATCCCTCCGAGCTAAATGGTGTAGGGACCTAAACCTTGTCACCACAATAAACAAACATGCCGGAGAGATAGATTCCTGTCCCAGAGTCTTCTCATACTCTGGAATAAACTACCTATCTATGTCAAACAAAGCTCCTCATTAACACTCTTCAAGAAAAGTCTTGATGATTGGATGGGAAATAGGAAATTCACCCCGGGGATCACTTCTGTGGCTCTGCTCGACAGTGGCACATGAAAATAATTTTCTTGGGTGGCAAAAGCCAGGTTACCTTTTTGGCTGGGCTTGTATAGGCCCCAGGGCCGGTAGCCTAGTACCTACCTATGAACCTATGAATAAGTAATGGGAATGTTACCATAGAGAGTGCAGCACAAATCTGTGTGTTGTTTTCATTATTTATTAAAATACATGATTAAATATTTATTTACAGGTACCATGTTATGTGTGTACAGGAAAAGCCGAAAGAAGAAGATTATTGGTACTCTTACAAGATATAAAACACAGTAGGGGTATTCAGAAAGGAAAAATAGCACAGTGTGTAAAGCTAAACTGTGCAGTAAGTGTTGTCATGCAGGGCATGTGCACTTCAGAGATATCTATAGCACAGTCATGTTAGTATGAAAATCTATTCAGTCCGTAGTATATTCTGATGACCTTATAATGACATTCAAATGACATGGACTATGGACATTCACTTGTCAATAAACTGATTTTTTTTTATCTCCATATATATTCTGTATGCTGCATGGACATTTTTTTATATTGATGAATCAGAGGTATATAATAGGCATACAGTTCAAAAGACTATTGAGAAGCATAGCCTGCTAAGCCTGAGAGCTGTTGAATGCGTTTAGCTGCATGATCAAGGAGCACCTTGCAATATACCCCGTGGAAGATTTATGATTTCACAGCTATTCATCCAGTGTATTTTTTAATACAGCCAATGTGTTGAATTGCTTGACATATACAGGAAGTTTCTTCCGTAAGTATCGATTTCCTTTGAATAGGAATCTCTTTGCCACCGTGTTCTGTTTTTGTGTCAGTGAAGATTACAGTATTTGGTGTGAGGGTTCATGGTGGTGGGTATTTTGCATGGCTGTATGAGGTCATCCAGGATAGAATAGACAATGTACCCTACTGATGGACAACACTCTGTGTGCTGAAGAATGGCATACAGTACAAGAAGTGCACATGTCAACAATGCCTTTCAATCCTTGATATAAGTATCACCATGAATAGTAGGTAACAATAAGGTTTATGGAAAGGTATACAGCTTAGCAACTTTTCTAGCCTCTATGTAAATGTCATTGTCATGGAGATGAACACAAATTTTACACGTTATACCTTTTGTACCACAGTAATCGCAGGTAATATCAGCATGTTCCAGAAAGTGATGTATATAAGACTGGTGTTTCCATTAACATGGAAGAGCAGCAGCAAGATAGCAGGTGATCAAGCATGCAGGAACATACAAACATACAACAAAATGTATTGTTGGAAGGTGCAGTTTGTGTCTAACAGCTAACAACAATCATTGCATGATTTGATTACCGTGATGCTTTTTTGAAAATGTAACTTCATGGTATGATGTGGACCGTACTTCCATTTTGATGGAGACAAGCGTCAAGGCATACAACATTGTAGCCTATGCCTTCTGTACTCCTTTTTTACCCAAAGAGCTTGTCTCATCTCAGATGGCCAGGGGCAGAATGTATTGTTACTATTGTGACAAAAGAGGGTTGTTTTAATTTGCTGCTGCTTACCCCCACCTCAGCTACTGAAGTCTTGAATAGGATTTATTCAGAATTGTCATTTCAAATATTCCCAAGTATATATTAGGTCTTCTAAAAGTGGAAAACCAAGAACCCCAGAATTTTGATAAACTGTGTTGCAGTGGGCATGCTCTGATGGGACTCAATCAGCTGGAGAAGGAGATGCTGTTGTATACATATGGGGATATCTAGATACCAGCCCACCTTAGCCATCACCAGGCATCATGCCGGTCAGCAGGTAACATTGGAACCCATCTGGACCACTCTCAGAGGAGCATCTTCCTCCATCCTTATGAGATGTGACAATAGAAGCTACAAAGAAGATCTCCAGGTCACATTCCACACCTGCAAGTCACAGTCCCACACGCATTGTCCATTTCAGGCCTTGGTGGTCACTGCTTCACTTCAGCCTGTACCACAGCTGTCCCTGGAGAAAAAGAAGATAAACAGCAAAAAAAAAAAAACAACAGATTAGTACACTTGTGGAAGACCAGTACATACAAATATAACAATACAGATTACTGTAGCCTGCACTTAGATCATCACCTGGAGAGTCTGTCATGTCTCCTTAGGCTGCTTCATTCAGTTCTTCTTCTTCTGTCATAGTAAAACACAACACACATTCATCATCACTTTTCATGCCTGAAAACGCATGTCAATCATTAACCATCAATAATCAGTCAATAACAGGTGATGCTGTGAAAAATACAGGGCTAAACCATGTACAGAATTCTTACCGCAGTAAGATGACTCCCTCTCCCTAACCTTAGCCTGCCAGCAAATCCAGCTGTCACATCCACAGTGCCTGCACTGATCACCAGAGTGAATGATGCCAGTCCTGGCAAGCTGCTGCTAGGCCTCAATTGTACAGAGATGGCCTTAGTACTCAAGACTTGGCCTTGCCACCTAGAACCTCCTCCATAATGAGGTCCAAAATCAACTAATTCTAAAAGTTTTCAAATCAGCATTAAAGAAACACCTAACTGAACATTTTAAGTACTGTGATTCAAACCTCTGAACTGTCCTATCCAAATTTTCATAGAATGTCCACATTTTTGACAACTACTTTGTCTGTGGTTTTCAAGTAAGTCCTTGAGGATTGAAGTCACTAAATGACAGAGTTTTGTTTCAGACTTCATATCCTTCAGAAAATATGTTGCTACTTTTAATTTTGCTACCACCAGTCCCTAAATGGTATGTGACATCTGTCATTTCATCCTTTGTGTAGCAAGATTCTGTCTAGTTGCCCCCAGCCTTGCACCATTACCCCAGTCTTAGCCTTAGCTGTGGCTATTTCAACTCCCCCAAAGAAATAGGTTCCTATTACGTGATCGAAGTTTTGAAACTTCGAACATAATGAAGTCGAACCCTTATGTTCGAAGTTTCAAAACTTCGAACACGTAAAAAAGAAAAAAACAAAACTCCCTTTACTGCACTGTAGTGCGATCTCGGAGTTGGTATATTTAAAGAGCAGGGGGTGTGAGGGGTGCAGGGGAGCTTGCCCCCCTGCTTACAACAGTTAGTTATGTTTTTTATTTATTTATTTTTTTTACGTATTCGAACTTTTACAAGTTCAAACATATGGTTTCGACTATATAGTGTTTGAACTTGTAAAAGTTTGACTACGTAATAGGAACCCAAGAAATGCTGTCATGTGAAATGAGGGAAACTGATTATAAAGGTAGATGAACTGAGAGGCTGCCCAGCTAGATAGAATTTTGTAAACTATTCTATGTCCTTGTAAGTATTATGATCCACAGTCTGGCTTCACAAATGTAAGAAAACTGTGTTATATGCTGAGCTTCAAAAATGTAACCACAGTACACCCTACAGGAAGAAAGCTGATAAGTAAAGAATTTTACAACTGTGTGTGATCTCAAGCTAAGGAGACAGGATGTCTGCAGCTGGAAATTCGTTGTATTGTTTTAAGACAGAGATAATTACTGGGTTTCACATGTAAAAAGTCTTTTATTCCTGTGACTTCCCGGCAGCTGCAGATCACAAAGAAATGTTGAATTTTGAGTTCTGTTAGCCTGGGAACTAAATCAGAAGTGACAAGAATGATGTCATCATAAGAAGTGGTTCTGGCCCAGAAATTGTAGTTATTGGCAGTTTGGCCATCTCTTTCAACTTTCAGATTTAAAAGCCTGCATTTGCACTTGTTTCCCCCTTTCCTGTAACTAGTCTAGTCCAGATACAGATTTGCTGTATCCAGGACTGTTTGTAAGCTCCTGAGGCCCCCAAGCCTTTCTGTGTTGGAGGGAAGCCTGCTAGCTTATCAGTGGCAGTGGTAAGCAGTAGGTAACCTATCTACCACATAAGGAGTGGTTTCTGGCCCGGAAATAATTGTTATTGGCCATTTGAGCAAATTTTCCATCTCTTTCAACTTTCTGATTTAAAAATCCACATTTGCACTGGTTTCTTTCCTGTAACTAGTCTAGTTCAGATACAGATTATTAGTTTTAGCACTTGAATTTGCTTATCCGTGCTCAGCACTTGTTCAGAACTACTTGTAAGCACTAAATAAGCTACAAATTACTACAACACTCAACCTTCCTCATTACCTAGAGGAAAACAGTTTTTGTACTTACTTTCCTCAGTTGCTTAGAGAAAAACAGCTCTTGTCCTCACTTGTCTAGAGGAAAATATTTTTTTTATTCAGGCATGTCAAATGGGTCAGCTCCCAGTGTTCTCTCCTGTCTATCTGATGAATTTGGGCATCTTGGGGCAATGTAGCAATTGCCTCATGTACATATACAACCCTCTCCTCCTACCACCCAACACTACAACCTGTGAGATGCACTTATCTAGCCAAACTGGAGGTACAGCTCTCTCCAAACAAGACTGAACTTGACAGTCAAGAGGAGAAGGTAAACACTTGCACCACACTACACTCATCACATAGTCCCACTAAACCTACACCACCAAACTCAACACAAAAACATTTGTGGAGGCTCTCAATAATAATCTGCCCAAGCAGCAGAGACCTCCAAAGCAGAAACTCAAGCAACCGCCACCCCCCAACACAATCCAAATAACACATAGCCCACAGAATCAGTGTGTCACTTAACCACCGCCCATAAGTGACTCTATAGTCAGGCACACTGATGTCCCACTCACTGGGATAAACAAGGAGAAGGTTACTGTCAGTTGCAAGGATCTGCCACATAACCCACACACTCAGGTCAATCCACAACAAGTACAAATATAACTCTGTCATTGTCCATGTTGGTGTGAATGACCTGAGACATACCTCCCTGGACTACATGGAGAGACATGGAAGAGCTCTCTGATCTTGTAGCCCAGGCAAGTATGACCCTATCCCTGAGTAGCATCCTGCCATCACCCAGAATGTTACCGCAGTACAAGGGCAAAATGATAGACTTCAACAATTGGCTAAGCTTCTGGTGTCATTCTAAGGGGATCCAGTGTCTGTCTGCCTGGGATGAAATGATCGACAGACCACGATGCTTTGCCAGAGATGGCCTGCACCTGTCACCCCTGGGATTCCGGATACTGGCTAAGGTTCTTGCCGCCCTTATAGTGCCTTTTTTAGGTAAGGTTCAAATGACAAATTCACCACCATAACAGGAACAGGCAAGCAAAAACTGAGAGTAATGCTACTCAGTGCTAGAATTCTAAATTTCAAAATGCACTCCCTCGAGGCACTCCTTAAAATGGAGAACATCGATATATGTGCAGTGACTGAGACCTGGTTCAAGGCTCCAGAGAGCACCCCTACATGAATAGGCTATAACGCATACCACACTTTTTGGCCGTCTAACCTGCACCGGAACACCAAAGGCGGCGGAGGTGTGTCCATATTCATTAAGGATATCCACACCTCCAGGCTAGTTGCTCAGCATAATGCATCCGAGGTTATCCAAGTGCAACTAACTCTGGGCAAAACTGCAATCCAAATTGTAGCTTGCTACAGATCCCTCACCATGCCCCAGGATTTCCACTCCTCTTTTCTTGATATTCTGGAAAATATTAGGGTTCAACCCAACACCGTAATAATAGGCGATTTCAACTACCCCACCATTAACTGGGAAAACTACTCGTAACAACTCCTTTGCGCAACGCTTTCTGAAATTCATAAATTCCAATGCCCTGGATCAACTTATCCACACTCCCACCAGGGACAACAATATCCTAGACTTAGTCATTACCAACATGAGTGACTGGTGTTCCACACCTGAATTCAACTATTCATTGGTCAGATCCGACCATAAGCTAATTACCTTAGATATCCACATCCCGCTCTCACCCCCCCCATTAAGGAAACCGCGGTAAAAAATTTCTCCAAAGCCAACTTCATGCTTCTTAAGACAGAAGAGACAAACTTCATGACACCCATGCAGATGGACAATACAGTTACGACTGCTGAATCCTACACGGATGCGCTCTAGAAGCATTTACACGAGTGCATGGATTGTGCTATCTCAAACAGAACCAAGACGCTACCCTCCAGAAAAAGGAAGCCAATCTGGTGGTCCCCTGCCATAAACAAACTCTACAACAGAGGGAAGAAATGTTGCAAAAGAGAGTAAAATCCCATGAGTGGAGGAGTTCCCTGGTCAGTTTCAGTAAGAAGCTGAGATCCCTTATAAGATCATCCAAAGCTAGCTACGAAAACAAAATCGCCACTGATTCTAGGGACAACCACAAAGCATTCTACAGCTATGTCAAGAATCTCAATAGCAACACCCAGATCTGCTCTGAGTTACAGCACAGTGGCATGAAAATTACAGAACCAAATGATATTGCCAACATCCTGGCAGATAGGTTCAGTGCTAACTTTACCCCCCTCTCACCCCCTAAAGGGCCCATATCTATACAGTAAGAATGCAGAGTCCCTGTAATGACAACTATGCAGGTAAAAGCTGCACTCTTTAAAGCCAAAAACACAGCATCCATGGGGCTGGACAACATCCCATGCTGCGTTTTACACGAACTTCAGAACCTACTGGCTCCCCACCTAAGCACCATGTTCAGGCATAGTCGCACATCAGTCTTTGTGCCCACTGAATAGCACACAGCAACAGTTATGCCACTCCACAAAGTGGGAGCCACCATTGATCTCGGGAACTATTGCCCTATTAGCCTGACAAGCCTGGTCTGTAAGGCCATGGAACGTATCATCATTGAACGCATAAACAAATACATTGGTGACCTCTAAACTCTGGACCCCACCAAGTTCAGGTTTTTGAAAGGCAGATCATGCCTCCTGAACCTGATCGATGACTTTGAGGCAGTCACTAAAGTCATAGACAAGGGTAAGGTGGTTCACACAGCCTATCTTGACATCGCCAAGGCTTTCAACACCATCCCCCATTCTGGAATTATAGCTAAACTCACTAAACTAGGTGTAAATCCCTACGTCACAAGATGGGTTGCCAACTGGCTCACCGACAGAACCCACACTGTAAAAGTTGCAGACTCCAAATCTGACTTCAAACCAGTCATAAGTGGAGTACCACAGAGTTCAGTCTTGGGACCTCTTCTGTTTGGTATCTACTTCTCTGAAGTACAGGCTAACACAGAAGGCCTTTGGCTAACGAAGTTTGCAGATGACTGCAAACTAGGAACCATAGTTGAATCCCCAAATGATGTGGACATACTAAAGAAGGGCCTCACTGAGACTGATGTCTGGTTTCAGAGCCATGGCCTCAAGCTCAGTGCCAAAAAGTGCATTGTCATCCCCTTTGGTAAAAACTCTGTACCCATGAACTACCACATAGGCGGCAGTCTACTTAACACCGAATGTGTGATAAGAGACCTTGGGACCCAGGTGGACAAGTAATCTCTCCTTTGATAATCATATCACCACAGTAGTCATGAAATCCTTCTACGTGAGACACCTCATCACAAAAGGGTTCTCATCCAGGAAAAAGGAAGTCATTGTTCCCCTCTAGTCGACACTCATTAGACCCATTATAGAGTACAACGCCCATTTTGGAATGTACTTCACAAGACATCTGCAGCGGCTGGAAAGGCCACTGAAGTACCTCAAAAAGAGGATTACTGGCCTCAAACAGATGCCCTACACTGACCATCTCAAAAGACTCCAGCTTTACTCCATAGCATATCACCTACTTCGAGGTGATATAAAGCTATGTCAAACCCAGAGCTGTTGGACATGCTACACCTAAAGAAATCCCAATCCCTCCAAGCTACACACTTTAGGGACCTAAACCTTGTCACCACAATAAACAGGACATGCTGGAGGGATAGATTCCTGTCCCAGAGACTTCACTTACTGTGAAACAAGCTATCCATCTATGTCAAGCAAAGCTCCTCATTAGCACTCTTTAAAAAAATCTTGATGAGTGGATGGGAAATAGGAAATACACCCCGGGGATCACTTCTGTGGCTCTTCTCGACAGGGGCTCAGGAAAATAACTTCCTTGGGTGGCGTAAGCCAGGGAACCTTGTTGGCTAGGCTTTCTTTGGTCCTTGGGCTGATAGCCTAGTACCTACATATGAAGCTATGACTCAGCAATAATGTGTATTATCAGTTTAAGGACGGTCTCAGAAAGAAAGAAGTGCATTTTGTATTTTGTTGTGAAGCTGAACTCATCAGCACTTGCTTTGCTCTGTAAGTAGGATTTAGATCTTAGTATTTCTCTTAGATAGATAGGAATATAGCCAGAATAGTGTAGATGTTTTCTATATTTATGTGAGACTATCCTGCAATGTTGTTTTAAAGTATTTCCTGTGATTTCTGAACTCTGTATTGTCACTGTGTTGATTTAATGAGTATTGTCTTGTTTTATTATTAAATATTTTTAAACCTTTTAACTGTGACTGTTTTGTGTAGAGATATTTAAGCTCTTAGAGTACTTGCATGCATTTGGTTATACTGTACAAGCCATTCCAGTAACCTTAGCCCTGGGTCACACTTACTATTTGTGATAACAGTAACATTACACAGTGGAATTGGTCCCCTTGGGAAGGGCCTAATTAGTAGCTAATAAGTAGTGGTTGGAGGCAGTGATTTCTACCTTATAGTCTGGGCAGAAGGGGGCATAGGTAGTGAAACCTGTGCCAGCCTTCCCCAGGAGTAGTGAGTGTGTTTGTATATGAATCAAATGTCAAGGTGTGTGTGTGTGTGTGTGTCAGCTACACAAAGCACTGGTTGGAAAGAGAGAGTGCTGGAGGTTTTGGCTCGACCACTCGGCTGAGATCTGAATCCTGTAGCTGTGCCAGTGGTTTGTCTTATTGGGGATCTGGAGAGAAGGGAGAAACCAGCCCCAGACTGACTGTGATGTCTGTGTGCTGTTAAGGGAAATTGTACTTTACTGTGTGTGTACTTGTTATCCTTCCAATGTGGACACCCCTCACTGATGTTAGTGGTGAGGATTTGAGGCTCCTTGATTATTGTGTCAGTGCACAGGCGTCACACAGACCATATGAAAAACAGTTGCCAGTGAGGGAAAGAAAAGGATGTGTCAGCAGTCATGAAGCAAAACAAACAGAAGAAAATACAGTTGCCTAGGCTGGGATAATCATTCCATAATAAAGTTTTACAAAAAAACAAGCACATGCTTAAGAATATGTAATTTCAGTGCTGCAAAGGCTACAGATCTGAGTGTGACTAGATAGCATCTCTGGCTGAGGCTGAACCAGTCTTTCAACTAATCTAATCGCCTATGGGTGGGGGGAAGGAAAATAGAAAAGAACAAACTGTAAATTCTTTGCACTTTCTATAATATCCCTCCCCACTAAAGTTTGTGAACTCTGACCTGCAGTGTGCTAACAAGCTTCTCTGAAAACCCTGCCTCTGTTTGAACATGTGACTTAACACAGCACTAAAATGTAAACAAAGCCCCCTAGCAAGAAACTGATTTTAAAAATGGTATAGTGCCCCTTTAAGTAACCCTAGTGTGGAAGCAGACCATACTCGTAGTAAGTGTAAGAGTTCAGTATTGACTGCACAAATAACCACCCCTATCAGGTGTACAGTACCCATGTCAGAATGGCACAGTTATGACATGTCTATGAACCTGAATCCAACACTGCAGCCATAGTTGGGATGCAGGTGTTGGCAGTAACCTCAAGAGCATTCTACAAAATCAACAACAAACATGACATATTCGGGCACATCCCACGGTGTTACAGCTTATGAGCCTTAAGACACACCACCGCACAACCCAGTATTTTGGTCATAGGAAACTCCATTGTGAGCTATACAGATGTCCCACTCACCAGGCTAAGTAAAGAGAAAGTTTGTGGTCATCTGTCAGTCAGAGGCTAGGATCCATCTGATCGCACACACACACTTGAATTGTTGAACCACAAGTAATGGTATGACTCAGTCATAGTCCATGTCGGTGTAAACGACCTAAAACACTCCTCCCTGGACTAAATAGTGACATGACTGAGCTCTCAGAATGTGTCCCAGGCCAGTATAAGCCTATCATTGAGCATCATTCTAACTTCTCTAAGGATGATGCCACTCTGTGAACAGAAAATAATTGATGTTAATATTTGGCTTAGAGTATGGTGGCATTTGAAGGTGTTACAGTATTTGTAAGCCTAGGAGGATATGGTTGACAGACCATACTGATTTGTCAGGGATGGTCTGCACCTGTTCCCCTCTGGGATTTTGAATATTGGCTAAAACCTTTTCCACACTCATACTGTTTTTTTTTAAGCATTACCAGTTTGATTAACCTACTGACATAGCTAATCCAGCCCAGGAAATCTAAGTGTTGCTGCTCAGTGCCTGGCGTCCTAAGAAACTCTACTGTCTGCAAGTTGTCCTCACCCTGGACAGTGTAGCAGTCTGGGTAGTTACTGAGACATAGTTTAAAACCACATAGAATACAACAGCAGTTCAAGGCTACAAAGCCTTCCACACATTTAGACTGTCTACTGCACAGGATGGGGCACAAGGTGCAGGTGACTCTGTTTACATTAACAACACATTCAAGGCTGGGTTCACCAGTGTAATGCACTCTTAATTTTCTTCATGTCCAAATTACCTTTAAGTCCCGGCCATGCTGTATCCTTGCCAGCTGTAGGGTCCCCTCTATGACCCAGGAAAACCATAGCCATGTAAATGTACTGGAGACATTCCCCATTCAACCTAACACCAAATTCATGGATGACTTTAACTTTCCCACTGTAAATTGGGAATGAAACACAACCCGTAACATGTAGGCCCAGACATTTCCGGATTTTGTAAACACAAGCACTTTGATGCCCACTAGGGGCACAAACATCCCTGATCTGTTCCTCACAAACATGGTGGAATATTGCAGTCTCCCTAGTGTAATGTTCGTATTGGTCAGGTCAGACCATGGAGCCGTCTTCTTTGAAATAAAGGTAAAACCAGGGAATTATTTTAAGGCAAATTTCCTACTGCTAAGTGACACCCTAGCAAACCTTCAAGCCCCCCCCCCCCCAACCCTGAGATCACAGCTGCCAATGCAGAATCGGTCACAGAAACCCTGTATAATCATATTAACAGATTCACATGATAAGATGTATAACCAAAAGAAGAAATTCTCTATAAAAATTAGGAGGTGCAATGGTCAGCGAGATACAAAAAAAAATCCCTCATTGACCTAAACAAGCAACTCAGGGGCTAATAAAGTCTATCAAAGCTTAAATTTTAAATAAAATTAGCCTCCAGGCCAAGGACAGTCACAGTGCTTTCTTCAGCTTTGTATGTAACCTCAAACACAATGCAGAACAATGCACCAAATAAATTTTAAATGGTGCCAGCTATACAGAGCCAGAAGATATAGCAAACGTTTTGACCAATAAATTCAGCTCCAACTTTAACACCTCCCCCCACTAAATGCCTCTCAAGAAATACTGCCGTCCCTAACCACACTACCACCGCTATCACTAGAGAGCAGGTATTCAAGGCACTCTCCAAAGGTCAAGAGCACTGCATCAGTGGGTCCAGATAATATCCCAGGAAGCCTTCTTAATAGCAAGAAACATGAACTATTTTGACAGACTTAAAACACTATTTAACCACAGTCTCCAAACATGCTTCATGCCAAACAAATGGAGAACTACAACTGTTATCCCGCTGCAGAAGGGTGAGCCATCCAAGGACTAGGGAGATTTATTGACTCATAAGTTTGACTAGCCTGATATGCAAAGCTATAGAGATAATAATCATGGATGTCCTAAATGATGGCATAGGTAACCTGCAGACATTGGACTCAAATCAGTTTGGGTTTGTCAAGGACAGGTCTTGCAAACTCAACCCGATGGACCTCTTCGAAGTAATACCCTCCAAGATTGCCTGACAATAAATGATGCCAGAATCATAGTCTAAAACTCTGTCCAAAAGTGAATTATAGTATCTTTCAGAAAGACAGCCATCCTGGCAAACTACTACATTGACAAAACACTTCTAAGAGTAAACTCAGTAGTCAGGGATTTGGGAATGCATGTAAGCAGTGACTTGGTATTTGACCATATATGTCCACTGTAGTGAGGAAATCATTGTATGTTGCATAACTTATAAGCATGGGTATAGCATATAGATTCAAACATGTTATTTTTCCATTGTACTGTACTCTCATAGGAGGTTACTAAACTATTGACCCTGAGGCCCTTATAAGCCTAGTCAAGAGTTTAGCCCATGTTTAGACAAATCAGCACCCAATTTCCCTGTCCAGTAGGGACATGGGTGGAATCCCAGGGGTGTATCTTCTGCGTCCCATCCAGTTATCCAGGTTCCGCTTAAAAAGGGGAGAAGAGGTACTCTGCTTGATGTGGAGAGGGAGTCTATTCTGTAGATTAGAGAGTTTCTTTGACACAAATCTGTCCCACCAGCAAGTCTTCTTGATGTTACAGACCAGGTTGAGGCCGCGCATGCGGGTTACTCGAGTGGAGCTTGACTTGCAGATATGCAGCAGTCCCACCAAGGTGGGGTCCATGATCTCCTTGTATGCCAGACAGAGGCACCTCTGAGGAGTGTGTATGAAACTGAGTAAAGGGATAGGGCTTTTAGCCTATCTGTGTAAGGTAGATGTTTGAGGCCCTGGATTCTCCTGGTGAGGAACCTCTGTGGTCTCTCCAGCTGCTGCATGTGCTTTGTAAAGTACATGCCGAAAGGTGCATTGTACTCAATAATGGGCCTTATAAGGGAAGAATACAGGGATGTTATGACCTCCTTGTCCCTGGATGAGATACCCTTACTTATGAAGTGGGCTATGTCGAAGGTTTTCCATACCACGGAAGCAACATGGTGGTGAAAAGTCAGATTGCTATCAGCCTGGGTGCCGAAATCCCTGGGCATAAGACCAGTCATTGAGTTCTGTGCTGGCTTCGCTATTTACCTGGCCAGGCACATGCAACAACTGAAGGTCCCACAAAGATTCTTCACAAAAAGACTACATGGTGTGGAAAAAGTCCTGTGCAGACCATCACAAAACCTTGTCCTTATATTTAGTCTCCTACAGGGTGATGAGAGGCAGCCTATACCTGGCCTAAAAACCATTCTCCAATCCAGCCTTAATGAACCTATTTAATATCTGTGTTCTTCAGTAGTGACCTCTTTTCTTTTTGTATGGAGTTTTTCAGACTTTGTATCCAAGCACAGTACAATTGAATTTGTTACTATGTCTGTCTTGTAATATATGCATTGTATTCAACAGTATATATACTTAGTTGTACTGAATTATTACACTTGGCAACACATAGTCGGTGTTCCATTAGACTGGTAGGCAACAGTTTAAGAATGAGATTAAAAGGGTCAGTAAAAGAAAGGATGTGTTGCCACGATCAGAAAATACCAATATGTAGATATGCATACATAATTATATAACAACTCAATTTTTGGGCACACAAAGACTGTGCTTGTGAGGTTGAAGAAGCACAGAGTGTGAGTTACTTGTCTGTGTAGTGCTGATTCTGTCTTCTGAATACCAGTGAAACCAGATTTGCTTTTCCACTTGCTGCAGCTTAATACCATAATGTCCATCAGTGGCCTTCACTTCCACATCTGACCTGATGTAGGTCATCTAGCAAGGGAACCTGGATGGCTACTTTGGTGCACTATCTCTACTGGGAGTGTAGACTCCCCATCAGTGGAAGTCACTGGGGAGGGGTCCTAATATGTTGCCAGGCAGGAAGTGAAAGGTCTGATGGTGATCATGGTGAACTGACTGCTGGAAACCCACACTGACGGCCTTTAGCATGTACTCATGTAACGGCCAGAGTTACATAGCTACATGTCCCTGCTGGGACCACCCATGGGTGCTGTCATAGAGGTTCATATGTAAATACTAGGCTAGCTACCTTTGCAGGCCATTTCAAGCCTAGCCAGCTTCCCATCAAAGTTGAGAATCAAACCCTGTACCTTGTGTCTGTAAGGTAAACTATTATGCATATACCCTGATTTCAACTGACTTCAGGATGGGTGCAACACTTTGTAGCATGGTAGTCAAAGTAAACTGAAGCACCCTCACAAATTCACCAGGCAAATATACAGAACTGAATAAACAGGTAATAATAAAAAGTTTTTAAAAAATGCCAAAAACCTAAGGGAAAACCATACCCAGATAAGGAAATATGTAGATGTAAATAGTCAGTAAAGCCACAATAAATATCAGCTGAAAACAAATGAAACCAAGGCATTACATTTCTTATACACAAAATATGGTATAAAATGCACTGAACACATCATTCCTACTTGTCCTTTCCCCACAACACATAATCCCGTAATGTGGAACCTAAAATCAATACTTAAGATAACTTAAATGAACTCTGAAAAATTAAAACAATCTACATTAATGTGGAACATTCATTTGTGGTAAGACAATAAAAAAAAAAAAAGTAGAGAAGGAAAGGTAATTGAATGAGGACCCAGAGCACAAAGGGAGTAAAGAAAGGTGAGCTAAGCAGGGGGATGTAAAGTTTTGAGTACATGTCTGCTAGTGTAAAGAAGGTAATGCAAGTAACAGGTTTCTGAAAGTCAAGAAAAAATAAAAATGAAGACAAAATGTGTTTTGTGATACCCTTATTAGTGACAGGGCATCATAAGAAAGGAAAACAAATTAAGAGCTAGATCGTACTTCCATGTTAGGAGTTCCCTTGGGGGGGGGGGGGGGTCTATATCACATAGTCAAAGTTACGTAACTTCAAACACCTAATGGTTGAACCATTATGTTCAAAGTTACATAACTTTGACTACCTAAAAAAAAAAGACACAACGGACAACAAAATAAACTGTTGTAAGCAGGGGGGAAAGCCTCCCTGCACCCCCCGCACACCCCGCTACTTAAATATACCAACTCCGAGATTGCACCACATTGAACAGAATGGAAACCTCTGCCTATGGAGATTTCCATTCACACGCTTGAACTTTTACAAATTCGAACGTATGGTCTCGACCATATGTGGTTCGAACTTGTAAAAGTTCGATGACGTGATAGGAACACCACCTGGGGCTGGACATAACCAAGGAAAGAGTACAAGCCAGACTTTTACTGGCTAGGGGTAAAGAAAGAGATGGAGAACTTGAATACTTCTTATCCAGAATATGAGAAGGTAGTGCCCCATCATTGATATGAAGTGAATCACTATTCTCCAACTCTGCTGGTAAAAACTGGAACCTACGTCCGGTTGAACTCACCACTGACCCCTTCTTATCCCAATTCAAAAAATCCCGTAGGAAATGCATAAAAATGCAGTGGCTTTGTCCCTGTACAAACCCTGACTAACCCCCACTCAAGCATAATTCATAAATGAGAACTCATTACAGGAATAAAACTCTGACTCTCTGTTTAAAATTCTGTGTATCACCCACCTACTGGAAAGATTTAAAGTTAACGCTACACCATGTATGATAACCACCTTTAATGTATGTGTTTTCCTTTTTCAGATGAAATCCTTAACTGTTTCTTTCTCAGCTACTTGCTTCCAGCCTTTGCTGTGTGTATGTGAGAAAAACATGTACCTGTGTGTACATATCGTTAAACAAATTTCAGTTTTGTGATAACTCACTGTAATAATTTCACTGTATTTACACTTGTTTTTGTACATTTGGAGCTTTTCTCCCCGGGCCTCCACTGAAAATGGACCTGTATCCAGTCGGACTTTCCCGGTTAACAAATGTAAAATAAATAAAATAAATGTCAATGTTCCTGGTGACTAGTGCCCGTCACTGAATTAACATATTTACTGTGGACATCAATATTGCAGTGGGTATTGGCACATACTAGTCATAATGAACATGGTACCACATTGCAAAAGCAGTCTCATTATGCAAACTAATGGCAAGGTTACTGCCAATTATTCTCCAAAGTGGACAGGCCAAAGAAAATAGTTAAAGCACTCTATTTCAATGGTATATCAGTTATACCAGTGTTTTAAAGTAAAACATTTGATGGCATCAGTTTATCATCTGCAGGCTGATGGCTTAGCAAAATGGTTTAATAAAACACTGAAATCTATCCTAGAGAAAGATATTGTTGCAGATAGAAAAATTAGATCATATGCTACCTTCCCTACTGTTTGCAAAGTAGTATACCAGAAGCCTCATCCGAGTATACATCTTAGAATGTCTGCATGACAGGGATACAAGAGGGCTGTTTGAAATTACTAAAGAACATTGAAAGAAGAAAAGACACAATTCAAAAATGTGATACAACACAATGTCAGTTTTCAGGATAGATTGAGGCTAATATTGCCCACAGGCATGGAAGCACATGCAAAGATCACAAGAACAGAATAGAAACAGTTTATAATAAGTTTTAGATAATTTAACCCAGGAGACTAGCTACTGTTGTTGGTGCCCTCTATGGAAAACAGATTTCTGGCTAAATGGCAGGGGATTTGTGAGGTGATGGAAAGGAAAAAGTGTAGTAAACTATACCTTCTTCTTCTTCTTTCGGCTTTTTCCTGGTTAGGGGTCGCCACAGCGGATCACCTGTCCGCTCATGATTGGCAGTGGTGTTTTACGGTGCTGAGGTGCCAGCCCGGCCCCCAACCTTCCACAGAAGGCACACGCATGCACACACTCACACCTAGGGCCAATTTGGAGTGTCCAGTCTACCTACAGCATGTCTTTGGGATGTAGAAGGAAACCAGAGCACCCGGAGGAAACCCATGCAACCACAGGGGAGGACATGCAGACTCCGCACAGAAGGCACCCCAGCCGAGAATCGAACCAGAGAACCTCTTGCTGTGAGGCGGCAACGCTAACCGCTGTTAATGTCAGTGATGCTAGATATCAAGAACAACAAGAAATATTGAGAAATAATTTTATAGATAGAGGATACAAAGAGCATGAGTTAGATAATATTATGTCTGAAAATGTTAAACAGAGGTCAGGGAAGGGGAAACCTTTCTTGCATAGACATGAAGGAATTAATTACATTGTAAATGGAAATAAATATGACAATAAGAGAAGTAGACTTGTCATTCCTTTTACTAACAGGAATAGAAAGATTAAGGAAATTATAAATAATAATTGGAGAATGTTAACTATGGATGATACAGTGAGAGAGCTGGTAGGTGATAAACCTAATATTACATATAAAAATATGATGTCACTAAAAAGACTTATATGCTATGAAGGGAATAGAGAAGGTACTTTACATTCACAAAGGAAGGGAACATTCTCATGTAGACACTGTAACCAATGTGTTTATATGTTGAATGATAATAAATTTACACACCCTGACAACAATAGAGAATACACATTTGATAGTTATGCGGACTGTAGATCAAGGGACCTAGTTAATTTAGCTCAATGTCAACTCTGTAAATCATTTTACATGGGAAAAACCAATAGAACCCTGAGGGAAAGGGTTAGGGAACATGTCTATGCCATAAATAAGGAAGATGAGGGAAATGCACTGGCAAAACATGTTATCAATTTTGGACTTACGCATAGATTTAAATTTATAGTTCTTGAGTTGATTAAAAAAACAGAAAGACTAGGTAACATAAGGAATTATACTGAAGAAAGAGAAAATAGATGGATAATGAGACTACAGGCGCATAGGGCGCATGGCCTAAATGATAAGACATCATTGAAACCTTTCCTATTAGCTAAACCATATAAACACTAAAATGAATGCTAGAAATTTTTAGGTATTTATTATATGATACATATAACCTACGGTTTTTAACTTATTTTTTAATATAGAAAATATATTAGACATCTTTTTATATATTATTATTATAATTATTATCATCTTTAAGAACATATGATGAGTTATATTTTTCATATATACTCGTCTTTAATAGATAATGCTCTTGTTTATAAGCTGCTTGAGAGACTAATACTGCATGTAAGTTGATAGGCTTTTTTCACATGGCTCGATTTTATTTTTATACATATATTTTTATATGTTTTTATGTATATTTTTAGATATATATTTTATATACATTTTTTAATATATTTATTGATGTCTGCAAACTAGAGAAATATGTCATTCACCAATATTTTTATATCAAGTACTATTATTGATTATTGAGACAAGGTAAATTAATTAATTTGCTTATTTAATGCTTAATGATTTTTAGGATGTGATTGGAAGAATAGATATGACATAATATATAAATTAGGAATGCATATGAATGTCTGCATTGAAGTCTGATGAAACATTCGTGAAACGTGAAAGCGCTTACTTTTTTTGTTATATTAAATTTTGCCGAATTAAGCTGTGGCGAGCCTCTTTTGTTGGTTTTGAACGCTAACCGCTGCACCACTATGGCCGTCCATAAGTTTAGATTACCAAAAAAGAGAATTGCAGAGCAAATTTACCATATTAATGTACTAAAGCTATGAAAGGAAGCCAAGAAATCTGCAAGGAGCCTGTAAGCTGAATATGCTCATCATATTGATCACTGCTTAACCATGAGTTCTCGTCTGCCAAGGATATAATACTCATCCAACTTCCAAAGCGGCACCTTCCACATGTTCATAAACTCAAGCTGAACTGACTGAAAGAGAAGTTTGGGTGTGAAGCCCTTCAGAGCGTTACAGCTGCCAAAGAGTATACTTCTCTGAGTCTTGCAACAACAACTTGCATCAGCAGTCTCTTGTGCTGTTTCTTAGCTGGGCAAGTAAGTTCTCTTTAGGGAAAAAACTTCCATTTTCTTTTTTTTTTTGTTTGTTTTATCACCTCCATCTTGAGGAAAGTTATTTTAAAGCTAGGAATGCTGAGTTTTAATGGACTGTCAAGAGACTTTAACATACTTTTAAATGGAGTACTCATTTTTCTTGTACGTTTGAAGTTGGTGTAAAGTAAATGAAAACATTTTTTTCTGTGGAGAAATTGTCTTTAGTTGACTTGTGTGGGGCTGGCATAGAATTTTAAAGTGCCTTTTACTGTTTTTTTTTTCTGTCAAAAAAACCTTACTTATGTAGACTGGTAGTATTTACCAGCATTTGCTGCTTGTCTTTCCTGGGAAGGAGGTACTGTTTTGAGCTTGACAGTGGAACAAACTACCAGTCCCATGGTTGATCCTTCCTTCAGCCACAAAAATAAAAAAATAAACAAACAGCCTTTGCCACCATAGCAGGCTAGTCGTTTGCCCCGGCTGCAGGTGGGTGACTGCTGTGGCCATTTGTTGCACCTTAGACCACTCATTTTTTCACCCTGGATCCCCCGATGTAGCACCTACAACCGCTGTGGACTGGGGGTTACCCATGACCTCTGTGGCTTTTGGGGGGTCCCCTCAGTGGGCAAGGCAGAGCCAGTCTTGTCAGTCCAGGGAGGAGGACCGGGGAAGGTTCCCCTGTTGTGTCAGAATGCAGTATCCATCCCTGGAGGATATGCTGTTACCATTCGTAACACAATTGGCCCCATTTTTCCTGTCAAAAAGAAATAAAGAACCAAGCATTTATCAACACTTCCTCACATTTCTTTGGATAGGAGTAGTTTTTTGGGTCTGACTCAGGATTTAATTCAGGCTGTTGATCCTTCTTGTATAGTAGTTTCTGGTAAAAGAAAGAGAGATACCGCTTTTCCTGAAGAGAGTCAAGATTCTGAATCTGAAGAGGAAGATGCAGGGGTGGATACAAGTTTTTTTCTTCAGATTTCTGATTCAGACTCTGAGGAGAGCTCAGTTTCTGATTCTCCCTGGGGTCGTTTCTCTTTCTGTAAGACTGTTGCTAGAATGTGCCAGTGTTTTCACTGGGAGAACACTGAAGTTTCTCAGTTTCCTAGAAAATACTGTTGAGTTGTTACAGAAGGATAGTCCAGATCCTGCACCCATTCCTTCTGTCCTATCTGCCTTACAGGATCTGTGTATTACTGCCTGCAATTTTCCTTACTGTCAGACAGCTGTCCTTAAAATGGCAGATAAAATGTAAAAAGTTCCTAGATCTTTTAAATTTTTATACACTGTTCCTAAACCTGACCCAGAAGCTATAGCTCCAGTTTATACCACTGCTGCTGAGCACTAGTCCGTTCTAATTCTATTTTTTCTAATAAGGATGAGAAAATTATTGATAGATATGGAAAAAAAGTATATACTTCTGCAACTTTGATCATCAGAATTTTGAATTGTTAGGCTCATATGTTAAAGTTTGCTCTGAAAAACTGTGAAAACATGAGGGATGTTTTATCAGCAGTTTCTTCTGAGGAAAAATCTGCTTTAAATTACGTAATTTCTTCTATTGCACAGGTCAGTACTCAATGTTTAGGATGTGTGTGTGTGACTGTGTTGATTCCTCTTCCATGGCTATGGCCAATGGTACTGTTCTGAGGAGGTTTACATGGTTGCATTCTCAGAACCTCCCAGATGATGCTAAAAATGAGATTTTAGATTCACTCTTGGTTAAAAATTAAGTGTATGCCCCCTCTGCTGCAGAAATGATAAAAAATGTGATAAAAGGAGCAAGCTGATCCAGGGAATCTCTCTAACATTTTTCAACCTTCATTTTACAAGGAACTTTGTCTTCTCATCCAAATTTGGCAAGAAGCAGAATAAGCAGTCTCAACACAATACAGGTAAACAGATGTTTAAGAAGAAATGACAAGAAGGTTCAACTGTTAAAGCCAAGGACATTCCAAAATTACTGTTCCAGAAAGTCTGGGTCTCTGTTTTTCTCTTTGATAACAAATAGTTTCAGGCAAATGAGTTCTGAGAATCATTCATCAAGGTCACAAATGACATTGGGAGGAAATTCCTCCTTTCGGTGGGGGGGGGGTCATTCCTCATCCTCCAGATCAGATGCTTTTGTTTCTACCTGTTCATCACACGCTGTCGCAAGGAGTGACAGAACCAGTATTTTTTTATTCAAGAATCTTCATAGAGCCAAAGAAAGAAAATCCCTGGAGGCCAATTGTGGATCATTCTTTACTAAACCCGTTTGTGATGGTGCCAAAATTCAAAATGATGTCACTTCACAACCCCTGTTGCCTCTTCTGCCTCTTTCAAGTTTTCTGGTAAGAGTAGATGTTTTTTGTGTTTCACTGTTGCAGTCATCACATCTGGGTTATCTGCCTGCAGGTAGCCCTCAGTCGGCCCGAATACCAGAGACTTAGTATTTCTGCGTCGGATGCTATCGCTTCTTCCCTGACATCAGGTTGTCAGGGGTATAAAAACAGGCAGCCGATGCCATTACATCAGTCTTTCTTGCCAAGGAGGAGCCCGAAGCAGAAGCAGTTCTCAAGTGCCGGTTGGCCGCTACCTGAATTTTTCGTTTTCGAGTTGAATAATCCTGAAGTCTTCTAAAGCTAAGTACCCTGTTGGGGATCCTTTTTTCTTGCTCTAACCGATGTCAGAAAAAGTTAACAATTGTCTTGCCTATGGAAAGCAAATTCATCACAAAGATTTTCATTCTTACTGCGTCACCTGTTTAGGCCCAGACCACTACGTCCTTCGCTGTTGGTTATGTGCCTTGTTTAACGACCGAACCATTCGTCATTGGGCTCTCTTTGTCGACAAATTGTTTTGCTCTCTATCTCCGAATTCTGAAATGGCTTCGGTAAGCCATCTGACTACCGATTTTCCGAAAAAAAAGTAAGGATAAAGACAGACCCCATAGGTCCAAACCTGCCAACGACACTTCCATTAAGCTAGTCGCTAGTCTGCCGGTACTCAGTGAAGTGCCTTTGCAGCCACTGATGTCCGCTTCAGTGGATTCGCAGGCCTCTGCTGAGACCCATTCAGAGTCCGGTATGCGCAAGATGCTTCTTTGACTATGGAACCAGCAGATGTCTCTACCTTGGATGGGTCCAGAGCCGCTGTGCAGGCACCAGCTTCTGATGCAGTTTTTCACTCTACTGATGTTCGAAACAAACCTAACTAAAACTACTGAGTTTCTTAGGCCCAGAGTACACACTACGCCTAGAAAACCGATGACAAAAGCACATGCTCAGGCACCCATGCCACAAAAACAAATGCTTAGAATGGCTGAAGACCTTATTACGCTGATTAGGGGAAGTCAGCCTTCCCCTGCAGAGAGACAAAGAATCCAGTCCCCTTCAAGTTCTACAGACCAGGAGTCTGATGATTCTGACCTTTCTGATTATGAAGACATGCCCTTATCAGCCTGTGAGGATTCAGATGCAGAGGAATCCATTCCCTCTGCCTCCCCTCCAGGGGATTTTTCTTTTGGTGAAACCATGCATACTTTAAGAGAGCATTTCCATTGGGAATGCCAAGACTATCATCAGTCCAAAAAGAGACTCAGAGAATTTTTAGACTTGCCTCAGCACAGGCCTTTAGCTATACCCCATGTCCTGGATGTTGTAGATGATGATTTCATGGAATCCAGTCTTACTTCTGACACTTTACCTCCTGTCCCTAGGAAACCAGACAGGTACTATAGAGTACCTGATACTCGCAAGTTTCTTTTCAAGAATCCTACTGCTGACCCAGAGATCATTTCCCAGGGGCCTAAAGGTATTAAAGCTACTACAGCCAAGAATCCCACCCCTACGGACAGGGATTCCAGAGCTTTGGACAGATGGGATAAGAAGGTATATACCTCTGCAACTCTGGCTATCAGGGCATTGAATTGACAGTTTCACATGCTGAAGTACCAGCAACATATTATGGACCTTGTTAAACAAAAAGTGGTAACTTTTCCAGATTGTGCAGAAAATAAAGAATTGGAGGAGCTTATGCACTCTGCAAGCCAAGTCAGTAAGCATACTTTGCAGCGTGGCTTTGATGCCCTAGAAGCATCTTGCAGGGCAGCAGTCACTGACTCTGTACTGAGAAGACATGCTTGGCTGAAGGAGCAGACCTTACCAGATCATGTCAAATCTAAATTACTAGACATCCCTTGTTTGTTTGGCACCATAGCAGAAGAGGTTCTTAAAAAGATGGAAGAAAAAGCTAAATCTATGCAAACTGTTAAGGAATTCCTACAAGTGCAACCCCCTAGATTCAGTAGGCATTGCCCTTCAAAACACTGGTCCTTTCCAGCCCCCTCCAGGCCTTCCCAAACAAGACCCTGGGGAAACAGACCACACAGACTACAGTCTCAGGGTATGCAGAGATCTAAGCAATGGAGTGCCCCCCCCCCCAAAAGCAGGGAGTAGTAAGCCACCTCCTTATGGAAAAAGCTCACAATGACTTCTTTACTCCACTTCCCAGCCCTGCCCAATTGCTTGTGCCCCTAGGAGGAAAACATGCCCTTCATGCAAAAAACTGGATGTCCATCACTCAGGACCGTTGGGTCCTCAACATTGTATCCCAGGGGGTACAAATTTTATTTCCATTCACTGCCAACCACAAGCGGGTTTCCAGACCTTCCTCCAAACCAGTGGGCAGAGGCTCAAAACCAAGTATTTCCCCTTCTCAATATCAGAGCTATTCAGCCTGTTGCATTAGAACAGAGGGGTCAAGGATTCTACACCAGACTCTTCCTGGTACCCAGGAAAGAGGGCTCTTGGCACCCAATCCTGGATGTTTCAATTCTCTACACCTTCCTGGTGGTACCAAAATCCAAGATGCTTACCCTGCAACAGCTTCTCCCTATGTTAGCCAAGGATGCCTGGTTAATCACCCTAGACTTAAAAGAAGCCTATCTGCACATCTCCATAAGGGAGTCATGCAGGAAATATCTACGTTTCAGGGCAGGGTCTGTGCAATATCAGTTCTCTGCACTTCCCTTTGGTTTATCTACTGCGCCCAGAGTATTCACAAAATGCGTGGCTCTAGCCATTGCATACTGCATGCAGAGAAATATCCAAATTTACCCGTACTTGGATGACTGCCTGATTCAGGTGGACAGTCAGGAATTGCTGCTTCAGCACCTGGCATTTGTAAAAAACCTTCTCACTTCATTGGGGTGCACCATCAACGAAAAGAAATCACAACTGGTACCCAGTTAAAAGATTGTATTCCTGGGAGCAAGCTTGGACACAACTTCCCAGATGGCATTCCTCACTTCAGAAAAACAGGTCTGTCTGACAGACTACTTCAAACAAATGGCCACAAGAACCCTGCTATCTGCAAGAAAAATACTGCAAGCCCTAGAGTTCATGGCCTCATGTATACTGCTAATTCCGTATGCAAGACTGCATACGAGGAAACTTCACCGGTACTTAAAAAGCCTTTGATGCCAACATTCTCAGGACCTGGAAACAGACATTCCTATCATACCTTGTCTAAGGACAGAGTTCCTTTGGTGGGCAGAAGCATGCAACCACAACAAGAGACTGCCTTTTACTCAACCCCACGCCGCCCAGACCGTGACCACAGATGCATCATACTATACATTGTGGGGCTCATATGGCTAGCAAGTGTATTCAGGGCCACTGGAGCCCATGTCAAATTCATTTGCACATCAAAAAGAGATGCTAGCTGTACAGAATGCCCTGACAGCTTTTAGATCCCTACTCTTTCCAGGGCAACTGCTGATAAAAACAGACAACACCACATTTATGTGGTACATCAACAAGCAGGGGGCAACCCATTCTTACCCACTCTGCAGGTTAGCCATGGCCCTGTGGAACATGGCCTTAGACATCCAAGTCCATTTACAAGCTCAATTCCTGCCAGGCAAACAAACCTCACCGGCAGATGACTTTAAGTAGAAATCTCCTAGACCCACACAAGTGGAAATTCGAGCCCAGCACCTTCAACCTTCTGATTCAGAAATGGGGGACCCCAGAGGTGGATCTCTTTGCCTCCCCCTACAACCACCAGCTAAGCAAATTCTGCACCAGGAATCCTCACAACAGGGCCTGAAAAGTGAATGCCCTATCCTTTCAATGGGAAAACCTCTCAGTATATGCCTTTCCCCCCTCCCCCTTCTCTCAAGAGTATTACTCAAGATAAAACAAGACAGGCGAAGGACACTGCAGTACAAGGACCTAATGATTGATTTCAACAATTGGCTAAGCTTCTGGTGTCATTCAAAGGGGATCCAGTGTCTGTCTGCTTGGGATGACATGGTCGACAGACCACGATGCTTTGCCACAGATGGCCTGCACCTGTCACCCCTAGGATTCCGGATACTGGCTAAGGCTCTTGCTCCCCCTATAGTGCCTTTTTTAGGCAGGGTTCAAGTAACAAATTCACCACCATAACAGGAACAGGTAAGCAAAAACTGAGGGTAATGCTACTCAATGCTAGAAGTCTAAATTTCAAAATGCACTCACTCGGGGCACTCCTTAAAATGGAGAACATCGATATCTGTGCAGTGACTGAGACCTGGTTCAAGGCTCCAGAGAGCACCCCTGCACTACCAGGCTATAACTCATACCACACTTTTCGGTCATCTAACCTGGACCGAAACACCAAAGGTGGGGGTGTGTCCATATTCATTAAGGATATCCACACCTCCAGGCTAGTTGCTCAGCATAATGCATCCAAGGTTATCCAAGTGCAACTAACTCTTGGCAAAACTGCAATCCAAATTGTAGCTTGCTACAGATTCCCCACCATGCCCCAGGATTCCCACTCCTCTTTTCTTGATGTACTGGAAAATATTAGGGTTCAACCAAACACTCTAATAATGGGCGACTTCAACTACCCCACGATTAACTGGGAAAACTACTCGTGTACTAACTCCTTAGTGCAACGCTTTCTGGAATTCATGAACTCCAATGCCCTAGATCAACCTATCCACACCCCCACCAGGGGCAACAATATCCTAGACCTAGTCATTACCAACATGAGTGACCGGTGTTCCACACCTGAAGTCAACTCCTCCGTTGGTCCGATCCGACCATAAGCTAATCACCCTCAATATCCACATCCCACCCCCACCCCCCATTAAGGAAACCACAGTAAGAAATTTCTCCAAAGCCAACTTCATGCTTCTTAAGACAGAAGTGGTGAACTTCATGACACCCATGCAGATGGACAATACAGTTACAACTGCTGAATCCTACACAAATGCACTCTATAAGCACTTACACGAATGCATGGATCGTGCTATCCCAAACAGAACCAAGACGCTATCCTCCAAAAAAAGGAAGCCAATCTGGTGGTCCCCTGCCATAAACAAACTGTACAACAGAAGGAAGAAACTGTTGCAAAAGAGAGTAAAATCCCATGAGTGGAGGAGCTCCCTGGTCAGCCTCAGTAAGAAGCTGAGATCCCTTATAAGATCCTCCAAAGCTAGCTACGAAAATAAAATTGCCACCAATTCCAAGGACAACCTCAAAGCATTCTATAGCTATATCAAGAATCTCAATGGCAGCACCCAGATCTGCTCTGAGTTACAGCACAAAGGCATGAAAATTACAGACCCAACTGATATTGCCAACATCCTGGCAGATAGGTTCAGTGCTAATTTTACCCCCCCCCCCACCCCCTAAAGGGCCCATATCAATACAGGAAGAATGCAGAGTCCCTGTAATCACAACTACGCAGGTGAAAGCTGCACTCTCTAAAGCCAAAAACACAGCATCCATGGGACCGGACAACATCCCAGGCTGCGTTTTACACGAACTTCAGAATGAACTGGCTCCCCACTTAAGCACCATGTTCAATAATAGCCTCACATCAGGCTTTGTGCCCACTGAATGGCGCACAGCAACAGTTATCCCACTCCACAAAGGGGGAGCCACCACTGATCCAGGGAACTATAGACCTATTAGCCTGACAAGCCTGGTCTGCAAAGCCATGGAACGTATCATCATGGAACTCATAAACAAAGACATTGGTAACCTCCAAACTCTGGACCCCACCTAGTTCGGGTTTGTGAAAGGCAGATCATGCCTCCAGAACCTGATCGACGACTTTGAGGCAGTCACCAAAGCCGTAGATGAGGGTAAAGTGGTTCACACAGCCTGTCTTGACCTCGCCAAGGCTTTCGACACCATCCCCCATTCTGGAATTATAGCTAAACTCAATAAACTAGGCATAAATCCCTACGTCACAAGATGAGTTGCCAAATGGCTCACTGACAGAGAACCCACACTGTAAAAGTTGCAGACTCCAAATCTGACCTCAAACCAGTGACAAGTGGAGTACCACAAGGTTCCGTCCTGGGACCGCTCCTGTTTGGTATCTACTTCTCTGAAGTACAGGCTAACACAGAAGGCCTCTGGCTAACGAAGTTCGCAGATGACTGCAAACTAGGAGCCATAGTCAAGTCCCCAAATGATATGAACATCCTACAGAAGGGCCACTCTGAGACAGATGCCTGGTGTCAGAGCCATGGCCTCAAGCTCAGTGCCAAAAAGTGCAGTGTCATCCCCTTTGGTAAAAACTCTGTACCCATGAACTACCACATAGGCAGCAATCTACTTAACACCGAATGCGTGATAAGAGACCTTGGGACCCAGGTGGACAGTAGTCTCTCCTTTGATAGTCACATTGCCACAGTAGTCAGAAAGTCCTTCTATGTGGCACACCTCATCATAAAAGGGTTCTCGTCCAGGAAAAAAGAGGTCATTGTTCCCCTCTACTCATCACTCATTAGACCCATTATAGAGTGCAACGCCCCTTTTGGAATGTACCTCACAAGACATCTGCAGCAGCTGGAAAGGCCACAGAAGTACCTCACAAAGAGGATTACTGGACTCAAACAAATGCCCTACACTGACCGCCTCAAAAAACTCCAGCTTTACTCCTTAGCATATCACTTGCACTCACTAACACACCCTAATTTATGACAAAGCAGACATCCAGTAAGACGTCCGTTCTCTAAACCAGAAGTTGGAAGATGTAATTGCATACTTCCCGCTGTCAACCAAATGAGCATACTGCACTCATATCTATCTGTAAAATATGTGTGTGTGTCTGGGTCCCCCCCCCCCAATACATATTGACCTATAAGTGTGTATCATCATCAACTCCCCATTTTTTTGTACATGAGGTCAGGGTGTTGCTTCAGTTGTTGCAACTTTGTTCAATTCATTGCCACCCTCCAACCATCTTAAACAGTCATGCCTGACTATCTATCATAGGTCTTCTGTCACACACCATCTATTTCTTGGCCAGATATCCTTATTTATTTCCATCTTCTTCCTGCCTCTACCATATCTTCTACTTTCCTACACAAATACCCAAACCACTGTAATCTGTTCTTTTTGACTTTTGTTACAATTAGAGCTACTTAGGCCTCTGCTCTAATGTTTGGGGAGTGTAATGAGTTGGCGGGTTTTAAAACTTTCCTACAGAGTACTCTATCAGAAATATGGTTGTAACTATGGAAATTATTATTTTCAGGTGGGGCAAAGGATCTGAATTGCCTAGACATAGTAAGGCCTTATTAGGTTTAATGTTATTGGCTGCTAAAAAAAGCAATTATTCAGAAAATGAAAAAATGTAAAAGCCAACTGTAACTAAAGTATTGACTTTTGTTAGAGATAAAATAACAAAGTGGGATCTTTAAAAAAACGAAAGGAGTAAATTACGTAGAAATGAATGGAATTTGTGACAACAGTACTTGCAGAATAACATTCAGGAGGAGAGTGAAGTTTCAGGAAAGGCAGGAATTTATGTAATGTTGGAAAGACTGATAATTGTTATAAAGAAAAAGAAAAAATACATATAATCTGTAATGCACGAAGAAAACAATATGGTTTGTTTTCTTTTACATTAGTGAATGTCTGCCTGTGTCTTAATTTAATAACGATGTTTAAAAAAATCATTCTTCTGAGCTGGGATACAAGATCTGAATTGCTTAGAAATAACAAGGCCTTACTAAGTTTAATGCTGTTGATGGCAAAAAAGCAGTTGCTAGAAAATGGAAATTAAAAACTGAACTAACCGGAATGGAAGTTTTGAAGAGTGTAAAGGAGATTAACAAACACGAGGTGGGATCTTTAAAAAATAGAAGTAGCAAGTTTCATAGAAATAAATGGAATTGGGGAAAAATGTATGCAGAATAATGTTCAGGAAGAGGAATGAGGTTTAAGGGAAGGTAGGAACTGAGCAATATATGTAACGCTGGAGTGAACTGTTACAAAGGAAAGTACTGCATGTTATTTATTTATTTGTCATTTTTTACTGGGTAAGCCCATCTGGATCCAAGAATCCATTTTCAGAGGAAACCTAGGGAGGAAAGCTGTAAGTACATTGCAGTTATCAGATATTCTAACATCTATACCAAGTAGGTAATTTTACGTATTGCTCAAAACAACTATGCAAAGTAGCTAGTTAAACAAATTGCTTAAGAAGGTATCGACTTTTGGAAAATAGGGGATTTCAAATAATGGCTATGAAGGCACAAGTTATTTTAGGCAAATGTACAGGTTGATAATTGAATAATGTTAAACGTAATACAGAATATAAGCAATTGAGTAACAAAGTAGCCATACACAAATGAAACAGTCATCTTGGGAAGTAAAACTGGGAAGAGAAGATAAAGGTACTGATAGGAAAATAGGGAGCGGGGAAGGATAAATATATAGTATAAGATAGAAATGAAGATTTGGAAAAGTAAGTATGAGAGAAAAGTATATGGTGATAGGACTGAGTAAGAGAAAAGTGTTTCTATACAAATAAGAGAAAGGTGAATGTTAATGAGAAGATGAATGTAAGATTATTAAAAGGGAAGTAGATTGCTGGAGCCTTCCTTTGTCCTGACAGAGTGCTCTTCAAACTATCTGGAGATATACAGAGCTGAGTATATTTTTCTGGCACTTCAGAGTTGTGTACTGGTAATTGTTTGACTAATTTTATATCATTGCTGGCTGGCTTCAGAGTTGTGCACTGTTATTTTTGCTTCACTGTATAGTTTTTCAGATCTCTGCTGAAGGTGTTGGAAATTTGGAGGGTTTTGCAGTTGCCCACCCCCACTGTAGATTTGATCTGGGCCACTCCCCCCAGTCCCATCTCTTTACCTCATTCAACCTAATAGACTCCTTCATTTTTAATTTAATTGCATTTCTGTGTTGGAGGGAAGCTTTCTAGCTTATCAGTAGGAGTGGTAAGCACTAGGTAACCCATCTACCACATAGAGTGGTTCTGGCCAAGAAATTGTAGTTATTGGTCGTTTGGGCAGTTTTTCCATCTCTCTCAACTTTCTGATTTAAAAGCCCGCATTTGCACTTGTCTCCCCTCTTTCCTGTAACTAGTTTAGTCCAGATACAGATTCTTAGTTTTAGCACTTGAATTTGCGTATTCGTGATCAGCACTTGTTCAGAACTTGTAAGCACTAAATAACCTACTAATTACTACAGCACTCAACCTTCCTCATTACGTAGAGGAAATCCGTTTTGGTATTTACTTTCCTGACTTGCTTAGGGGAAAAGCAGCTCTTGTACTCACTTTCCTCACTTATCTAGAGGAAAATAGTTTTTTATTCAGGCATGTCCAAGGGTCAGCTCCCAGTGATGTCCTTCAAGGATGCATCTGCAGTCCTAACATATGGGTTGTGCTGCCTCAGGCAGCCCTTCGGTCGGCCGGATTCCAAAGTCTGGGTCTGGCCTCGGCTGATGTCGCACTTCACCCGACGTCATAGCTGCTGGGGTATAAAGGCATCAGCCGACGCCATTTTCCTCAGTCTTTCTTGCCGCGCGGTGCCCGAAGCAGAAGCTGTTCGCAAGTGCCGGTCGGTCAGATCCAGAGATTTCTACTACCGAAGACTTCTAAAAAAGCTAAGTACCCCGTTGGGGACTCTTTCTTGCCTCAGCCGATGTCAGACAAAGTAAATAATTGTTTAACTTGTGGGAAACAAATACCTCATAAGGATTTCCACTCTTACTGCCTTCCTTGCTTAGGCCCAGACCACGACATATCAGCTTGTCTAGCCTGTGCTTCCTTCAACCGACGGACGCTTAGACGTCGGTCGGAGTTTGCAGAGGAGTTTTTTGGTCCCGCTTTTGCATATAAAATGCCGTCGGAGACTCCGACTACACAATTAGCTAAAAAGCGCAAGGAAAAGGACCGACACTCGTGGCCCGCGGTTTCGGCTGAAACCACGGTTAGGCCAACCGCGAGTGTCTCGGTTTTGGCTGAAACCGAGTCCTCGGTTCTCCCTTCGGCCGAAAGCATGCCTCCGATAACCGAGGCCTCACAGACCATGGCTGAATCGGCTACTGAAATTACTGCTGCAGAAGCAGGCACCCAGGATTTGTCAGACACTATTCCTTTAGACATCTCTACCCCTGCACGTGGGGCTGCTAGACCCCCTGCTTCTATGTCTATCAAGGCCTTTTCCAGGGCTAAAGCAGCCAAATCTTCTAAGGCCTTACCTACAAAAGCTCCCTCACACAGGCCTACCTCTAGTTCCCAGATACTCAGCCTGGCTGAGGATCTTATTTCTTTGATCAGGGGATCCCAACCTCACCCAGACAGGGCCTCTCAACCTCTTCCAGATAAGAGGCCTAGGACTGAACCCCCTGAACCTGTCTCTACAGACTATTCCTCGGATGATTCAGATAATTCAGACCATCAGGAAGGCCCATACTCTCCTTATGATGATTCTGATGCAGAAGACTCCATTCCTTCTGCTTCTCCTCCTGAAGAATTTTCTTTTGGGGAAACCTTACACTCTATGAGGGAACACTTCCAATGGCAGGGCCAGGATTTTTCAGATTCAAGGAAAAGGCTAAGGACTTTTTTACACTTACCACAGCATAGGCCTTTAGCCATTCCTCCAGTACTATCAGTTGTTGATGATGCATATAATGATGCCAGTACTGCCCCTGATTCTCTTCCTCTGGCCCCTGCCAAGCCTGACAGATATTACAGGGTCCCGGACACACACTACCACTTCTATAAGGCTCATGTTGCAGACCCAGAAGACCCAGAAACCATTTCACAGGGCCCTAAAGGTGTGGCAGCTGCCTCTGCCAAAAACCCTCTTCCCTCTGAAAGGATATCTAGAGCATTAGAGAGATGGGGTAAAAAGGTTTATACATCTGCTACTCTTTCGGCCAGGGCCTTAAACTGTCAATTTCACATGATTCAGTACCAGGAATTTTTGTTAGACCAGCTAAATAAAAAACTGTCCTCTCCTGAACCTATAGACCGTAAGTCCCTTCAGGATTTGGTACATAACTCTCAGCAGGTCAGTAATCATTTTTTAAAATGTGGCTATGATGCACTGGAGGCTTCCTTTAGATCAGCTATGACTGGAGCAGTGATTCGAAGGCATGCCTGGTTAAAAGAGCAATCCTTACCAGACCATGTTAAGTCAAAACTCCTAGATGCTCCTATGGAGAAACAAAGTTTGTTTGGCTCCCCTGCACAGGAGGTTCTAAAGAAAGTGGAAGAAAAAGCAAAATCTGTCCAAACAGTCAAGGATTTTTTACAGGTCCATCCACCGAGGTTTAGCAGAAATTGGCCTTCGAAGAATTGGTCCTTTCCAGACACCTCCAGAGCACAGAGAGGCAGAAATAGACGCCCAAGAGGCAGAGGTCAATCTAGGGGTGCCTACAGGGGACGTCAGTGGCAACCTGCCAACCAGAGAAGTGCTGCCACAGCTGCAACTACAACCACTTCCACAGGACAGACACAATGACTTGGCTCTGATTCCGCCTACCAGGGAACAACTGGAAGCACCCTTGGGCGGAAAGCTAGCCTTATTTTCAGACAATTGGCATTGCATTACAGGAGACAAATGGACTTTACAAACAATAGACAAGGGCTACAGGTTTCACTTCCACACTCTACCAAAAAAGAGAGGAATGCCAAACCTTTCACCAAGCCAAAAAACAGAGGCTCTAAAACAAATCAACAACTTACTAAGGATGAGAGCTATAGAAAAGGTACCACCTGTGGAACAAGGCCAAGGATTTTACTCCAGACTATTCCTTGTACCAAGAAAAGAAAATCAATGGAGACCTATTCTCGACTTGTCTGCACTGAACACATACCTCATTGTTCCAAAATTCAAAATGCTGACCCTCCAGCAACTTCTTCCCATGCTGGGCAAGGAGTCTTGGCTGGTGACTCTAGATCTCAAGGAGGCATACCTACACATCCCTATACGACCGGATTGCAGAAGACACCTCAGATTTCTTGCAGGATCAGAGCATTATCAATTTTCAGCATTGCCCTTTGGCTTATCTACTGCGCCCAGAGTATTCACGAAATGCCTGGCATCAGTAATTGCTCATTGCAGGCTTCAGGGAATTCAAATTTACCCATACCTGGACGACTGCCTAATACAAGCGGACAACAAGACAAAATTAACAAAAGATTTGGCAAATGTCATACAACTGTTGCAAGCCTTGGGATACACAGTCAACATTCAAAAGTCAAGGCTAGTACCATCCCAAAGGATAACATTTTGGGGTGCAGAACTGGATACAACAACTCAGATGGCTTTTCTCACAGAAGAAAAACAAATGCAACTACCAGTCTATTTCAGGACATTAACAACACAAACTCAGCTTACTGCAAGGAAAGTCCTGCAAGCCCTGGGTTACATGGCATCCTGCATAATATTGATCCCGCATGCCAGGCTGCATATGAGAAAGTTGCAATGGTACCTAAGGAATGTATGGTCTCAACACAACCACAGTCTAGAAGCCCAGATTCCAATAATTCCATGCCTGAAAACAGAATTCCTGTGGTGGGCTCAGGCCTGTCAGATGAACGGAGGATTGCCTTTCCACAAACCACATCCAAGCCAGACCATCACCACGGACGCCTCAGACCTAGGCTGGGGGGCACACATGGAGGACAAGTGTATACAAGGCCTATGGTCCCAAGACCAGCTGAATCTACACATAAATCTAAAGGAGATGCTGGCAGTGAAACATGCAATCCAAGCATTCAGACCATTCCTCCAACAAGGTCACCTGCTGATAAGGACGGACAATAACACAGTCATGTGGTACATCAACAAACAGAGAGGTACACACTCATATCCTCTATGCCGGATGGCAATGGACCTGTGGAATTTGGCCCTGAATCTCAACATTCAACTGCAGGCCAGATTTGTACCAGGAAAAGAAAATTCACTAGCAGACACCTTAAGCAGAACTACCACGGATGCTCACGAATGGATGCTGCATCCAGATATCTTCAAAACCATAAGAAAGAAATGGGGAATGCCAGAGATAGACCTGTTCGCCTCCCCACACAACCACCAATTGAAGAAATTCTGCTCAAGAGTATACCACCCACTTGCCTGGAGGGTGGACTCCCTTTCCTTCAGCTGGAAAAACCTGACAGCATATGCATTTCCACCTCTTCCTTTGATGTACAAAGTCCTACTGAAGATCAGAGAGGAACAGCCAAAGGTAATCCTGATAGCTCCAGACTGGCCAAGGCAACATTGGTACCCGCTACTGAGAAGCATGTCTCAGACACACTCATGGCCTCTACCTCTATGTCCCTTACTTCTAACACAGAACAACTACAAGACCCTGCATCCAAACTTGAAAACACTGCAGCTAACTGCTTGGAATATTGCATAAAACAAAATCAACCAGATTTATCTCAGAGGGTTAAGGACATTATCCTGGAGGCACGCAGACCCTCCACAAGGAAAACATATTCAGCCAAATGGAAAAGATACCTCATTTGGAGTGCAGCAAAGGGAGAAAATGTCTCATTGGCAAACATAGCACACATCCTGGAATACTTAGCAGAACTGTTCCACAATGGCCTGTCCTACTCCTCCATTAAGATTCATGCATCAGCAATTTCAGCAGAGTACAACATGGATCCTCCTGTCTTCTCTCATCCTCTACTCAGGCAGTTCTTGAGAGGAATCAAAAACGTAAAGCCTCCAAGGAAACCACCTTTACCTACATGGGATCTCAACTTTGTGCTGGAAAAATTAACACTTCCCCCTTTTGAACCAGCAGCAACTGCAGACTTGCAGATGTTCTTCATCTCACATTGCTGCAGTCATAACCTGTGGGTATTCCGCTGTCTTCAGTCGGCCCGAATACCAAAGTGTTAGGCTGGCGTCGGTCATGGTCGCTCAGATCTGACGTCAGTACGCCGTGGTACTAAAGCGCATGACCGACGTCATATCCCCAGTCTTTCTTGCCGCATGGTCCGAAGCAGAAGCAGCGTTTGCAAGTGCCGTTCGGCGTCCTGAAATTTTCGTATTCTGAGTTTCAGACCGAAAACCAAGTTGGGCTAAGTACCCCGTTGGGGAATATTTTTGTCTTTTCTTGCCTCAGTTCAATCCGGATGTCAGAAAAAGTGAATAATTGTATTTCTTGTGGGAAACAGATACCTCATAGGGATTGCCACTCTCTCTGTATTCCTTGCTTGGGGCCTGAGCACGACGTAGTCGGGTGTCGCTTTTGTGCTAGATTTAATAAGCGCACCATTAAACGTAGGTTAGACTGCGCTAGGCTTGTCTTCGGTAAGCGATGTAATTACAATATGCCGTCGGATCCTTCGACGCCCGCTACCGCTAAGAAGCATAAAGGAAAAATCGTTAAAGTCCAGGCAGGTTGAGTCGTCCGTTCCGGACGCCGGTTCTTTAGAAACTATGGTGGAATCTGTGGATCCAGCCGAGGTTTCAGCTGAGTCGCAGGGGGAGCCTTTAATTTTGCAAGATGTGGCCTCTCAGGAGTCGGTTCAGGCTGAGGGGGCCTCTCAGGTTGCTGTACTCCCTTCTTTACATAAGGTGGTTAGGCCTTCCCCTTCTGTCTCTAAGGTACCTTCCAGGGTCAGGCCTGGTTTGTCTTCCTCTGGCGTCAGTCCTAGTTCTGCAGGTTCTGTACCTAAAAAACACATGCTAAAAATGGCAGAAGATTTGATTACCTTAATCAGAGGTTCTATGCCCCCTCCAGATAAGAGGCCTAGGGTGGAGCCAGAGGTGGAAGGTTTGAAACATTCTTCAGATTACTCAGAGTCTTCGGCTGAAGACATTCAGGATTTTCCTCCTTATTCTGATTCAGACGCAGAGGATTCTAGTCCTTCTGCTTCTCCTCCAGAGGATTTTTCTTTTTCAGAAACCCTGCATTCTATGAGGGAGCATTTTAAATGGGAAGGTCAGGATTTCTCAGATTCCCGAAAGAGGCTTAGGGAATTTTTGTTTTTACCACAACACAGGCCCTTGGCTATACCTCCTGTTTTGGATGTTGTTCAGGATGTTTTCTCTGAGGCTTCCCTTAATCCAGACTCTTTGCCTCCTGCACCGGTTAAACCAGATAGATACTACAGAGTGCCAGAGGCTCATAAGTATTTGTATAAGAGCCCAAGGGCTGACCCAGAAACTATTAGCCAGGGACCTAAGGGGGTCAGGGCTTCTGTTGTAAAGAATCCAGTTCCTATGGATAAAGATGCTAGAGCTTTGGATAGGTGGGGTAAAAAAGTGTATACCTCTTCCACTCTCGCAATGAGGGCTTTGAATTGCCAGTTTCATATGCTGAAGTACCAGAATTTTCTCCTTACTCAGTTAAAATCTAAGGTAGATGCTTTGGCAGAGGGCATAGAGTGTAAGGAATTACAGGATTTGGTTCATGCCTCTGATCAGGTGGGTAAGCATTCTTTGCAGTGTGGTTTTGATGCTTTACAGGCTTCTTCCAGGGTGGCTGCCACTGGATCAGTTATTCAGAGGCACGCCTGGCTTAAGGATCAGAACTTGTCAGAGCATGTTAAAGCTCGAATTTTGGATGCTCCCCTTCAGTCTGAAGTTTTGTTTGGTTCTCCTGTGGAGTCAGTCTTGAAGAAAATGGAAGACAAAGCTAAGTCTATGCAGACTGTTAAGGATTTTTTGCAGGTGCAGCCCCCTAAGTTTAGCAGAAATTGGCCTACTAAGGGATGGGCTTACCCTTCTTCTGATTTACAGTCTAGGGGCAGATCTAGACGTGGTAGGGGCAGAGCTCAGGGTTCTTTCAGGCCTAGGATGTGGAGTTCCCCGGCACAATCTACAGGTGAGGGCAGGGGCCAGTCCTTTCGTAAACAGACCCAATGACCTGCATCTTCAGCTGCCAGATCCTTCCTGTCTGGCAGCTCCTCTGGGAGGAAAGTTGGCACTTTTCCGGCAAAATTGGCTTTTGGTCACCCAGGACAAATGGGTGTTGGACATTATAAACCGAGGATACAAGTTTTATTTCCACACATTGCCTCCTTTCAAAGGCATGCCAGACGTTCCTCCTCAGCAAAGGGTGGAGGCTCACAAACAGATTTCTTTACTTCTTCAAATGGGGGCTATACAGCAGGTCCCTCTGTCAGAAGTGGGCCTAGGATTTTATTCTCGCCTGTTTCTTGTTCCAAAGAAAGGAAACACTTGGAGGCCAATTCTGGATTTGTCTATCCTCAACACATACCTGGACATTCCAAAATTCAAAATGTTGACTTTGCAACAACTTCTGCCTCTGCTAGGCAAAGATCACTGGATGGTAACTCTGGATCTCAAAGAGGCTTATCTTCACATTCCTATCAGACTCAGCTGCAGGAGGTTCCTGCGTTTTCGGGCTGGGACTTTACATTATCAGTTCTCTGCATTGCCCTTTGGCTTATCTACTGCGCCCAGGGTGTTCACAAAGGTCCTGGCTCCAGTGATAGCCTTCTTAAGGTTGAGGGGCATACAAATTTATCCTTATTTAGACGATTGCCTGATTCTTGCTCAAGACAAAGTCAAGTTACTTCACCATCTACAGTATGTTATGGCAGTGTTAAGGTGTCTAGGGTATTCTGTGAACGAAACAAAGTCCAGTCTAGTACCCTCTCAGGACATGTGCTTTCTGGGTGTGAGACTGAATACAGCCTCTCAGATGGCGTTTTTGACCCCGGACAAACAAAGAAATCTTACCCTTTACTTCCAACAATTGTCTCTACGGTCCAGGCTGACTGCAAGGACAGTCCTTCGAGCCTTGGGGTTCATGGCATCTTGTATTCTGGTGCTTCTCAATGCCAAACTGCATATGAGGAAGCTACAATGGTATCTCAAAAGTGTATGGACTCAACACTGCCACGATTTGGACACTGTCATTCAGATAATACCTTGCATACAAAGGGAATTTTTGTGGTGGGCTCAGGAATGTCACCTAAACAAGGGACTCTCTGTGACCCGACCAGAGGCGAGTCAGATCTTAACGACAGATGCCTCAGACATGGCTTGGGGAGCACACTTCAATGGAAAATGGGTTCAAGACACGTGGCCTGCCAGACTTCAACATTTACATATCAACATGAAGGAGATGTTAGCAGTTCAATTTGCATTGATGGCCTTCAAGGATCTACTTCACCCAGGACAAGTGTTGATTCAAACAGACAACACAACAGTCATGTGGTACATCAACAAGCAAGGGGGAACCCATTCGTACCCTCTTTGCAGACAAGCTATGATTTTGTGGGAGACTGCTTTCAGTTTGAACCTCACTCTTCAGGCAAGGTTTCTGCCAGGAGCACAGAACTCCTTAGCAGATGTTTTGAGCAGGCAGATGGTGGATCCCCACGAGTGGAAATTGGATCCTCATGTATTTCAACAGTTGACAGTGACTTGGAGGACTCCAGACATAGATCTGTTCGCTTCTTCACTAAATTTCCAATTGCCAAAGTTTTGCACAAAGATGTTTCATCCAAATTTTGGAAAGTGGATGCTCTATCATTCAGTTGGAACAACCTTCACGTCTATGCCTTTCCTCCTCTGCCTCTCCTTCCCAAGGTGCTCTTGAAGGTCAGACATGACAAGCCCTGCATGATTCTAATAGCTCCAGATTGGCCACATCAGCACTGGTACCCTCTACTGAGGAGTTTAGTACGGGAGCCTCCTTGGCCTTTGCCACCAATTCCACACCTTTTGTCCCAGGCAAGCAACCATTTCCTCAATGTCAGGATACAGTCCCTGCATCTGACAGCTTGGCGTATTCGGTTCTAGACCCTGGGGTGTCGCAGCTTCCTCAACAAGTTTTGAATGTCATTTTGGAGGCCAGACGGCCTAGTACAAGGAAAGTTTATGCTGATAAATGGAGGAGATTTTTTCTTTGGAGCAAAGCTAAGATCTTTGATGTTTCAGTGCCTAATTTGAGTGTTTCACTTCAGTATCTTACAGAATTATTAGACAAGGGTTTGTCTTTCTCCTCTGTAAAAGTTCATGCTGCAGCCATTTCTGCTCACTATGACTGTGACCCACCATTATTCTCTCATCCTTTGTTTAAGCAATTTCTTAGAGGGGCAAAGAACATAAGACCCCCACGTAGAGCTCCTACTCCTTCCTGGGATCTCAATTTTGTGTTGGAAAAACTCACTTTACCTCCTTTTGAACCTGCAGCTACATCTGAGTTGAAGTTTTTGTCTTGGAAGACTGCTTTTTTGTTGGCCATTACGTCTGCTAGAAGGGTATCTGAATTACAGGCTCTAATGGCAGTTGAACCCTTCCTGATTTTTCATAAGGATAGGGTATCCCTGCACTAACCCTACTTTTATGCCTAAAGTTGTTTCAAATGTGGCCTTGAACCAATCTATTCATTTGCCTACATTTTATGCTGATCCCCAAAATAAAGGGGAGAAAATTTTGCACTCTTTGGATATTCACAGGCAGTTGCGTTATTATTTGAGCAGAACTAAAGGGTTCAGACAGTCTCAACAGTTGTTTGTTTCTTTTGCTTTGGGCTCTCAGGGAAACCTGTTTCAAAACAAACTATTTCTAAGTGGATTGGCCATTGTATTGCTTTTGTTATTCTCATCATGGTAAGGAGATTCCGCTGGAATCAGACCTCATTCCACTAGGGCTACTGCCACTTCTACTGCTTTTTTAAGGGGTGTAGCTACTAAAGATATTTTGGAGGCAGCTACTTGGAGTTCAGTGCACACTTTTTCTAAACATTACCATCTCCCTCTTTATTCCAAATCTAGGGCTGGGTTTGCCACTGCAGTTTTACAGGGCATGTTAGCAGCTCCCAATGCTTTATAATTTTGCCAACCACCCTTTACCTTTGCTTTGGGATTCTACCCACAGGTTATGACTGCAGCAATGTGAGATGAAGAACATAGTACAGTTTTGTACCTACCATAAATGTAGATGTTCGAAGATCCACATTGCTGCAGTCCAATTTACCCTCCCTCCTTCCCCACTGTAGTTTGGGGTGGTTGTGTGGTTTGGGTTGTAAATATTGTTTGTACGTGGGTGGTTGGATGTTTTTCTGTTTTTGGCTATGGCCTTTCTTTTTTAGGGCCTTCTGACATCTGGGGCAAGAAAGACTGAGGATATGACGTCGGTCATGCGCTTTAGTACCACGGCGTACTGACGTCAGATCTGAGCGACCATGACCGACGCCAGCCTAACACTTTGGTATTCGGGCCGACCGAGGACAGCGGACTACTCACAGGTTATGACTGCAGCAATCTGGATCTTCGAACATCTACATTTATGGTAGGTACAAAACTGTACTTTCTTATCTTGGAAAACTGCATTCCTGCTAGCAATCACGTCAGCAAGAAGGGTATCTGAGTTACAGGCATTAATGGCAGTACAGCCTTTCCTTATCTTCCATCAGGATAGAGTGTCTCTGAGAACTAATCCTACTTTTATGCCAAAAGTGGTCTCCAGGGTTTCATTGAACCAAGTGATTCATTTACCTACATTCTTCCCCAACCCACAGAACAGGGGGGAAAGACTACTACATACCTTGGATGTGCACAGACAATTACGCTACTATCTCGACAGAACTAAGGCCAGCAGAAAAACTGACCAGCTTCTGGTAGCATATGCAACAGGAGTGCAAGGAAAAGCAGTTTCAAAACAGACAATCTCTAAATGGATAGGAAATTGCATTAGATTTTGCTACTCTTTTCATGGAAAGACAACTCCTGAAAATATCAGGCCTCACTCCACAAGAGCTACAGCCACCACTACAGCTTTCCTATGAGGTGTGGCTACCAAAGACATTTTAGAAGCTGCTACTTGGAGCTCCGTGCATACATTTGCCAGGCATTATAATCTTCCTTTATACTCCAGATCCCGAGCAGGTTTTGCAACTGCTGTTTTGCAAGGGATCTTAACTACACCATCATTATCTTAGTGCCTCCTCCCCCAGTTTGGCTATGGTATTCTACCCATATGTTAGGACTGCAGATGCATCCTTGAAGGACATAGTACAGTTTTGTACCCACCATAAATGTAGATGTCCGATAGGTATGCATCTGCAGTCAGGATTACCCACCCTCCTTCCCCTCTGTGGTATTCCTAGGGTACTTACCCCTCTTTTAGCTAGCTGGGGGAATCTATTATGGTGTATTTGTTTGTATGTATATATGTATATATATATATATTGTTTCTACTGTTTGGAATTAGCTGCATTTATCCAAATTTAGCCTTCCTAGAGGGCACCTGGCATCTGGGGCAAGAAACACTGAGGAAAATGGCGTCTGCTGATGCCTTTATACCCCAGCAGCTATGACGTCGGGTGAAGTGCGACATCAGCCGAGGCCAGACCCAGACTTTGGAATCCGGCCAACCGAAGGGCTGCCTGAGGCAGGACAACCCATATGTTAGGACTGCAGATGCATACCTATCGGATATCTACATTTATGGTAGGTACAAAACTGTACTTTCTGTCCTGTCTATCTGATGAATCTGGGCATCTTGGGGCAATGTAGAAATTGCCTCATGTACACAGACAACACTCTCCTCCTACCACCCAACACTACAACCTGTGAGAGATGCACTTATCTAGCCAAACTGGAGGTAAAGCTCTCTCCAATCAAGACTGAACTTGACAGTCAAGAGGAGAGGGTAAACACTTGCACCACACCACACGCATCACGTAGTTTCACACATCTACACCAGCAAAATCCACACATAGAAACACAAAAACATTCGCGGAGGCTCTCAATAATAATCTGCTCAAGCAACAGAGACCTCCAAAGCAAAAATGCAAGCAAACTCCACCCCCCCAACACAACCCAAATGACACATAGCCCGCAGACTCAATGTGCCACTCAACCACAGCCAATAAGGCAAAACAATGTACCCAACACACTAGTCATAGGTGACTCTATAAACTTGGGAAACCACAGGCTAAAGGCTGTCAGTCCACTCCAACAAACAACCACAAATGGTTATAAATTAATTTATTGTAAGTGTTTTCGCTGGTAAAAATTCTCCAGCTTCCTCCAGGTCCCATCATGGTTTTCAGCAACAACCGTATGGATAGTAAGAAATAGTGGGTATTCGATGGTTGGGTTTGATGTTATTAGATAAATATATAGATTTTCAAATAATGTGTACTTTTTAAATAAGCATAAATTGCACATTTTCATTTAAAAGTACATAATAGTACTGACAATTCTGAATGTTTTTATTAGTAGTCAGTATGTTGTAAGGCTGGAACTTTGACTATTTTGGTCACTGTAATGATCTAATGCTGTGTTGCCTTAATTTTTAATGTGCGTGCATGACATCACGAGGCTCAATGATTTTCATTGGTAGCCTGGTTTTCAAACGAACTTTTAAGAGTGTGTTTTATGGTAAAAATGTTTTTTGTCTGAGGAAGCTGGAGAATATCTACCAGCGAAAGCGCTTACAATAAATTAATTTATAACCATTTGCGGTTGTTTGTTGTAGTGGACTGAGAGCCTTTAGCCTGTGGTTTCCCGAGTTTGTTCAGTTTTTCATTGTTTTTATAGGTGACTCTATAGTCAGGCACACTGATGTCCCACTCACCAGGCTAAACAAGGAGAAGGTTACTGTCAGCTGCCTGGATCTGCCACATAACCCACGCACTCAGGTCACTCCACAACAAGTACAAATATGACTCTGTCATTGTCTATGTTGGTGTGAACAACCTGAGACGTACCTCCCTGGACTACATGAAAAGAGACATGGAAGAGCTCTCCGATCTTGTAGCCCAGGCAGGTATGACCCTAGCCCTGAGTAGCATTTTGCCATCACCCAGAATGATGCTGCAGTACAAGGATAAAATGATTGACTTCAACAATTGGCTAAGCTTCTGGTGCCATTCAAAAGGGATCCAGTGTCTGTCTGCTTGGGATGACATGGTCGACAGACCACGATGCTTGACTGGTGTTCCACACCTGAAGTCGACTCCTCATTGGTCCGATACGACCATAAGCTAATTACCCAAGATATCCACATCCTGCCCCCACCCCCCATTAAGGAAACCATGGTAAAAGATTTCTCCAAAGCCAACTTCATGCTTCTTAAGACAGAAGTGGTGAACTTCACGACACCCACACAGATGGACAGTACAGTTACGACTGCTGAATACTACACAATTGCACTTTATAAGCACTTACATGAGTGCATGGATTGTACTATTCCAAACAGAACCAAGATGCTATCCTCCAAAAAAAGGAACCCAATCTGGTGGTCCCCTACCATAAACAAACTGTACAACAGAAGGAGGAAACTGTTGCAAAAGAGAGTAAAATCCCATGAGTGGAGGAGATCCCTGGTCAACTTCAGTAAGAACCTGCGATCCCTGATAAAATCCTCCAAAGCTAGTTACGAAAACAAAATCGCCACTGATTCTAAAGACAACCAGAAAGCATTTTATGTCAAGAACCTCAATGGCAACACTCAGATCTGCTCTGAGTTACAGCACAATGGCACTAAATATACAGACCCAACTGATATTGCCAACATCCTGGCAGATAGGTTCACTGCTAACTTTACCCCCCTCTCACCCCCTAAAGAGTCCATCTCTATACCGGAAGAATGCAAAGTGTCTGTAATCACGGCTGCACAGGTAAAAACCACACTCTCCAAAGCCAAGAACACAGCATCCATGGGACCAAACAACATCCCAGGCTGCATTCTACACAAACAGAATGAACTGGCACCCCATCTAAGTACCATGTTCAATCATAGCCTCACCTCAGGCTTTGTGCCTGCTGAATGGCGCACAGCGACAGTTATCCCACTCCACAAGGGGGGAGCCACCACAGACCCCGGAAACTACCGCCCCATTAGTCTGATGAGCCTGGTCTGCAAGGCCATGGAGCGTATCATCATGGAACTTATAAACAAAGACATTGTTAATCTCCAAACTCTGAACCCCACCCAGTTCGGATTTGTAAAAGGCAGATCATGTCTCCTAAACCTGATAGACTTCTTTGAAGCAGTCACCAAAGCCGTAGACAAGGGTAAGATCGTTCACACAGCCTATATAGATCTTGCCAAGGCTTTCGACACCATCCCCCACTCTGGAATTATAGATAAACTCACTAAACTAGGTATAAGTCCCTACGTCACAAGATGGGTTGCCAACTGGCTCACTGACAGAACCCACACCGTGAAAGTAGCAGACTCCAAATCTGACTTCAGACCAGTGACAAGTGGAGTACCACAGGGTTCCATCCTGGGTCCTCTCCTGTTTGGTATCGACTTCCCTGAAGTACAGGCTAACACAGAAGGTCTTTGGCTAACAAAGTTCGCAGATGACTGCAAACTAGGAGCCATAATCGAAACTCCTAACGATGTGGACATCCTACAAAAGGGCCTCACTGAGACAGATGCCTGGTGTCAAAGCCATGGCCTCATGCTCAGTGCCAAAAAGTGCATTGTCATCCCCTTTTGTAAAAACTCTGTACCCATGAGCTACAACATAGGCGGTAGTATACTTAACACCGAAAGTGTGATGAGACCTTGGGAAACAGGTGGACAGTAGTCTCTCCTTTGATAATCACATTGCCACAGTAGTCAGGAAATCCTTTTACGTGGCACACTCATCACAAAAAATTTCTCATCCAGAAAAAAAGAGGTTATTGTTCCCCTCTACTCATCGCTCATTAGACCCATTATAGAGCACAACACCCCTTTTGATATGTACCTCACAAGACATCTACAACAACTGGAAAGGCCGCAGCAATACCTCACAAAGAGGGTTACTGGCCTCAAACAGATGCCCTACGCAGACCGTCTCAAAAAACTCCAGCTTTACTCCGTCGCATATCCCCTACTCAGAGGTGTTCTCTACCTAACATACAAAGCTATGTGAAACCCAGGGCTGTTGGACATGCTCCACTTAAAGAAATCCCAATCTTTCCGAGCTACATGCTCTAGGGACCTAAACCTTGTCACCACAATAAACAGAACATGCCGGAGGGATAGATTCCTGTCGCAGAGACTTCCCATACTCTAGAATAAACTACCTATCTATATCAAACAAAGCTCCTCATTTGCACTCTTCAAGAAAAATCTTGATGATTGGATGGGAAATAGGAAATTCACCCTGGGGATCACGTCTGTGGCTCTGCTCGACAGTGGCACAGGAAAATTATTTTTTTGGATGGCAAAAGCCAGGGTACCTTTTTGGCTGGGCTTGTATAGGCCCCAGGGCCGATAGCCTAGAACCTACCTATGAACCTATAGGATGGGTGTAGAGGAACAAGTATATATGATTAACTAGGTTTATAGCAGGAGCAATTACCCATTTTGGTTAGTAATTTTTTTAGGGTGCATTTGAATGGTAGGAATTCAGAATTTAGTCTGATATTTACAGGAAGGATCATTCCATGCTTTGGATACTGAGTAGGAGTAAAGACTTTGCCCAGTGGATTTATTTGGTCTGTATACTAAGAGGAGTTGTTCCTCTTCAGATCTTGGGTATCTGGTGGGTAGATAGTTTTGAAGCATGGAACAGAGGGTGGGACAAGCATCGGGTTTGTAGATAACTTTATGGGCTGTTATTAGTTGTAACTAGCTAAGGTAGTGTGGTAGATGTTCTACGTGTTTCACTGTTGCAGTCATCACCTGTGGGTTATCCCTGCTGTGGTAGCCCTCAGCCGGCCCGAATACCAGTGTCAATGTTTTTTTGCATTGGCTGCAGTTGCCTGTAGTCTGACATCAGGTCATCAGTGCTATAAAGCAAGGCAGCCAACGTCATTACTTCAGTCTTTCTTGCTGTGGAGCCCGTAGCAGAAGCAGTTCGCACAAGTGCCGGTCAGTCACTACCAGAAGTTGAATTTCAGCTCAAAACGTCTAAAGCTAAGTATCCCATTGGGGATCCTTTTTTCTTGCACTAATTGATGTCCGAAAAAGTTAACAATTGTCTCGCCTGTGGAAAGCAGATCCCACACTGAGACTTCCATTCTTACTGCATCACTTGTTTAGGCCCAGACCACGACGTCCCCCATTGCTGGTTCTGTGTCCTCTTTAATGCAAGAACCATTCGCCATAGAGCTCTTTTTGTATACAGTTATTTTCGTGTTCTGTCTTCGCATTCCAATATGGCATCTGTCAGCCAACAATCTGTGGACATTCTGAAAAAATGTAGAGATAAGGATAGAGACAGACCACGCAAGGCTAAGCCTTCTGACAATGCTGATCATCAGTTCTCCGGAATTCAGCGAGGTGCTTTCGCAGCCCCTGATGCCCGATTCAGTATCTACGCAGGCCTCTACCGAGACCCTTTCAGAGTCAGTTATGCCGCAGAAATCTTCTTAGTCTTCCGAGCCTTTGGCTGTCCCTGGAGCTTCTACGCAGGCACCGGCTTCCGAGGAGGCCATTTGCACTACCAAATCTAGACAAACACCGACGTCTTCTCTTCCAACTACCATTTCTCTCAGATTGACGGATTCTGTCAGGCCTAGAAGCCAGGCCATTCCTAGGAAATTTGCTTCTAGCCACCATCTTGCTACTGCTCCACCACCCCAAGCACAAATGCTGAAAATGGCGGAGGATCTCATCTCCCTTATCCGCGGTAGTCAGGCCACAATTTCTAAAGGGAAAAGGCACCCTTCTCCAGAACTTATCACAGAACAGGATTCTGAGGAATCTGACTATTCAGTTTTTGATGAGGGACAGCATCCCTTAACTGCTTATGAGGATTCAGATGCAGAGGAATCCATCCCTTTTGCCTTCCCTCCAGAGGACCTTTCCTTTGGGGAAAGCCTTCATTTCCTCAGGGAACATTTCCAATGGGAATCCCAGGACTTTCCACAGTCTAAGAAAAGACTTAGAGAGGTTCTGGACCCGCCTCAGCACAGACCCCTGGCCATCCCCCCATTTTAGAAGTGGTGGATGGTGTTTTCCATGAATCCATCTTAGCCCCTGACGCCCTTCCTCCTGCTCCCAGTAAACCTGACAGGTACCACAGAGTACCGAATTCTCACAAATGCCTGTACAGAAATCGTGCTGCAGACCCAGAGGTCATTACGCAGGGACCTAAAGGAGGTAAGACTAGTTCTGCCAAAAATCCTCTTCCTTCTAACAAGGATTCCAGAGGTCTGGACAGATGGGGTAAAAAAGTGTACACCTCTGCAACCTTAGCTATCAGAGCACTCAATTGTCAGTTCCATATATTAAAATATCAATAACACACTTTGGAACTGTTAAAACAGAAAATTGCTTCCTTTTCCGACTGTGCCAATTCAAAAGAGTTAGCAGATTTACTGCACTCTGCTTGTCAAGTGGCCAAACACAGATTACAATGTGGATATGATGCCCTGGAAGCCTCTAGCAGGGCAGCAGTGACATTATCTTTTATTAGGAGACATGCATGGCTGAAGGAACAACCTCTCCCTGATCATGTCAAGTCTAAGCATATTGATGCACCCCTAGATAAGGAGTGCTTGTTTGGGGAAAAAGCAGAAGAGATGCTTAAAAAGAATGAAGACAAAGCAAAATCTATGCAAACAGTAAACTATTTTTTTCAGGTACAACCTCCCAGGTTCAGCAGGAACTTTCCCTCTAAGCACTAGACCTTCCCTGCATGTAGCAGACAGAGCCAAGGTAAGCCACGCAGGGACAAGACCATCCAGGCCCCTATCCCAGGGCCAGCAGAGAAACAAACAGTGAACCACTTCCGTCTTTAAGGCAGGGAGTTCTAAGCCAACCTTCTATGGCAAATGCTCGCAATGACTCCCCCATCCCCCTCTGCCCTCCCTTCACTCATCAAAAACTAGGAGGAAGGATCTCCCTCTTTAAAGACCATTGGCTTTCTGTAACAAAGGACCAATAGGTCTTAAAGATCATTCTTCAGGGATACAAATTCTCTTTTAGTGAACTCCTAATTCCAAGAGGGTACCCGGACATACCTCCAAATCAGTGGGCAGAGGAATTGAAACAGGTACAAACTCTCATATCCCAGGGAGCAGTAGAACCTGTCCCCTCAGATCAAGCAGGCAAAGGATTTTATTCCAGACCATTCCTTATTCCCAGTAAAGAGGGTACTTGGCGCCCCATCCTGGATCTATCCATTCTGAACACGTCCCTGGTGGTTCTCAGATTCAGAATGCTAACTTTGCAGCAGTTGCTGCCTATGTTAACAACAAATGCCTGGCTAGTGACCCTAGACCTAAATGATGCCTACCTCCACATCCCCACCATGGAATCGTACAGGAAATTCCTGCACTTCAGAGCAGGTTCACAACACTTTCAGTTCTCTGCGCTGCCCTTTGGCTTATCTACAGCACCCAGAGTATTCACCAAATGCTTGGCCCCGGCCATAGCATTCTGCAGACAAAGAAATTTTCAGCTTTACCCTTACCTGGACAACTGCCTCATTCAGGCAGAGTGCAAAGAAAAGCTGCTGCAAGATGTTCTCTTTGTCAAATCACTCCTAACTTCCCTAGGGTTCACTATCAACGAGAAGAAATCAAAGCAAAACCCGACCAGGAAGATCATTTTCTTGGGAGCCCTGCTAGACGCAGCATCGCAAATGGCATTCCTGTCCCCAGAAAAGCAGAGCTTCCTACCCTCTCTACTTTACTCAGATGGCTTCCAGAAGTCACTTCAGTGCAAGGAAGTTCCTGCAAGCTCTGGGATACATGGAATCTTGCATCCTTCTCATTCGTCTGGCCAGGCTTCACATGAGAAAGCTTCAGTAGTATCTAAAGAATCTTTGGTGCCAGCACTCTCAGTCCCTAGACACCTCTCTCCCCCTGATCCCATGTATAAGGGCCCAGTCTCTCTGGGCAGAGGTCTGTACCAGGAACAAGGGTCTTCCCTTCATCCTCCACCTTACTGGCCAGGCCATCACCACCGACACTTCAGACATTGCTTGGGGCACTCACTTAGCAAGCAGGTGCACCCAAGGTCTTTGGGATGCCCAGCAACTTCACTTGCACATCAATCAGAAAGAAATTATGGCTGTGTAAAAGGCTCTGACATCTTTCAAACCCCATCTCAGGCCAGGGGTTCTTCTTATAAAAACAGACAGCTCCACAATAATGTAGTATATCAACAAACGGGGGGGGGGGCCCAATTGTACCCCCTGTGCAGGTTAGTCATGAGCGTCTGGCATATAGCCACCTCCATGGGTCTACACCTAACTGCACAATACCTACCAGGGGTCAACAACACCCTGGCAGACCACCTAAGCAGAAACTTACTGGAACCCCACGAATGCCAGCTCCACAGGGAAATCTTTCTACAAATCACTCAGGAGTGGGGTACTCCGGAAGTGGATCTCTTTGCCTCGCACCTCAACCACCAGCTGCAAAAGTTCTGTACCAGGGAGTATCACCTCCTAGCGTGGAAGATGGATGCTTTGATCTTCCCCTGGAACTCCCTCTTTGTGTACGCTTTCCCTCCTCTGCCCTGTATTCCCAAGGTACTGATCAAAATAAGGGAGGAGAGCCCAAAGGCTATCCTCATTGCTCCAGATTGGCCCAGACAGCATTGGTACTCCTTACTGTGCAGCCTGACCTTACAGCCTCCCCTGATCTCAGATCTCTTGACCCAGGGGAGGGTGAAAATACTGCACCCAGACTTACAGACTCTCAATCTTTTAGCATGGCTTATACCTTAAAAGCTAACAAGGAGTCCCTGTTAAGCAAACAGGTCCTAGACATCATCACAGAGGCCAGAAGGCCCAGCACCAGAAAATCATATGCAGGAAAATGGAAAAGATTTTGCTCCTGGAGCCAGTCCAGAGTTGCCAGTACCTCCCATCCCTCTTAACTTGGATGACCTAGCCAAGTTGCTCAATAGTGGCCTCTCATTCTCCTCTATTAAAATTCATGCCTCAGCCATTTCTGTCCATTTCAATTCAGACCCACCCCTTTTCTCTCATCCTTTGATTAAGTAATTCCTCCGAGGGGCTTCTAATATCAGACCTCCCAGAAGGCCTCCCACACCACCCTGGGACCTGAATTATGTTCTAGAAAACCTAACCTTACCTCCTTTTAAACCTGCTGCTTCTATAGAAATGAAATACCTCTCCTGGAAGACTGCCTTCCTACTAGCTATCACCTCAACCAGAAAGGGATCAGAGCTTCTGGTTCTCATGGCTGTTGAGCCCTTCATCATTTTCCATGCAGACAGGGTCTCCCTGAGGACTAACCCCTCCTTTATGCCCAAGGTGGTATCTGATGTTACCCTCAACCAGGCAATACACTTACCCACCTTCTTTCCCAACCCTCAAAACAAGGGGGAAAGAATTCTACACTCGCTAGACGTGCACAGATCTGGACCGTACTAAACCTTTCAGAAAAACAGACCAACTACTTGTCAGCTTTTCCCCCCGGGTCAGACGGGAAGCCCATTTCCAAACAAACCATTTCCAAATGGATATACACTGTATCCATTTTTTGCTACAAACTACATGGGAAACCCCTCCATGTCTGTCCATACCCATGCCACTAGAGCAGCCTCCACTTCCACAGCCTTCCTCAGAGGAGTCCCCACCAGAGACATCTTGGAAGCTGCCACCTGAACCTCTGTCCCTACCTTCACAAAGCATTACCACATACCTCTTTTTTCTAAGTCTAGTGCAGGGTTTGCCTCTGCAGTTCTGCAGGGTCTGCTGACCCATGCCTAGGACTCTAACCTCCTTCCACCCCTCTCCTCAGCTTTGGGAATCCTCCCACAGGTGATGACTGCAACAGTGAAACACGAAGAACATAGTACAGTTGTGTACACTTACCATAAATGTAGATGTTCGAGTGTATTCACTGTTGCAGTCCTGGTTTCCCTCTCTCCATCCCCCGTACAGCATCTTCCCCTAAGGTACGTAAGCTTCCCATGGTGGCTTTTAGCCACCAGGACCACTTTTCCATATTTCCTTGTGCTTCTGATGGGTTAGGGCAAGAAAAACTGATGTAATCATGTCGGCTGCCTTGGTTGCTTCTGATGGGTTAGGGCAAGAAAAACTGATGTAATCATGTCAGCTGCCTTGCTTTATAGCACTGACGCCCTGACGTCAGACTATAGGCGACTGCAGCCAACGCAAAAAAACATCAACTCTGGTATTCAGGCCAGCTGAGGGCTACCACAGGTGATGACTGCAACAGTGAATACACTCTAACATCTACATTTATGTAAGTGTACACAGCTGTACTTTCTAGCAGTTGAGAGGCTGAAGAGAGGTACAGTGGTGTGTGTATTTTATTATAGCAGGATTCAAGTTTAGACCTCAAAGTGATACTGAGAATAGGGGCCTCATGTAGGCGTGCAGGTAATAGCTAAGTGCTTGCAAGAGTAATTTTGGTAGATGTGTTAAGGTAATATTTGTGCGTATAGAGCAGTCCCAGTTTCTTATAGATTTTTTAATGCTATTATTGATATGAAGATCAAAGTAAGGTTTTCATCAATTGTCACACACAAGAATTTGGTATGGGGAATTACTTCAGTTTTTCTCTTATTTTGGGAGAGAATGTCAAAATAAAATTTGAAAATAGTGAGAATATTGGTAATGAAGAGTATGAGCTTGTTTTTTTTTTGGGGAGGGGGGGATAATAATTGATTGAGAGCCAGGATTCAATAGAAGAGAAAGCTTCTTTGGTTATTCATTGAAGGCGTGTCATATTGTTTGACAAACATAATAGTTGAGTTGTCAGAATATTGAACTTAAGAGCTTTGGCATGAAGAGTATTGATAAAGATATTAAAAAGAACTGATCCAAGAAAAGAGTCTTGGGGAAGGCCAGTGTTGATAGAGAAGGTAAGAGGGGAGTATTGCCACTTGACTAATTTGCTGTTAGAGAGATAGCTAGTAAACCATGTTAGAGAGGAGGGTGAAAGACCAAAGGCAAAGAGTTGATGTAAAAGTTTAACATGAGAAACTGCATTGAATGTCTTTGATAAATCTGAAAAAAATGGAGGAGTCACATTTTTTTGCACCCCTGGCTTTACTAATAGTGTCCATGAAAGGGAGTAAGGCTGTAGTTGTTGCATAAGCTGGCCTAAAGGCATGTTGTGTTGAGTTTAGTGTAGTTTTATAGAAGAGATGATTAAGTTTTAAATGAACACACTTTTCTAACAGTTTGGATGGGGGACAAGATTGCAATGGAACAATAGTCAGATACTTCAATGGAGTTACTGCCTTTAAAGAGGAGTGATGAATAACTTTTTCCAGATTATTGGGCCATACTTTTCTGTAATAGATCTATTGATAAGATTGCTGACAGGATAGGCTATTGCTTCCGCAGCAAGTCTCGAGTATTCTGCTGGAAGATTGTCTGCCAAAGATGAGCAAGGTGTAAGCATTATGAGATTTGTGGGGACTGGTTATAGGATGTAATTTGGGGGAGTTGTAGAAGAGTCTTGAGGGGACTTGTACTTGGGTGGAATATATGATGGATATTTATTTTTGAGCCTTTGTTAGATTGTTTAGTAGGGATAGAATTTTGAGCATATGGAGTGAGAATGTCTGGTTAAGAGGAGTTATTAGTTAGGTTGACAATGTTATCAGTAAAATAAGTATCAAATAAACTCACAGTTTCAGAGGGAGTTTTGTCTGGGTATGGATTGGGATCACTTTTACTACTAGGTTTAAATAAGGAGTTGAAAGATGACCAGAATTTTTGGGATTGTTTTTGTGTGCTGTTTGTAGGTCAATATAGAAATGCATTTTTTGTCTTGAATTGTCTAAATTTTTGTAGATAATTATTAGTTTTGTGTTTCGCCATTTCTTCCATGATTTGTCCCTGTCTGACATTTTTTGTTTGCTTAGCTTGGATAGCCAAGGAGCATGTTTATGTTTGGTTCTTTTAATAAGAAGAGAAGCAACAATATTCAGGATATTTAGAGATAAACTATTAAGGTAATTAACTGCATCATCAAGAGAAGAAGTTTTTAGCAGAGACCAGTTTGTAGATTTTAGCAAATCAAGAAAGGTCTGTTGTTTGAAGTGGGATAGGTTAGAGGATGGTTTTGTAATGGTGCTCTTTGGTTAAATGGGATCTACATCTGTGGGTATGCCAGTAGGTGATCACTTAGGGAGTTAGGAAGAGTACCAGCTTTGGCATATTTACTTGGGTCTGAGACCAGGATCCATTCAAGGATGGAGCCCTATTTATTGTTTTTGTCATATCTTGTTGGTATTGTGATAAGTTGTGAGAATTTGAAGAGGTTCATAGAGGTGGTCGGGAAATTAGATTTTTTTTCCAGTTGATGTTGACAATATCGAGATAGTTTCCCTAATACTCCCTAATAATTTAATAATAAATATAGTAATCCCTAATAGTTTAATCACAATTTTTGGCTGATATCCAGAATAAAATATCTTCTAAAATTTGATATTATGGCCAGGGTGAATGCACAGTCCAGTAATACATAAACGTTTGTGTTGTTTAATTGCAGAAAACTAATGTAAGTGAAAGTGTTGTTATAGTTTGCTTTCTTTTCTGTTAAAGGGCAACTTTTTGGAGTTTTTTTCAGTTGATGTTTCTCTTCTCCTTAGCCCTAGCTAGGTCATCTGGTGCCTTGGGCAGGTCCTAAGACTGGCACCTTTTCACCCCAAAGTTGATGCCCCCCCAAAAAGGTCTTCCCAGATCCTTGCAACTACATAAATTAATGCAATACTGCATTGTGCCCCCTAACAGCGTGTGTCCAAGGACACCGTCTCCTTCATTCTGCCCTTGTTACAGATTTGCTCTTCCATGAAAGATCTGTACAGCGGTTAGTCTTTGCTTTCAGCTGGATTTTTCAGTGGACATTATGGACTCATACTGATGAAGAAACCATTTTATTAATTCTTGACATGTATGCTCCAGCTATGCTACACTAGGGTTATGTATCAAAAGCTTCTCACATCTATGCAAGAGAGATATTTCTGAAGGTTGGTACCTGGGATTCTAATACAGTAATATGCATAACATTAATATCACTCAGCTAGACATTTACCTTTAAAGTTATATACCCCATATATTACATGGTGCAACTGGTAGTGAATGATTACAGGCAAACAGGAGTAGTAACATGGACAGAAATTGCATGATTGTCAAACCAATGTGTAGACAGATGAAATTTTTTTTTAGTAGCACACCCATTCAACAAAGAGTTTAAGACTCTTAGGATAGAACACAGAAGAGACCACGTTACAGTGGAGCCATTTTGATGCTAAACTTTGTATGGCATAGCTTCACAGGTCGGCACAAGGGCCATTTTAAGCATAGCCAGTCTTACCCCAAATTTACCAAAATATTGCTGACATGTCAGTACCCCAAGAAATGTTACAGTTATGATGTAGGCTTGCACATATTAAATGTTCACAGGCTGTCCCTGTCCATTAGGGACATAGGTGCCAAACCAGGAGTACAGTTGCAGTTTCCCATCCATTGGTCCAATTTACATTTAAATAGGCTTAAGGATTAGCCTAGCTTCAGATGGATGGGGAAGTCTGTTCCAGAGAAGGGATCATCTGTAACGCGTACAGCTGCCCCGCCAACATGTACTGTTTATGTCATTAGATTTGATATTTCTAATGCTAATTGTTTTATGGTTGTCCATCGTTGTGGGATCAGTGGATGCCTTGTAGGTTAGGCATAAACTGACACACAGCAAGTCTGTAGGAGAACAAGTACAGGAAAAGGCCTGGACTCAGTATGCATAGGACTTGTTCTTTACTTCATGTATGTATTTTGTGAGGAACCTCTGTGGTCTTTCAAATTGTTGCAAACGTCTGTTCGTGTACACGGCAAAGGATGCACTGTATTGTTTGATTGGTCTGATGAGACATGAGTAAAGTAGAACAGTAGCCTCCTTGTACCTGGATGCCATGCACTTACTTATAAGTTGTGCAGTGTAGAATGATTTTCTCACCACAGTGGACACATGATGGTCAAACGTCAGGTTACTGTAGCATACATTTCCAGATCCCTGAATACTGCGTCTCCTTTTAAGAGTGTAATATCATTGTGGCAATTTTAAGGGGTGGCAGTCTTTCCATAGGGTACTTCTATGCATTTTATTTGCATTGAATTTTAATCTGTGGCTCTAGTACCAGTTGGTTGTCTCTGTCAGGCCCTTTTGAAGGGTATCTTTTTCTTTTTGGGATTCAGTGACTATGCCTAGTTTGCAGTTCTCTGAAAAGTTTGTCAGCCAGAGGCCTTTGAAATTTTCTTTGACTTCAGAGAAGCAGATGTCAAAAAGTAGAAGCTCCAGCACTGATCCCTTTTGGACTCTGCTAGTGACTGAGCTCTTTCTGGAGGTGGATTCCTCTAACCTAATTTCTTGAGTTCTGTCAATGAACTACCTGATTATCAATCAAGTGACATATGGGTTTATGCCTAATTTTGTGAGTTTATCTACACTGCCCAAGTGAAATATTATGTTAAATGCCTTAACCAGATCGAGGTAGGAAGTATGCACAGTTTTGCCCTTGTTCTTAACTTTAATAACCTTCTTGAAGAAGTCCACTAGGTTTAGTAGGCATGACGTGCCTTTGACAATACCAAAATGGGTAGGGTTCATTGTCTTTAGGTTTCCTATGCTGTCGTTTATCAGATCCATTATAATTCTTTCCACAGCCTTCCATATGAGACTAGTTAGATTTATGGTTCTGTAGTTCCCCTGGGTCTATGGAAGGTCCCCCTTTGTGTAGAGGGATAGCCATTGTAGTCTTCTGTTCTTTAGGCCAAAAGCCTGTCTGGAGGCTATAATTAAATAGAGATTCTAGCGTGCCTAATAGGTCATGTTTCATGTTATTCAGGAGACATCCTGGGATCCAAATGGAGAGATGATAAGTCAAGCAAAGGAGAGTAGTATTGCTGGAATTCAATTCATCCTCAAGTCTTGGTGAGTACCTTCACAAAGTGTATTCTGTTTTTCAAAAAATCTCACCAAGATGACATTGATATATAGACTGTATTTTATATAACATATATCATGGACAGAAGTAGGTTGAAAAATAAAAAAAAGATAGCTGAGTGCACAAGACCCAGGCTAAAAAAGGCCCCAATCCTGGTAAGTGCACTGGTGACAGTGTAGAATCCTCAAAACATGGTAACATTCTTACAGTGCAGCTAGGCCATGCTCAGGGAGAGGATGCCCCCCCCCCCCCCCACACACACACACATGTTGTAGAAAGTAGTAGTAGTCCACAAAAATTACAAAAACTGATGGGCTAAAAAAGAGCCATAAAGATGATAGAGTGGACTACTGAGGATAAGAAAGTATTTATTGTTACTGTTGTGCAAGAAGCCCAGAATTTCCAGACAGAATGTATACAAAAAGATTAAGAGAAATTAGAGGAAAGAAAAGTACTTGCAGAAGAAAAACTGTCAGAAGCTTCAAATAAAAATGTATGCTTATTAACATAACAGATTTATAAATTATATAGACCAGGAAACCTTGAACCATTTGGAAAAAGAAGAGACTGAAGTGCGAAAATATAAAGAAGAAAATCTAGAGATGTTTAAAAGGTATGAAAAAGAAATGTGGACGTAGGAAAGAAAGAGAGAGATCTGATATGGTGTAATATTTATGCAAATGAGAAAGCCAAATTAATCCATACAAAAAAATCAGCCCCAAAGATATTTGAAGAGAAATATAGGCAAAGGCATCCAGATATGGAAAATTTCACAATACAAAAAATAAGATCACAAAGAGGGAACATAGAGCAGAAGATTAGTAAAGTAGAAGTTGTAAAAAATAGAAGCTGAAGTTGTGGAATACCTGTGAAGTGAAGGATATAGTGTAGAAAGTGTAACACAGGTTACATCACAGCACGATGGAACAATGAGGCCTCCAAGAAAGGAGAAACTGGAGGTGCAGGGGACAGCTGAAGAACAAATATGGACATGGGAAAGAAAGAGAGATTTAATATGGTGCTGTAGTTATGCAAAGGAGAAAGCAAAACTAATCAATACTAAAAAGCAAGACCAAAGATATTTGAAGAGAGATGCAAGCAAAGGCATCCAGATACAGAAAATTTTACAGTGCAAAAAATAGGAAAAGAAAGAGGATTAGTAACGGAGAAGTTAAAGAAATAGAAACTGAAGTTATGGATTACCTGTGAAGTGAAGGATTTCATATAGAAAATCTAACTCTGATAACATCACAGCATGAAAGAGCAATGGATCTACAAATTCAGGAGACACCAGTGGAACTGGAAACAGCCGATCACTTGCCAGATGAAGGTGCTTTGGAGCCTTCCATAAGAAACCATTGCAAAAGTTCAGTTGAAATTGCACAGCAAGGAAAGGAACAGGAAACTGTGGCAACTCTGATGCAGTCACCATTGTGGAATGATAGTCAGTGAGTTCCATATGAAAGCAATGGATGACACAGGATGAAACTGAAAAGGATGTGGCACAGGAAGAAACTCCAGAATTGTTTGTAGTATGCCCGGAGGAAATGGAGAACAAAGAATGTTCCCTCAGTTTAGAAGAAAATGATCTATGAGAACAGTTGCTTGATTTTAATTGAGATGGACAGACATATTAAGATCAATGAAAGGAATAGACTACAGAAAGTCAACAAAACCCAAAAAGTTAGAAGTTTGATAAAACAAATGAACACTGTAATTAGAACTCTTCATAGAGATTCATGCGCTGTAACAGAAGCAAATAGGATGTATTACTGTTTAGCTAAATTATTAAAAGGTAAAGTCTTACCACAAAAACACAGAGCAGTAAGGGAAATGAAGGCGAGAAATCAAATGCCATCATGGAATTATCAAATACAGAAAACTATAAAGCAATTAAGACAACAAGTGTCACTCTTAGAACAGATCAACAGAAATACTCAGATGTGTTAAAAAACAATGCGCGGTATCAGAAAAGGTCAGGCATTATCCTGCACTATCGCAAATGATAAATTAAAAATATCAGCACAGGCAGAAAAACGTAGATGATATGCAGATAAATATAGTAGATGATATGCAGATAAATATAAAGGAAAAGTACAAAATTTATTGATGACCCAAAAGAGTTTTATAGAGAATTGGGGAAACAAGGCAAAATGAATTGAAACACCACCAAAAAAAGAAATGCATACATTTTGGAGAAATAGCTATGAAGATCCTGTGGAACATAACAAAGATGCTGAATGGATAGAAGAAGTAAAAGAAAGAATAAGAAGTTCAAATGTACAGGATATAAAATGGGGTGAAGTAGTGGCCAGAGGGATTTAGTTGGAAAACCCCAGGCCCAGATGCAGCACCTAACTTCTGGCTAAAACTACTAACATCTTTAGATGAAAATTTAGCCATGAGTAAGAACTATTTACATGCTCACCCAGAAGAGACACCAACCTAGTTAACAACAGGAAAAACAATACTCCTGCTTAAGAATAAACTTGCAAGCTATCCTAAAAACTATAGACCAATAGCTTGCCTTCCAACGATTTATAAACTATATACTGAAATTGATGCCAACAGACCTTTTAGTCATTTAGAAGAAAACTCTATCATGGCAATAGAACAAAAGGGCAATAAAAGAAAGTCATGGAACAAAGGACCATTTATTGTTAAAGTCATAATGGAGAGTTGTAAAAAAAAAGAATGTAAGTTTGGCATGGATAGACAGACTACAAAAAAGCATTTGACAGTATTCCATATTCATAAATGTATAAGATGCACCCTACACTGATCAATTGCATTACAGCGACTGTGAAACTGGCAAACCACTTTGCAGTTAAGCCATGATAAAGGACAAATTATTATTCCAGGGATAAAAATTAAAAGGGGGATATTCCAGGGTGACTCTTGTCATTGCTGCTCTTTTGCCTTGCCTTTAACCCATTTAGCTGTCTACTTAGGTCATAGCTACAATTTGACTTCCAGAAAACAACAAAGTGTAAAGACTTCTCATCTTTGTGTTGATTTAAAACTGTATAGCTCATCAGATGAGGAATTGAAAACACAACTGCAAGGGGTCCAGATTTTTCAGATGATGTAAAAATATCATTTGGTCTTGATAAGTGTGTAAAAGCAACCTTTAAAGTAGGAAAATGCAGCACCAAAAAAACATCAGTTTGGGACAAGAATGTGATATAAAAGAACTTGAGCGAGAGGGAGTATATAAATATTTGGGAACTGAAGAAGGATCAACAATAAAACATAAATAAATGCAAATAAAGAGACTAAAACCAATACTGAAAACAGAACTGACATCTAGAAGCAAAGTAGAAGCTATAAACCAATTTGCTTTTCCTGTCATAACTTATAGTTTTGGAGTGCTTGACTGGCCCCAAAAGGTGTTTGATCAGTTGGACAGGAAAACAAGAAGGATGCTTCATGCTTATCAAATGGTTTAAAAAAATCCCTGTAAATCCCTATATATTGCCCATTCTAAAGGAGGTATGGGCCTCCTCAAAATTTATTACATGTATAAATCTGCAGTCATGGGACTGCATACATATCTGCTGACCTCATAAGACTGAAACATAGTGAAAGTTTTAAAACATGAGGAGACTAAGTCTAAGGTGAATTCCCTACGTAGTTTAGCAGAAGCGAATCAGTGTCAAACGAATGGAAGTCAAACCAGAAGCAGATAAAAATGAGGAAGCAACTGAATGTGCCAGAGAAAGAATATAAGGTGAAGGATCAAATGAGAAGGCAAGAAATGTGGAAAATGCATAAATATATTTGCAAGTATAGAAAACCCTTGGAACAACCTCATGTTGATTAGGATCAAATGATGGAATGGTTAAGGAAAGGTGGATTTAAACCAAAAGATGAAAGGTTGATATTGATAGCCTATAGTGGACTTATGTACACGTTGATTTACAAAGTCTATTGAACAAGTGGGAGAAACCGACAAATTTAGGTTTTGTAAAACAATATTGGAAACAGTCACACATCTTGTTGCTGGTTGTGATATACTAATGGTAGAAGAACTGTATACTGAAAGGCAATTGGCAAGATTGTTGCATTGGCGATTATGCAGACATTATAATATCAAAGTAGCTGAAAAACCTTGGAAACATGAGCCACAAAGCATTATAGAAAATGTTTATATTTCATGGGATCATCCATTACCAACAGTTCAAAAATAGATGCAAGAAAACCAGATATAGTAGTCCATAAAAAAGGGCAAAAATAGCATTGATCATTGAAATTGCTATACCCACTGACTGTATTGTCTTACTTACAGAGAGATACAAAGTCATAAAATACTAGGATTTGCAGGCAGAATTGAGGGCAATGTGGAAGAAGGATACCCGGGCAGTTCCAGAAGTAGTGGGAGCAACAGGTCTTTTAAAAAAGAATTTACAGTCATACTTTGATATGTTACCATTACATGTAACTCCATTTGAATTGCGGAAGGAATCAGTAGTGAGTACTTTGTGGATGCTGCGAAGAGCACTTCTGGCTCACATCAAAGATTGAAACAATACTAATTTTGTGAACTTTAATCATACTTTGACTTAGGAATGGGGTCCGTTCCCATCATGGTATTAGAAACCCAAAAGATTTGTAGAAATTAAAAAAAAGAGGCATCCTGGGGTGTTATGTTCTATTAAAGCAGTGTTCTTAACTTTAGAGTGCAGTGAGGATCTGCTTGCAAAGATATAGTGGAGAAATGGTGGAAGGTATTTGCTGGAGAGTGACTGAGGGTGATGGGGGGTATAAAGTGGAACCTAAATTTATTGGCCAGCAGATTTGTAATATCCTGTGGCAATGTATAGGTGGTTCTATTTGCACATTGTTAAGTGTTGCCTTTAAGGTTGTACACATAACTGAAGAAAGCCTTACGATTGTCCTTAGCTATGAAAGCTGTTTTTTTTATCACAAATGTGGCTTTGGTAGACTTGATTAGTCCACAGTGTTGCTTGTTCATACTGATGAGGGTGTATTCACCTTGCTGGACAACATCCTTCCTGTTTTTGGACATATTTTTTTCTTCTGTTGTACAACCTATTTGTACTGGAATTCCACCAGGGTCGTTTGTTTGCCCGATATATATTTTTTTCCGGTTAGATACAGCTGTCTGTGTGCAGCTATTTATATGATTGTACAGGGTTTCTATGAACAAGTCCACAAAGGCAGCTGTTTTTTGGGAGGTTTGGAATTTTGCTAGTGTGTCACTTATAGGAAATAATTGGCCTTGGAATAGTTGTATATGTTGCAAGGTTAGCTGGGGTCCTGGGGTTATTTATTTATTTCAAAAGACACCAGTGAGGGCTTTACATGGGGGGGGGGGTTGTGTCATTCCCCCATGTTTGTGAAGACCAGAGCAAGGACATTTGTACCCCTGGTGTGTGTACGGAGTAGCTGTTCATGGGAATCTGCGTTAACAAAGTCCAGGAATCTCTAGGACTACATGTTTGAGGTTGTGTATGATTTCTAGCTAATGTTGGATTAGTTAAAGTCACCCATGAATATTGTGTTGAGTTGAATGGGAATTTCTGTAGTACTTTCAGTTATGTGGTATGGGCTTCTTCGGTCATGGAGGGGCACCTATAGATTGCAAGGATATGGTATGGGACTTTACTTGTGGTAAGTTGGATGTGGAAAATCTTAAGCATGCCATAGAAGGTTTAGTCACCAAGTGAAAGGAGTAGATGAGTGTCCTGGTGCATGTTGGTAGAGATAATCTTGGAGATAGTTCATGTGGCAGCCTGGATTAGGAAGGTGGAAGAGAGGTGGCTGGATAAAGAGCTGTAGGTAGTGCTCTCAAATGTTTTGTCAGTGGGGAAAGAGAAGAGCTTGAGAATAGAAGGATGAGAAGACCCGACAGAGAGACCAGATGTATGTCATGGACAGTCTCCGTAGCAGCCCAGAAGGGATATTGATACTTGTAGCTGAGTTGGGAAGGTATTATGTCCTTGTTCATATTTTTAAACTAGGATGGAAGTGTGGAAGGGGCTTAGAAGCCAAGTGGGAGGAGTGGATAAGTGTTCTGGTGCATGTTAGTATAGATGATCCTGGAGACAGTTCATGTGGCAGCCAGGATTAGGAAGGTGGAAGAGAGGTGGCTGGATAAAGAGCTGTAGGTAGTGCTCTCAAATGTTTTATCAGTGGCAGTGAGGAAAGAGAAGAGCTTGAGACTAGAAGGATGGGAAAACCCAGCAGATAGACCAGATTTATGTCATGGACAGTCTCCATAGCAGCCCAGAAGGGATATTGATACTCATAGCTGAGTTGAGAAGGTATTATCTCCTTGTTCATATTTTTAAACTAAGATGGAAGTGTGGAAGGGGCTCAGAAGAAGAGAGGGTAGTTGCTCAGAAAGGATACTAAAGAACAAAATAAATACACAGCTGAGGAACAGATGTAGATGTAGGTCAAAGCATGGCTGGGTGGTATTGCTTTTAATGTTAGGTGTCTGGGTAAGAAGATGAGAGTGCCAGAAGAAGGAATGCAGGAAGACTAGGTGAACATTGCTGATCTAAAGAATGGAAAAGAGAGAAGATGAGAATAATTTGTAGTGATTTGCATAAAGAAGAACCTCAGACCTAAGGTCAAAGAGGAGGAGCATTATCCTGTGAAAAGGGCAAGGGAGGAGGCAGGCTAAGAACCTTGGGTAAATGCCCTGATGGCAGTGCTTGAGGAGGGGGCACTTGGTGGAATGCTGCATTGCACTGGACGCAAACAGTTGAGATAAAATAAGTGACTATTAAGAAAAATAGGAGTGAGGTCTGAATAAGTTTTATATTCAAAGATTTTTGAATCTGCTAGGTATGGACTACTGGGATATTCTGCAGTCAGTAGAACATACAGAGTGGGATGTGACCAAGTTGTTACCATGCTGGATTGAGCCAGCTGGCATGGGACTGTACCAAAAGGCTTGATTTCTGGATATGGCCCTTTTCAAGATAGAGGTGATCAAGGTGGCCAGCCAATGGTGCTGTAACTTAACCAGCAATGATTTTATCATTCTGTGGTTTATAGCTGGGAAAGGGTAGCAGTAAAATTGGTGTAGAATTTTAGAGCAGTGTATTACGCTGAACTGGAAGGAAGGTCAGAGATGGGTCCAGGGTTTGCATGCAAACCAAAGAATTGAACAAGCTGTGAAAATGTTGAGAAAAGAAGAGTCAAAAACAAATGGCAGCAAAACTCCAGAGTGACTGCATAGGACTCTTGAAACTAGTAGTTATGGCAAAAGGTAGGTCATGCAAGAGGTGAAAATAGTGGGAAGTAGAGGGGCACAGAACAAGAAGAAGGCAAAAAAAATCAGCAAACAGCAAGGGCAGTAAGAGCCACACATTACAGGATGAAAGAATCTCGACAGAAGGATTTAAGAATAAGAGCTATTCTTTTTTTTATGTGCATAGCATAATGGAGGAAGGGAGGACCATTTTTAGTGAGGATGAATGAGGATGTCAGGATATCAGACAACACTGAAAAATCAGAAATATTGAGTTCATATTTTGTCTCAGTCTTAAGGAAGAAAGAAAGAAAGTGGGGCACAGTGGCAGGGAGAGTTGTAGATATAGTGTAGGGAGAGGAGTGGTTAGACATCAGGATAGAGTATTAGGGGAAAAAGGAGAAGGAACTGAATTCCCCTTTGAAGGGGAAAAGGCAGTGGGACCAGTTCAGCTGCCTTATATGATTCTCTGACATGTCGCCATTGTAGTTTTGGATCCCCTAACTTAAATCTTTGTCATATCACTAGACTTTCCAAAAGCACCTTAAGACTCGACAGTAGATTTATTAGTCCTTTCATAAAGAGGATGAAGAAGGCAAGACAAACAGAGTTACAGTTCTGTTAGCTTAATAGCAGTGGCAGAGAAGGTCACGGGAAAGAGCTAGATGCTTTTCTGTAGAGTGGAGATTTGTGTAAAAACATCCAGCATGATTTGTGACTGAATCCCATCCACTTTTATGGCTAGAGTAAACAAGAACTTAAGATCATACTTGTAGGTGTGGTTTGCCTGAACTTCATCAAGGCCTTTGATTAGATCCTGAGCAAGCTGTTTCTTGGAAGGCTGCAGGGGCTTGGGCTGCGATCAGGACTGAAACTGAATTGCTGCATGGTTAAAGCATAGGACCCAGAAAGTTGTAGTGAGAAGGATGGTGTTACAAGTAAGGGAAATGACCTTATATTTATTTATTTAGTGTATGTTGACCAAAATAGTGAAATGATTTCTCAGGATCCATTTCAGCCACTGCTTGGGATATGCATTAACATAATAAACTGAAAATAGAAAGTACCTAATATAGTAGTGAGTGTAATACAGATCAGGCAGATTCAGAGTTATGTAAATACCAAATGTGAGAGTGTTCAATCTCGCCATTTGTTCTTACACCTGGGTTCGGAGCCGATCCTCGGCTCCGTGTCGGCCGCTTGGCAAAGCTCTGCATCGAGAAGAAGCTCGAGACCAACCTATCTCTCACAACCCCCCACTGCCTTTACCTCAGATCTAGTTTGCCGCTGCAACGTTCGCATCATTTTTGATGAGCTCGGACCACCTGAAAGCTAAGATTATATTTATCTAATAATTTTTGGATAATTTTTTTCTTCTAACTTCTTAAAGTTGTTGTGTGTGTGTGTGTAGTGAGTCGAGGGCTTTCTCGAGTACGTATATAGTTTTTATATACTTATATTAAGTTAGTTCCCTCGGGGCCTACCCCACCCTTTAAACTTTATATCCTACAAACTTCTGGATTTGACTTTAACTACCGGATTTGACATATATTACTGGATTTGACTTTATTACTGGCTATTACTGTTCAACTCTGTGTACTGTTTAACTTTTTGACTTTAGTGTTACCATGTCTGAAAAAGCTAAATCAGGCTTCAAACGGTGCCAATGTGGACAGAAGATGTCTGTCACAGATAATCATAGTTCCTGCGTCTACTGTCTTGGCCCTCTCCATCTGCAAGAAGACTGCTCCATCTGTCATTCTTTCAGTGGAAGGGTCATGACAGATAGGCGCAGGAAACTTATGGATAGAGGCCTTTTGAAGCCTGCATTCCAAGAGGTTCTGGATGCATCGGACCAGACATCTAAATCCTCGAAGGAATCGAAGACGTCGGAGCCCATGCCATCGGCTCCGAGCTCTTCATTTAAAGTTCGCTCACCGGTTCCACAGACCTCGGGGCCGAGTGTTGAACTTTTGTCAGTTACCGAGCCTCGAGTCTTGGAACCGGTGACGGAGCTTCCACCTCCTGTACTCTTGAGGTCGGCTCCGTCTTCGATTCCTTCGACGCGTTCTTCTAGGCCCCTCTCCGACATCGATGTAGACCGCGTGGTGCAGAAATTAATGGAGAATACGGCCTTGTCCAAACTCATCTCTGTCTCCTCCCAGTTGGTGTCGAGACTCAAAGGCCTTCCCTTATCTCCATCTGTTCCTCCTCCAAGGCCTATTCAGTCTTCGGAGCCGGGAGAGGCTGATCTGATGATTGTGGAGCCCTCGGTGCCGGAACCGTCCTTCTCTCGGTCGGTACTGTTCACCTCGACTCCGACGGACTCATTACCGGAATCGCGGAGCCGAAGATCCATCCTTGGTTCGGGGACCGAGAGTCGGACCAACGTTTCGGTTCCGACTCTCCCTCTCGGAGCCTCGGCTCGGATCGACTCGGCTCCATCCTCGGGGTCGATGCCCTCGGTTCCCGTCTCGGGGATTCCTCGGCTCGGGACACGGGGGCCTTCGACCTCATGAGGAAGGTGTTGTCGACTCAGACAACCACTTCAGCAGAAACAGCTTCTCCTTCCCATAAGGGTCCGTTATCCTCCTCTGCACCCACGGCTACATCAAAGCGTCGAGCACCAGTGTCTCAGCCGCCCCCAGAGGGTGCCCCCTCTTCCTCGGAGGCTTCATCGGATGCCCCCCCCGAGGAAGTTCCGAGGAAAAGATTGTGTAAGAGGAGACACTTGGATTCTCCACAAGAATCCTTGACATCGGACACTGACTTAGATGAGTCAAAAGGGTCCCCTAAATCACCCTCAGAGGATGTCTCCTTTTCTGACATCCTGGAGATCCTAAAACAGAGAGGTGATTGGCAAGCCCTACCCCCTTCTGAGGATGAGTCAGTCTTGCTGAAGGCATTCGGTGCTCGCCCTTCCTCCTCCTGGGTCACTCCGCCCTTCGATGAGTTGATGGAACTGATTGCTCGAAGGGCGTGGGAAACACCTGACACAGTGGAGCCAGTCCCTAGAAAGCCTAATAAATATATTACTGCCCCACAAGACAAGGCTTATCTCACAAAGGGAGTTCCAGTGGACGCTATGGTGGTGGCAGCGGCCACTAAAAAGGAGATGTCTGAATCTTCCTCATCTTTCCATCCGCCTAATCTAGGACTATGGACAGGTATGGGAAGCGCATTTTTAGTTCAGCGGCTTTTTCTATGCGATCCCTGAACTATTTGACCCATTTCACATGGTTACAGAGGGATCTAATCAAAGAGTTGGGAGATACCCTCCAGGGTACTACAGATGCTGCTGTCTCGGAGAAAGTTACAGCACAACTCAATACCCTTACATCTATTGTGAACTCGTCCATGAGTCTGATTTCATATGCAGCCGAAGGATCAAGTAGGGCTGCAGCTTCAGCGATTGCTCTTCGTAGACAATCCTGGATGCGCTTATGTTCCTTTGTGGAAGCCTTCAAGTCTTCCTTTACTAACGCCCCATTTGATGGTGCCACTCTCTTTGGCCCAAAAGTAAAGGAGACCCTTACCCGGTGGGAGCAAGAGGGAAAGACTCTGTCTGCTGTCGGAGTCTGTTTTTCCACCCCATCCAGACCGTACCCCAAAGGGCAACATGGTGGAAAAAATGTGGTTTCGAAAACCCCGAGGCTCTTTCCCAGGCACACAGGGTGATGCCCCCTCTAGAGGCAGAGGAGGGGGCAGAGGAGGAAGACGTCGCCCTGGCGGCAGAGGGGGTCCGCAAAACCAAGGTGACAGGGATACACTCCCCGGGAAACCTTTCCAGCACTCCTGAGAGGAGGCCCGACTGTCCTGCTCTGGAGGCAGTCGGGGGTCACTTAGCTTTATACCCTCAGGCCTGGCAAAGTCTTACATCAGACAATTGGGTAAAAAGCATTGTTACCAGAGGTTACAGAATTCCTTTCCTATTGCCCCCAATTCCGCAGAAAAGACTCCCAGATGTACCGCCCCATCTGCGAGACCCTGCAGCTATAGAAATTTCAAAGCTGCTAGAAAAAAAGAGTAATCCAGCCAGTCCCGGCGGACCAAAGAGGATTCGGAACTTACTCAAGGTTCTTTTTAGTTCCAAAAAAGACAGGGGACTGGAGGCCAATTCTGGACCTAAGCAAACTCAATACCTTCGTCAAGAAAGAAAAGTTCCGGATGGTCACGCTTCAATCGATCTTTCCATTTTTACAGAAGGACGACTGGATGTGCTCAGTAGATCTAAAGGACGCGTACTACCACATCAAAATGGCCAGGGCGTCCAGGGATCACTTGTGCTTCCGGCTGGGAGCCAGTCACTTTCAGTTTCGAGCCCTGCCCTTTGGTCTGACCTCAGCCCCCAGGGTTTTCACCAAATGTATGGCAGTGGTAGCGTCTCACTTGAGACGCCTGGGATTCCAGGTGTTTCTGTATCTGGACGACTGGCTCCTTTCTGCCACCACCGAGCGTCGACTGATTCAGGCCAGGGATTACACACTACATCTCTGTGTTCATCTTGGAATTTCCGTAAATTTCGAAAAATCTGTATTACAGCCATCACAGCATATCTCATTCATAGGTGCAGAATTGGATACGCGTTGCTTAATCCTAAGGCTTCCTCCAGAAAGAATAGCCTCCCTACAAAACCATATATCTCTTCTCCTGTTGTCCAAAAAATCCCCAGCAAAACTGGTTCTGAAGGTTTTGGGTCTCATGGCAGCTTCTCTCATTGCGATACCCTTGGGAAGACTGCACATGAGAGTTCTTCAATGGCTACTGTTTGCACAATGGTCATTCCAACAGTTACCCCTGACACACGAAATTCACATCACAAACATCTGCAAATCGCACCTGTCTTGGTGGCTTCAGACTTGCAATCTCTCCAGCGGACGGCCATTTGTGCTACCCACGCCGACAGCTACGGTGACCACGGACGCTTCCCTGATAGGGTGGGGGGGCATATTTCAGGGACAGACAGTCCAAGGTGAATGGACCAAATTGGAGTACAATCTGCACATCAATGTTCTAGAGATGAGGGCAGTGTTTCTGGCGTTGCAACACTTTTCTCCCCTTCTTCCTCTAGGGACCATTGCAGTTCAGTCGGACAACATGTCGGTAGTCTGGTACATAAACAAACAAGGGGGAACCAAGTCTTATCACCTATGCAGAGAGGCCATGAGAATCTGGCAATGGGCAGAGTCCACGGGTCGCTTTCTGATAGCAACGCACATCCCGGGGTTATCCAACGTCATAGCGGACAGGTTGAGCAGAGCCATCCTGTTACCCCACGAGTGGTCCCTCAAACTATCAATTGCGAAGAAAATGTTTCGCAAGTGGGGCCAGCCTTGCTGCGATCTGTTTGCGTCTCCAATGAACGCCAAATGCAGAAGCTATTTTGCCCTATTACCCCCTCCAGGGGAAGTCCCCAGGGACGCTCTGGTTCACGATTGGCCCCCGGGCCTCCTGTACGCCTTTCCTCCTATTCCTCTGATTGCAAAATTTCTACAGAAAGCCAACAACCTGGAGAGGACAATAATCCTCATTGCCCCATTCTGGCCTCGTCAAATTTGGTTTCCCTTTCTTCAAGCACACCAAATTCAGGAACCCTGGATCCTGGACCCGGAGCCGGATCTACTGACCCACTCGTCAGGGGCTCCCCACCCGTCGCTTCTATCCCTAAGACTAGCAGCTTGGCTGCTCCGCTTCCCTTCTTAGCCAGGTCTGATCTTCTTTCCCCTGCAGTTCAAAATATTCTAGTGGCTTCTCATAAGGCTTCCACTACAAAGATTTACACTAGTAAATGGAAGCGTTTTGTACACTGGGCAACTACACAACAATTGGATCCCATAATTGCCCCACTAAACAGAGTCTTGGAGTTTTTATCCGAACTATTCCACCAAGGAGCTTCTCCTGCCACTTTGAGAGTTCAATTGGCTGCTATTTCAAACTTTCATGTGGGAGAAAATGGGGCGCCTATTATGGCTCATAGACTTTGTAAGGCCTTTCTAAAAGGATCTTTTCATATCAGGCCACCAGTTAGAATTCCTACATCACCTTGGAATTTGAACCTTCTATTATCACAGCTAATGCTACCTCCTTTTGAACCAGCCTCTTTCTGTTCTTTGAAGTTTTTGTCATGGAAAACCCTTTTTCTGGTAGCTATCACATCAGCCAGACGGGTATCGGAACTTCAAGCTCTTTCCGTTAAACACCCATATTTGATCTTTCACCCTGATAGAGTATCTCTTCGAACTAATCCATCCTTTCTTCCCAAAGTTTGCTCCGTCAGTAACATTAATCAGTCCATTGAGCTCCCCACATTTTTCAAGAACCATTCCAGTAAGTTGGAATATATGTTACACAAGTTAGATGTTCATAGACAACTCAGGTTTTACTTGGATAGGACAAAGGCTCACAGAAAAACAGATCAGCTCTTTATAGCCTTTGCAGACAGCAGAAAGGGCATGGCAGTTACGAAACGAACCCTTTCCAAATGGCTTTCCAATTGTATTATTTTTGTTTATACTGCCTCTGAGCAGAGTTTACCTGTTAAGCCCAAAGGGCATTCTACAAGATCAATATCTACATCCCTGGCTCATGCAGCCTGCCTACCGTTGGACACTATTTGTGCGGCTGCCACTTGGTCTAAACCACATACTTTCATTACTCATTACAAAGTAGATAGGGTTTCCAGGGACAGGGCAACCTTTGGTTCCACTGTGCTCAGGAACATTCTCCCGTGAGTTCCTCAGGAACACGGAGCTAGGGACGCTACCCAGGTGTAAGAACAAACGGCGAGATTGAACACTCTCACATATAGAAGTTATGTCCTTACCATAATGTTCCATGTGGAGTGTTCATCTCGCCTTTGTTCTTACATTCCCACCCTCAGGAAGAACGTCCAGTTTAGGTGTCTGGTTTGGTTCTCCCGCTTCTGCTTTGTTCAGTTATGGCGGCTGTGTTTCAGCTATGCTTGCATGTATGTGTTATGTTCACTTCCGTTGAGTTCTGATTTGTTTGCAAACTAGATCTGAGGTAAAGGCAGAGGGGGATTGTGGGAGATAGGTTGGTCTCGAGCTTCTTCTCGATGCAGAGCTTTGCCAAGCGGCCGACACGGAGCCGAGGATCGGCTCCGAACCCAGGTGTAAGAACAAAGGCGAGATGAACACTCCACATGGAACGTTATGGTAAGGACATAACTTCTATTTTTGTGAACTTTAATTAGTTTCATTAACACAGTTTTATGAGAGCAGTTCAAAGAATCCGATATTACAGTCTTTGTAAAAGAAGAGCAGTTCAGTTCTAAGAATCCATCTATTTAACATGTAAGTGTACTTTAAGCTTGTAAGTGTTCTTTCTGTTGGACTTGGGTCCTTTTTATTACAACTGTTATCAGTAATTTTGCCTTTTCTAGTTTATTTTCCATTTAAGTTCCTTAAAGTATTGTTGGCTTTGTGCTTTAATGTATTTCATGTGTTTTTTTGTATTATGTAGGAACACATTATTTTGTGCCCTAAACGTATCTTTGCAGTAGCCTACCCAACCAGTTAACAAGCATAGATAGATAGATATAGATAGATAGATAGATAAACAAGTAAATAAATTTAAATGTTGAAGTGCAGTAATTAGAACTGTTGTAGTTTCATAGTGACTATAGGAAAATTAGATAAATTAATAAATAGATACAGATCATAAAAGCCAGTTTAAATGACTTACAAGGAGCAGATGGGAACAAATAAAATAAATAAAAATGAATTCATTATTTAAGTGACAACAAAGCAAGTAAAATTGCACTGTAATTAGAGTGGTAACTCATATGAAACCACGTTATGAAGAATAGGACTCTTCCAGAGCAACAGATGCATAGTAGTGATACCTGTTAAGAATTAACAAGATAAATTATGTACCATCTTACAGGTAGAAAAATTTATTTATATACGTATCAAGATAAAGCCCCTAAAATAACTGCTTTTGAGTACATTACATCTGGTCAGACACTGAGATTTTGTGTGTGTGTGCGCGCGTGTGTGTGTTTGTGCACATGCGAGAACATTTGCAAGTTGGGGTAGGGTAAGCACTGGGGAAGAGGGTAGATAGCTCTGCTTGGTACACTTGGGTACCAGTAAGTTTGTGTGTGTGTGCATGTAGTGTTTTAATGGTACTGTTAAGGAAAAGGTGTATAGTACTCCATTGTTTAGGGTAGGTCAGGATAAGGTTTGCAATTTGAATAAGGTAGTGCATAGGGGGTAATTCAGCTTCTGACATCATCTCCCTTATTTTAAAGATGTGCCTGGGGACAAAACATCTTATCCATCAACAGGTATATTAACTATGTTGTTGCTACCTTCTCACAACAGCTGTCATTGTAAAATTTGTTTGATATTTCAAAGCATAAACGTGCAAAGGCATAAAAAGACCTTGGAAACTCGCTTTCTGTCAGAAAGGCTTCCTATCCTTTAGGAGGAACATCGTTCCAGAGAAATGTATGCTTCTTCCTCTGTTAAACCTGCTAAAAGTAGGCTTAAGAGTTTTATTTACATTGGCATTCTTGGAGTATGTCTGTCCATTGCCAGACTTTCTTCAGTGTTAACGTCCTCCTGGCAACAGCATAATGGATGTACATGTTCCTGGATTCAAGTTTTGTGGTGTCAACATTGGTAGTATCAACTTTCTTTTTGTTTTTTTGTTTTTTTGGTATCAGTATAGCCAGTATCAGCTGGGATGAATAGGATGAATACATATTTTAAGAAGGAGGAGGCGCATAGGGTGACATGCAGGAGTGGAGGAAGATGGACACAGGTGGATTATATCCTATGTACAAGGGCCAGTCTGACGGAGATTGGAGACTGTTAAGTAGTGGCAGGGTAAAGTGTAGTTAGGCAGCATAGAATGGTGGTCTGTAGAATGACTGTGATCAAGAAGAGGAGGAAGAGTGTGAGGGCAGTGCCAAAGATCAAAAGGTGGCAGTTGAAAAGGATTCTTGTGAAGTGGAGTTCAGGGAAGAGTTAAGACGGGCACTGGGTGGCAGTGAAGAGTTACCAAATAGCTGGGTAACTACAGCACAGTTGGTAAGGAAGACAGCTAGGAAGGTACTTGGAGTCTCATTTGAACAGAGGAAGGAGGACAAGGAGACCTGGTGGTAGAACGAGGAAGTACATGAGAGTATACAGAGAAAATGGTTGGCGAAAAAGTGGGATTGTCAGAAAAATGAAGAAAGTAGACAGGAGTATAAGGAGGTGAGGGGTATGGCGAAGAGAAAGGTGGCTAAGGATAAAGCATTTGGAGAGTTGTATGAAAGTTTGGACACTAAGGAGGGAGAAAAGCACCTGTACTGATTGGCTAGACAGAGGGACTGAGCTGGGAAAGATGTGCAGCAGGTAAAGGTGATAAAGGATAATGAGGGAAACACACCTACAAATGAAGAGAGTGTGTTGAGCAGATGGAAAGAGTACTTTGAGAGGCTGATGAATGAAGAGCATGACAGAGAAAGAAGGTTGGATGATGTGAGGATAGTGAATCAGGAAGTGTAACGGATTGGCAAGGAGGAAGTAAGGACAGCTACGAAGAGGATGAAGAATGGTAAGGCTGTTGGTCCAGATGACATATCTGTGGAAGCATGGAGGTATTTAGGAGAGATGGTAGTAGAGTTTTTAACTAGATTGTTTAATGAAATCTTGGAAAGTGAGAGGATGCCTGAGGAGTGGAGAAGTGTTTTGGTACTGATGTTTAAGAATAAGGGTGATGTGCAGAGATGCATTAACTACAGGGGGATAAAATTGACCAGTCACAACATGAAGTTATGGGAGAGAGTAATGGAAGCTAGGTTAAGAAGGGAGGTGATGATTAGTGAGCAGCAGTGTGATTTCGTGCCAGGAAAGATACAATGTTTTCTCTGAGAGTGTTGATGGAGAAGTATAGAGAGGGTCAAAAGGAGATGAGTTGTGTATTTTTTGGCTAGGAGATAGCATATGACAGGATGCCTAGAGAGGAGTTGTGATATTGTATGAGGAAGTTGGGAGTGATACAGGATATGTATGAGGATAGTGTGACAGTGGTGAGGTCTGCTGTAGGATTAACGGATGCGTTTAAGGTGGAGATGGGATTGCATCAAGGATCAGCTCTGAACCCTTTCTTTTTTGCAGTGGTGATTGAAAGATTGACAGATGAGATCAGACAGGAGTCCCCGTGGACTGTGATGTTTGCGGATGACATTGTGATCTGTAGTGAGAGTAGGGAACAGGTTGACAAGACCCAGGAGAGGTGGAGATGTGTTCTAGAGAGGAGAAGAATGAAGGTCAGCAGGGCTAAGACAGAATGTGTGTGTGTGTGTGTGTGTGTGTGTGTGTGTGTGTGTGTGTGTGTGTGTGTGTGTGTGTGTGTGTGTGTGTGTGTGTGTGTGTGAATGAGAGGGAGGATAGAGGAATTGTGAAGATGCTTAGAGTAGAGTTGGCGAAAGTGGACAGGTTTAAATGCTTGGGATCAGCAGTTCATAGTAGTGGTGAGTGTGGAAGAGCAGTGAAGAAGAGAGTACAGGCAGGGTGGAGTGGGTGGGGAAGAGTGTTGAGTGATTTGCGACAGGTACCAGTAAGTGAAAGGGAAGGTCTGCAAGAGGGTAGTGAGATCAGCTATGTTACATGGGTTGGAGATGGTGGCATTGACAAAAAGGCAGGAGTTAGAGCTGGAAGATGTTAAGATTTGCATTGGGTGTGATGAGGATGGACAGGATATTAGAGGGTCAGCTCATGTTGGACGGTTTGGAGACAAAGCCAGAGTGGCGAGATTGTGTTGGTTTGGACATGTGCTGAGGAGGGATACTGGGTATATTGGGATAAGGATGCTATGGATGGAGCTGCCAGGTAAGAGGAAAAGAGGAAGGCCTAAGATAAGGTTTATGGATATGGTGAGAGTGGACATGCAAGTAGTTAGTGTGACAGAGCAAGATGCAGAGGACAGGAAGAAATGGAAACAGATGACCCACTGTGGCGACCCCTATTGGGAACAGCCAAAAGAAGAAGAAAGAAGTATAGCCAGTATCGGTACCTTCAGTGCTGGCTTGCTCAACTTGCTCTACATCATTGGCTAGAGGACTGGTTTTCCTTGTGTCAGTTCCTCCAGTACTAGCATTTTCTGTGTCTTCCATGTGTATCCAACTTGTCTGTCATTCTGGCACTATTAGGCCTGTAAAGGATCCCTCTTGGCACCCTGCCCTTCCCCTACTATTGTACTGCCCTCTTCATTGATGCCTTCCTGATCTGTTCAACAGTGTGTTCCATTTCCACGGCTCTTGATTCCCTCCTTAGGTTCTCAGTTGTTCATCTTCCCCTCAAGATAAAGGTAGACCCTTCTCAGTCAAAGTCAGAACCTTTTACCAGACAAATATTTACTATATCTAAACATAGTGAACTTGAAACAAATCCCTTAACAGAGAATCTGGATGCTGATGAGTTCCATTCTTTGGGAGTTCCTTCAACTTATAAAGTACAGTGGATTTTTACCCTACACCCACACCTTGCTACCTGACATTTTATCTTACAGTTCTCTTTGGTGGTCCCTTCACTGGCAAACATCCTATAGGATGCCACTGGAAAAGTTTTGGAAATTCTTGATGTAGAGGCCTCTGTGCCCAAGAACGAGGTCAAGATTTTATGCACTGTGATTGTTTACCTTCGGCAGGCACTTCCAGGGTATATGTCACTGTATCTGCAGCAGCTCTGCATAGAGCTTCCACCATTCAGATGCTTCCTATTACACAAAATCTCTTTTGCACATCAAGTTCAAGTTGATGTAAGTCCTTATACTTGATTACTGCATTGTAAAAAAAAATATTGAAGTATAAGTAATTACATTCAGAGTAAAATGACAGGTTCAGATTCTTACATTTATAGGGTGTTCCATGGCTACATCTGCATAGTAGATATTGTTGCTACAAGCTGCTTTTCCTACTTGAAGCATTTGCTGTTGGTCCTTGCTGTATACCTCTCAAACCACAGACACTGAAAACCTAGACAAAGGCTCTTGAAAAATAGGTACCTCCAAACAAAAATCTGAATAGTTAATTAGCATAACATTTGAATGTTTAATAACATAATCCTACTTTCCAGTAGGATTGTTCAAGGACACCTCCACTCAGAAACATAAGTTTAAAAAAATTGAGTGACGAAATTATGAGCAATATAAGCATACTGTACTGTGATACTGATATAATACAACTGCAGTATAATCATTGATATTTGCAGTGTACAAGCTGTGTATCCTGAGAGACCGCCAGTACTATTTATATTGCAAGTTATATAAATAAGCATATATTTTCATATTTCTGTAAGTATCCTAGTAAGCTAGCTCTCAGAAATTAATTTATTGCTATCATGTGAAAGAGCACGTCTGTCAGAACAAAAGTTATTGGACACATTTTGCCCACTGAGCTTAACGGAAGAGGGGCACTGACCACAACTCTAATCTGTGATGTATAAAACAATAAGTATCCTGTTTTCTTGCTTATTTTTACTAGATTGCACTTTTTATTGTCTGCTGCCTACTGTTATTGCACTTTTTATTATCTGCTGCCTACTCTTTACTGTATTTTATTACTATAAACAAACCTGCAGTGTTGTACTGCAATTGTCTGCCTCACATTTTGTAAAGCTTTTTTAGCTAAGTTTCACTGTGTGAAAGGTTTTAATTGGAAATTTTCTCCATTTTTAAGCATTTGTTGTTTTGATTTTCCTGCCAAGGAGTGTATCATATAATTGATTTGTTTGCAGTTAAAAGCATTCTCTAGAGTCTCCTTGCTCCTTTTACTATTTAAAACTTTCATTTAGTGTCTCATTGCTGTTTTTCTGCTGTGATAAACATTTTCTGTAATGTTTTCTGCCAAAAATAGTGTAGCTAGTAGCTGTAGCATAGTTCCCCACCTTCCCTCTCCATTGTTGTCTTGTTAAACTTGGTGGCTTTGCAGATGTTCTTCATGTTTCACTGTTGCAGTCATCACATTTGGGTTATCTGCTTGCAGTAGCCCTCAGTCGGCCTGATTAACAAAGTCTTGGGTCCTAGGCAAGGAATACAGTATGAATGAAAATCTTTATAAGGTATTTGCTTTCCACAAGAAATGCAATTGTTTACTTTTACTGACCGGTTTAGGGCAAGAAAAAGTTTCCCCAATGGGGTACTTAGCTTTAGTTGAAGACTTTGGTTCTGAAACTTGAAAACGAATATTTCAGGAGTCGGCAGACTGGTACTTGCGAACTGCTTCTGCTTCGGGCACCGCACGGCAAGAAAGACTGATGTAATGGCATCGGCTGCATGTTTTATACCCCTGACTACCTGACGTCACGGAAGAAGAGACAGCAACTGACGCAGGACCCAAGACTTTGTTAATCAGGCCGACTGAGGGCTACTGCAAGCAGATAACCCAAATGTGATGACTGCAACAGTGAATACACCCGAACATCTACATTTATGGTAAGTGTACACAACTGTACTTTGCCCGCCCCTACTGTAAATTTGATCTGGGACATTTCTCCCAGTCCAGTCTCATTAACTCATTTTACTTAATATAGAAAGAACATTTAGGAAGGCCAAACCCCTTACTTTCTTAATCTTGAATTGTCTGCTGTTCTCCCTTTCTCCCTTCCCATTTTACCAAAAAAAAAAAATAAAAATTCTCAGCTGATTTTACAGTATTTGTGTTTCCAACTCTTTTGCCTTTTCTGCTACATGTTCTCTAAAGTGTTCAGTTGCATCCTTTTCTGCTGCATTTATTACTGCTTGTTTTTAGCCTGTTTAAATTCTAAATGTTATTCTGTGCCTATTAGTTTTGTTTTAAGCATTTGGGCTTTAGGCCTACCCCTTAGCTCTCCCTGGCCTCTCTACCTCAGATTCTGAAAAATATGGGTGGACAATTTTCTACAGTTTCTCCTGCCAGCCTGGTTGATATGGAGATCCTGAGACAGTGTACCAACTACCTCATGTACATGGACAACCATCTACTACTACCACCTAGGAACACACTTTGTGAGAGATGCAGTTACATTAAGAATCTAGAGTCTGTACTGCATCCCTCATAAGCCAGTATATCTGGCACTGAGAAGGTTATCAGCACAATCACTACACCTCAAACACCACCCACAACTACACAACACACACCCACATACGTGGAGGTTCTCAACAAAATCATACCGAAACAAAGAAGATCTCAGAGGCAAAAACACATGCGAACTCCACAACCCTCCACACCACATACCACGCATAGTAAACACACCAATGTCTTGCAACCACAAAGGCTTAATCATAAACCCAACATAGTAGTCATAGGAGACTCCATTGTGAGACAAACAGATGTGCCTCTCACCAGGCTGGATGAGGAGAAGGTCACGGTTAGTTGTCTGTCAGGTGCCAGATTCCACCATATCACACATGCACTCGGGCCTCTCAACAACAGGTAATGTTATGACTCTGTGATAGTACATGTTGGGGTGAACTACTTGAGACGTGCCTCCCTGGACTGTATGAACAGAGACATGATTGAGCTTGCTGAATGTGTGTCCTAGGCAAGTATGTCCCTAGCCTTAAGCAGCATTCTACTGTCACCCAGAATGATGCCTCAATGCAAACAGAAAATGATTGACTATAAACAACTGGCTTAGTTTCTGGTGTCATTCCAGTGGGATCCAGTACCTGACAGCCTGAGAAGATATGATCGACAGACTACAGTGCTTTGCTCGAAATGTCCTGCATTTATCTCATTTGGGCTTCAGTCTTCTGGCAAAGGCCCTTGCCTCCCCCATAGTGCCTTTTTTAGGAAAAGTCCTGAGGTCGCTAAATCCAACATAAAAATTTGATCAAAACGCAAATTAAAGATCATGCTGTTAAACGCTAGGAGTCTAAACATGAAGCTGCACTCATTGCAAACATTCTTAACCTAGAAGATGCTGACATTTGTGCAATCATAGAAAACTGGTTCAAAGCGCCGGAGAGCACCCCAGCATTACCTGGTTAGTCATCCTATCATACATTCAGACCCCAAACTGTGAGCAGCAAAGCCAAAGGAGGTGGAGTTTCAATATGTATTAAAGATACACACACCTCCAGGCTGGTCAAACATTATGACTTACAGGAGACCCTCCAGGTTCAGTTAACCATTGATAAGACCCCTATTCAAATCATAGCTAAAAGATTCAACCCTTTGTCCTGATCCTGAGCGACTTTAACTACCCAACCATAGACTGGAAAAACTACTCCTGCCAGAATGCAAATGGCTTAGATTCCTTGATTTTTATCAGTGCAAATGCCTTGGAACAGCTAGTCTGTGCCCCCACAAGAAATGATAATATCTTGGACTTGGTATTAACCAACATGAATAACCACTGCAGCACCCCTACAGTATCATCCTCCCTGGTAAGATTCGACCATAAAGCTGTCAGTTTCGAAGTCAGCAACTCCCCTGCCCCCCCCCCCCCAGCTAGAGTCAGACAAAAAAAACTTCTCCAAAGCTGATTACAACCTTGTGAGGGATTATATAAACAGCTTCACAGCCCTGTCCCCCTCTGTTGGAACTGGGACCAATGTCCAAATGTACACCAAAGTACTATACAAGCACTTATATAGATGATGGAATACCTGACAGGACAAAATCATCCTCCTCAAGGAAGAATAAACCTGTCTGGTGGACATCTGCAATAAGTAAACTATATAACAAAAGGAAAAAATTGTTGCCCAGGACCAAGAATGAGCAGGTGCCCAACTGGAAGCAATCTCTCCTTAGCCTGAACAAGCAAATAAGAGCGCACTGGTGAAGTCCTCTAAAGCCAACTTCGAGTCCATATTGGCCACATCTACTAGAGAGTCATAATGCCTTCTTCGCATATGTTCACAGTCTCAAAGGAAGCACCCAGATCTGTTTAGAACTGGTGGTCAAGGACACCACATACACAAATGCTGTAGATATAGCCAACCTACTGGCCGACAGATTCAGTGAAAACTTCACCACTCTGTCCATCCTATATCAGTAAATCAGGACATCCCCAGTACCTGCCCCCCTCCCCTTATCTCTAGGAAACAGGTTATCACTGCCCTCTCAAATGCAAAAAATACAGCCTCCATGAGACCCGATAACATCCCAGGCTGCATCGTACATGAACTTAGGCGTGAACTGCAAGTTAGGCACCCTATTCAAGTCAAAGTATTGGCTTTGTCCCAGTTGAGTGGAGGACAGCCACTGTCATCCCTTTACACAAAGGTGGCACATCCACCGATCTGGGAAATTATAGACCCATCAGCCTAACTAGCCTGATCTGCAAGGCCATGGAACAGATTATCATGGACCTCATTAACAGAGACATTGGCAACCTCCAGACACTTGACCCCACACAGTTTAGCTTTGTCAAGGGGAGGTCATGTCTGTTAAGTCTGGTGGACTTCTTTGAGGTAGTCACCAAAGCCATGGACGTGGAGAAGACAGTGCACACCGCCTACCTTGACCCGGCCAAAGCCTTCGACACTATTCCTCACTTAGGCATAATAGAGAAACTCTGTCAACTAGGGATCAATCCATATGTTATCAGATGGGTAGCAAACTGGCTCACTGATAGAACCCACTTAATCAAAATAGGGGAAGCCACCTCAGGCAGTAGACCAGTAATGAGCGGCGTCCCCCAGGGATCAGTCTTGGGGTCTCTGTTATTCGTGATATAATTCTCTGAGGTGCAGGCCAAAACCAGTGGGCTATGGCTAACTAAATTTGCAGATGACTGCAAGCTGGGCGTGGTCATCAATTCCCCAAGCGATGTGGACATCCTCCGTTATTCTAAAAGTGTATTAGTTCTGGTTTAAGCACTTGGGCTTCAGGCCAGTTATTTTACGTTAAGAAGGATTGCGGTCTGCACTCTTGTGGGAGGAGAGGCTGGACTCTGCCCTTCTGAGCAGGGAATTTCTGGTTAGAGGCTTATAGTGCCTGCATATTCTAACTGTTTCTTACTGAAATTGATACACCTTGTTTGCTGTAGCATAGACTAGATCCAGGCCTGCTGAATCTAGCTTTATTTGTATGCTTGTTGTTTGGTTATTTCCCTGAAACGCTAATTCCACCTAAAACATGGCCTTTTAGCACTTCTGTGGATCCCTAGTGATATCTGCATTGCTTACTGTACTTATTTCCTTGTTTCACTTGAAAGAAAGTTACTGTTTGTCGTTTCTGCATTTAAGTTACCTGTAACACATTGCATTTAAGTTACCTGGCACTTGCTCACTAAAGCAATTATATAAGTCAGCTCTAAAAAATTAAAAGCACTACACCCTCACAAACTCCCCTTGAGTACCTTGTTCCCCATTGCCCTTTTTTTTCAATTATAAAGGAATTCCCAATACTATTCTAGCATGTCCAAAGGTCAGTTGTCAATCTCCTCTCCGGTCCAGCTGGTGAATCTGGGAATCTTGAGGCAATGTTACAACTGCCTCATGTACACAGACAACCCTCTCCTCCTCCCAACAAATTCCAACACATGTGAGAGATGCAACCATATAGCCAAACTGGAGGCTAAGCTCTCACAACTCAGTACTGGCGTAACCAGTCAGGAGGAGAAGGAAACCACACTCACTACAATTCCAGTCTCACATAGACCTACCACGACAACAAACCAAACACAAAAACATACTCGGAGGTTCTAAATAAAAATCTGCCTAAGCAGCAGAGACCTCCAAAGCAGACACCCAAGCAACCGCTACCCCAAAACAAAACACGTGCAACACATAGCTCACAAAGCCAGTGTGCCAAACAGTCACAGCCCTTAAGGCTAAACAACACACCTGATACACTTGTAATAGGTGACTATCGTCAGGCACACTGACGTCCCACTCACCAGGCTGAACAAGGAGAAGGTCACGGTGAGCTGCCGGTCGGGCGCTAGGATCCGCCACATAACACAAGCACTCAGGTCACTCCAAGGCAAGTACATATATATCAGTCATTGTCCATGCTGGTGTGAATGACCTGAGACGTACCACCCTGGACTACATGAAAAGAGACATAGAGGAGCTCTCTGAGCATGTAGCCCAGGCCGTTATGTCCCTGACCTTGAGTAGCATCTTAACCTCACCAAGAATGATGCCACAATATGAAGACAAGATGATCAATTTCAACAATTGGCTTAAGTGTTGGTGTCATTCAAAGGGGATCCAATGCCTGTCAGCCTGGGATGACATGCTCGACAAGCCACAATGCTTCACTAGGGACGGCTTGCACCTGTCACTCCTGGGCTTTCGGATATTGGCAAAGGCTCTTGCTACCCCCATAGTGCCTTTTTTAGGCAAGGCTCAAAAGAAGTCTAAAGCTCAAGATGCATGCACTCGAAACTCTCCTTAGCATGGAGAACATCGATATCTGTGCAGTAACAGAAACCTGGTTCAAGGCTCCCAAGAGCACACCAGCACTACCAGGTTATACCTCATACCATGCTTTTCGGCCCCAAAACTTGTACCGAACCACAAAAGGAGGGGGAGTATCAATATTCGTCAAAGATACCCACACCTCCAGGTTAGTGGCACAGCACGAAGCATCAGAGACTATCCATGTGCAACTAACTGTGGGTAAAACTGCCTTCCAGTTTATAGCCTGCTACAGACCACCCTCCCAAACACAGGAAACCCACTTGGCCTTCCTGAGAATACTGGATAATATGAAGGTCTCTCCAAACACCATTATATTGGGCGACTTCAACTACCCAAATATAGACTGGGAGCATTACTCTAGCTCCAACACCCTAGCCCAAAGGTTCCTAGAATTTATAAACTCAAATACTATGGAAAAACTTGTTACCACTCCCACAAGAGGGGAAAACATACTGGACCTGACCATCACCAACATGGGGACACTATGCTTCAGACCAAAAGTGTATCCCTCACTGATAAGCTCAGACCATAAACTAATCTCACTGGATATTCACATCCCGACCCCACCCCCTGCCCAGAAAACCACAGTGAAAAACTTCTCTAAAGCAAATTTCACACGCCTCAAAACTGAGGCGAAATCCTTCAAAGCCCCCGGGCCTGTGGAAAATACGGCCCAGACCGCAGAATCCTTTATAAACGCATTCTATGAACACCTCCAGGAATGCATGGATCATGCAATCCCAAATAAAACCAAGACCCAATCCTCCAAAGGCAGACGTCCTGTCTGGTGGACCCCAGCCATAAACAAACTATACAATAGAAGGAGGAAGCTAGTACATGATAGAGCAAAATCCCAAAAGGGAAGGCATCTCTGATCAGTATTAGCAAAAAACTACGGGCACTCATAAAATCGTCTAAGGCCAGCTTCGAGAGAAAAATTGCACAGGACACTAAGGATAATCACAAGGCTTTCTTTAGTTATGTTAGGAACCCGGGTGGGAATTCCCAGATATGCTCAGAATTAGTCCAAAATGAAAAAAAATACACCGAGCCCACAGACATTGCCAACATCCTAGCTGACAGGTTCAGTGCAAACTTCTCCCCTCTCCCCACCAAAAGGGCAAATATCTATCCCAACAGAGTGCTGCCCCCCTGACATCTCAGATGCTCAGGTAAGAGCCGCCCTCTCCAAAGCAAAAAACACAGCATCAATGGGACCAGTTGGTGTCCCGGGCTGCGTCCTACATGAACTCCAAGAAGAGCTAAACCCAAACATAAAACTACTGTTCAGTCTTAGCCTTACTACAGGATATGTACCCAAAGAGTGGCGTACAGCAACAGTGGTCCCTCTCCACAAACGTGGTGCCTCAACGGATCCTGGAAACTATCGCCCCATAAGCCTGACTAGCTTGGTCTGCAATGCTATGGAAAGGATCATCATGGACCTCATAAATAAAGATATTGGGGACCTACAGACACTGGATCCTACCCAGTTTGGCTTTGTTAAGGGCAGATCCTGCCTCTTAAACCTGGTTGATTTCTTTGAAACAGTCAGCAAGGCCATTGACGAGGGGAAGGTGGTCCACACAGCCTACCTGGACCTCGCAAAAGCCTTCGATACAATACCCCACTTGGGCATTATAGATAAGCTCACCAGCTTAAATATAAACCCATATGTCACTAGATGGGTTGCAAACTGGCTCAAGGACAGAACCCACATGGTTAGAATTGCTGGAGCCATGTCAGACTCCAAACCAGTTACAAGTGGCGTCCCACAAGGCTCAGTCCTGGGACCTCTCTTGTTCGGTATATATTTCTCGGCAGTACAGGCCAACACGGAAGGACTGTGGCTGACCAAGTTCGCAGATGACTGCAAACTGGGCGCCATAATCAACTCTCCAGCTGACACAAGCATCCTCCAAAAGGGCCTCATAGAAACAGACAACTGGTGCCAGAGCCATGGCCTCAAGCTAAACGCCAAAAGTGTATAGTCATCCCCTTTAGCAAAACAAAGTGCCCACAAATTACCACATAGGTGGTAATCCATTAAGTACAGAAGAAGTCATTAGGGACCTGGGGACCCAAGTTGATAGCAATCTCTCATTTGACAACCACGTGGCCAAAGTGGTTAGAAAAACATTTTATATAGCCCACCTAATCATGAAGGGATTCACATCTAGATCAGGGGAGGTCATCGTACCTCTTTACTCATCCCTCATCAGGCCCATAATTGAGTACAATGCCCCTTTTGGGATGTACCTTACCAGACACCTGCAGCAACTGGAAAGACCCCAAAAGTACCTCACCAAGAGGATCAAAGGGCTCAAACAGATGCCATATGCTGCCCGGTTAAAGAAACTCCAGCTCTACTCAGTGGCATACCGCCTGCTCAGAGGCGATCTGTGCCTGACGTGTATAAAGCCATGTCCAACCCAGAATTAATGGACATGCTGCACCTCAGAAAATCCAAATCCCATCGAGCTACGTGCTCGAGAAACTTGAACCTCAGCACTGAAATAAATAGGACATGCTGGAGGGACAGATTCATAACCCAGAGGCTCCCTTCACTCTGGAATAAAATCCCAGTCCAGTTTAGGCAGAGTCCCTCATTGACTCTCTTCAAGAGGAATCTTGATGAGTGGATGGGAGATCGTAGGTTACCCCGGCTATCACTTCTGTGTCACTATTAGACAGAGGCACAGTATACTAACCTCAAAAAAGGCATAGCAAAATTAATTTAAAATGGGTGGCGAAAGCCAAACACACTCTGGCTAGGCTTATAAATGCCCTAGGGCAGATAGCCTAGTATGAACCTATGAACCTAAGAGGGTCTCACCCAAACAAATGATTGGTGCCAGAAGCATGGCCTCAGGCTGAATGCCAAAAAAAAAGCATCATCATCCCCTTTGGGGAGAGTGCCATCCCTACATATTATCACATTACTAACAACATCCTAAGCACGCAATCAGTCATGAGGGATTTGGGCACCCAGGTTGATAGCAACCTGACTTTTGACCACCACCATGTTACTTCCGTTGCAAGGAAAGCTTTCTACATGGCCAACCTGATAAGTAAGGGTCCAGGGACAAGGAGGTCATAACATCCCTTATTCTTCCCGTATAAGACAAATTATTCAGTACAACGCCCCCTTTGGCATGTACCTTGCAAAGCACATGCAGCAGCTGGAGAGACCACAGAGGTTCCTCAAGAGAAGAATCCAGGGCCACAAACATGCACCCTACCCAGATATGCTAAAAGCCCTGTCCCTCTGCTCAGTTTCATACAGGCTCCTCAGAAGTGTCCTCTGTCTGGCATACAAAGCAATCTCAGACCCCAACTTGATGGGACTGCTGCATATCTGCAAGTCAAGCTCCACTCAAGTAACCCACACGTGCAACCTCAACCTGGTCTGTGACATCAATAGGACTTGCTGGCGGGACAGATTTGTGTCCCAGAGACTCCCCCATCTGTAGAATAGACTCCCTCTCCACGTCAAGCAGAGTACCTCATTATCCCTTTTCAGGTGCAACCTGGATAACTGGAATGGGAAACAAAAAATACACCCCTGGGATTCCACCAGTGTACCTGCTTGACAGGGGCTTTGGGTGCTGACTTGTCTAAACATGGGCTAAACTCTTGGCTAAGCTTATAAGGGCTCAGGGCCAATAGCCTAGCAAATTCGTATGATCCTATGACTATATGTCCAGGTTGTACAGTTTTCAAGATATGAAAAGTTGTCTCTGAAGCTTTATAGAAAAAAAATTCTAGGTTTATAATAATTATAATTTGTAAAGACTGAATGTACTGACTTTTGCTATAACAAAACACTGCTTCTAAATAACTCCCTCTTGGGATCATAGGAGGTTACTAGGCTAATGGCCCTGGGGCTCTTACAAGCCTAGCCAAATGTTTATCCCCAAAAAAGAAACCTTAGTTAGCACCTGTCGCCCCTGTCAGTGAGGGACAAAGGTGGAGCCCCTGGGACAAATTTGTGGTTTCCCATACACTCATCAAGTTGCACTTGAAGAGGGTCAGCGAGGTACTCTGTTTGACGTGTATGGTAAGTACTTAAGAGTTCTTACACTGCAGACAGTTTTAGTGGCAAAATACATACTTAAGTAGACAGTTCTTACCAGTAAATGTGTTAAAGGTACACGTGCTGTCTCTCACACATGCACACACAACTAAAATGTGGCAAGAACAACTGTTTACAGTGTTACTCTACCCACACACACATGTTGGCTAAAAGTAAGGCCCTATACAATCCTGTTCTATTCACATAGTAATACAGTTCCAGGTATGCTTTGTATAATATGGGTAGCATTAGTAGAAGGCCTTAAAGTAAAATAAAACATTTCAAATTAGCATTCCTGACGGAGATTTCTTTAGGTGTTTCTGGCAGTTAATCAAATAAGTGATAGTCAGATCCAACAGCAGCTAGTTCATTAAGTGGGAAAGTCAAGTTACTCATTGTCATTTCTAAGATAGTAACTGGTTTAAAAGCTGCAAACCAGCTCTGCCACATTGACTTTGGTTTTACACCATTACTTTTCACTTGCACTTGTACTGTGATACTGAAAAAGTAACGTAGACAAGAACTACCTTTTTTTCCAGACTCTAGCCATGAGTCGTGTCTGTGCAAGACCTGCATAACTTTATACAGTATTTCATATGTATTCATGACAGAGGATCATTGTCACCCTGCTATCCCTGCATGTTTGGAACATGTACATTGTTTTTGAGCTACAAAGAGTTTTGTGCAATTACTGTGACCCTTATGGGTACATTATTTCTACCCTGAGCACTCTGAGAAATCCAAAGTGAAGACAAATACTTCTAATATATTAAAGACTAAAGGAAATCATAGGATGAAGCATGATGGTCATCGCAAAACTATGCTTTTTTTTAATAAAGAAGAATTTCAGTAATGGGGAAATCAAAATATTGTATTATTACAGAAGTGTTTCTTGATAAGTAAAACTTTCTGAATGTACTTTGCTAAGTCCTTAATGTGCTTGAATACCAAAACCTACAGAATATAGGGAAATTGCATATGATATTGTCAGTTTGTATTCATTCATGACTATTAGGTTTTGGTTCCATTCTCGGAAGAAAATGTACTTGCTGTATTCTGACAGTATTTTATACCAATGATTTGCAGTTGATTTTTTGTTTTTTGGCCAGATGTGAAGGCATGCACAGTGTCAGCTGTCTCTGCTTTTACACAGAGCTCTCAGACTGTTGCACTGATAAAAGCAATGTTCTATTGCAAAACCATTTTACATCCATAACTGTATTTGTAACAAAACAACTCTTCCTTGCCATTTACAGGCACAAATATATTTAAAAAAAAGCTGTAAACATGAAAGGCGTGGAAACTCTACAAGTAAATGCATTATGTAACATGTTTCAAAAGTGTGACTATCTTGACTTATTTTTGTTAGCCAGAACACCATATAATCATTCTGTTATTAATATATGTACCCATATAGCGTTCATGAAATTATACAATCTGTTAGGATAAAAAGCACTTTAAAATTCTGTTTACAGAACCTCAGGATTAAAAAATTCAGGAATGTAAACCTGATTAATTAGGCAGTCTACAAGAGGAAAATGCGTAAGTAAAAACTTGTAAAAGCTAGTTTCAGCTCCAGACGAAACAGGCCCATTTTGAAAAAAAATAAAAAGTACAGTTTTGTACCTACCATAAATGTAGATGTCCGAACTGGATAGCATCTGCAGTCATAACAAGTGGGTTGTCCTGTCGTCAGGCAGCCCTGCAGTCGGCCGGATTCCAAAGTCCGGGTCCGGCTTCGGCTGATGTCGCACTCCACCCGACGTCATCTCTGTTGGTCCTCGGGTATAAAAGCATCAGCCAACGCCATTTTCCTCAGTGTTTCTTGCCCCAGATGCCAGTAGCCCTCTTGCAGGCTAAAATTTGGATAGATGCCAATGTTTCCAAATAGATAGAGGTAAACACAAAAATAAGCATATATGTACATATATACAAACAAATACACCATAAAAGACTCCCCCCCAACAGCTAGCTATTCGGAGGGTAAACACCCTAGGAGTACCACAGAGGGAAGGCGGAGGGTAATCCTGACTGCAGATGCTATCCAGTTCGGACATCTACATTTATGGTAGGTACAAAACTGTACTATGTCCTTCATGGATGCATCTGCAGTCATAACAAGTGGGTAGAATACCATAGCCAACTAGGGAGGAGGATAAAAGTAGATTATGGTGTGTTTAGGATCCCTTGCAGTACAGCAGTGGCAAATCCTGCTCGGGATCTGGAATATAGAGGCAAATTATAATGCTTGGCAAATGTATGCACGGAGGTCCAAGTAGCCGCCTCAATAATGTCTTTGGTTGCCACTCCTCGTAAGAAGGCTGTGGTAGTGGCTGTTGCCCTTGTAGAATGAGGTCTTATGTTCTGTGGAATTGGTTTTCCATGGAAGGAGTAACAGTATCGTATGCAATTTCCAATCCATTTGGAGATTGTCTGTTTGGAAATAGCTTTTCCTTCCCTTCCTGTTGCATAGGCTACAAAAAGTTGGTCAGTCTTTCTGCTATTTTTTGTTCTGTCCAAGTAGTAGCGTAGCTGTCTATGTACATCCAAGGTATGCAGTATTCTTTCCCCTCTGTTTTGTGGGTTGGGAAAGAAGGTAGGTAGGTGGATGGCCTGGTTTAAAGATACTCTGGATACCACCTTGGGCATAAATGTAGGATTAGTCCTCATGGACACTCTATCTTGGTGGAAGATTAGGAAGGGCTGCACTGCCATTAAGGCCTGTAGTTCTGAAACCCTCCTTGCTGAAGTAATTGCCAGTAGGAAAGCAGTTTTCCATGACAGGTGTTGTAGGTCTGCTGTTGCTGCTGGTTCAAAGGGTGATAGTGTCAACTTTTCTAGCACAAAGTTTAAATCCCAAGCTGGTAATGGTGGTTTCCTTGGAGGTTTTACATTCTTGATTCCTCTGAGGAACTGCCTGAGCAAAGGGTGCGAAAAACAGGTGGATCAAAGCTGTATTCTGCTGAAATAGCTGATGCATGTATCTTGATGGAGGAGTAGGACAGGCCTGAATGAAGGAGTTCGCCAGATACTCCAGAATGTTAGGCATATCTATGTTTGACACATCTTTTCCTCTTTCCGTACTCCAAATGACAAACCTTTTCCATTTTCCAGCATAGTTCCTTCTTGTTGAAGGTCTCGTGCTTCAAGAATAATGTCTTTAACTCTTTGGGAAAGTTCTGGATTAGCTGCTGCTATGTGATGTTCCATGCAGTCAGTTGCAGCGTTTTAGGTTTGGATGTATGATGCTGTAGTTGTTCTGAGTTAACATCAAAGGCATCAGGGTATTGGCCACATATTGTTCGAGACATGCTCTTCAGTAGTGGGTACCAGTGTTGTCTTGGCCAGTTTGGAGCTATCAGGATTATCCTTGGACGTTCTTCCTTGATTTTTAGTAGTACCTTGTGAATCAAAGGAAGAGGTGGGAATGCATATGCTGTTAGGCCTTTCCAGTTGAAGGAGAGTGAGTCCACTTTCCATGCTAGTGGGTGGAATGTCCTTGTGCAGAATTTTTTGAGCTGGTGATTGAGAGGTGATGCGAATAGGTCTATCTGTGGCATTCCCCATTTCTTTGAGATGGTCTTGAAGATGTCCGGGTGCAGCTTCCATTCGTGGGCATCCAGTGGTTCTGCTTAATATGTCTGCTAGAGTATTGTCTTTCCCGGTACAAATATTGCCTGTAACTGAATGTTGTAGCTGAGTGCCAGAGTCCACAGCTCCAAGGTCATTCTGCATAGGGGTATGAATGAGTGCCTCCCTGTTTGTTGATGTACCACATGACTGTGGTGTTGTCTGTCCTTATCATCAACTGGCCCTCTTTGAGGAATGGTTTGAACTTTTGGATTGCCAGTTTTACTGCCAGCATTTCTTTTAGATTGATGTGTAGGTGAAGTTGATCCTGTGTCCACAATCCTTGCACGCATTTGTCCAGCATGTGGGCCCCCATCCTAGGTCTGAAGCGTCTGTTGTGATGGTCTGGCTTGGTTGACATCTGCGAAAGGGTAGGCCTGGGTTTGACTGGCATGCCTGAGCCCACCATAGGAACTCCTGTTTTAAGCATGGAATTAGTGGGATTTCTGTTTCTAGACTGTGTCTGTGTTGGGACCATAAATTCTTTAGGTACCACTGTAGTTTCCTCATATGTAGTCTGGCAAATGGGACCAAGATTATGCATGATGCCATGAAGCCCAAGGCCTGCAGAACTTTTCTTGCTGTTAACTTGTTCAGTTTTGTTAGTGCCAAGAAGTAAAGAGGAAGTTCTTTTGTTTTTCTGTAGTCAGGAATGCCATTTGTTGTACTGTGTCCAATTCAGCCCAAGAATGTCCTTGTTTGGGATGGTATCAGCCTTGACTTTTGTAAATTGACTGTGTATCCCAGTCCTTGTAGCAAGTAAATGACCCTTTGTAAATCTGTTGTCAGCTTGCTTTTGTTGTCCCTTGTAGTAGGCAGTCGTCCAGGTATGGGTAAATTTGAATTCCCTGTAGTCTGCAATGGGCGATTACTGATGCCAGGCATTTTGTGAATACTCTGGGCAGTAGATAAGCCAAAGGGCAATGCTGAGAATTGATAGTGCTCTGATCCTGCAAGAAATCTGAGGTATCTTCTGCAGATTGGTCGAATGGGGACGTGCAGGTATGCCTCCTTGAGATCTAGAGTTACCAGCCAAGACTCCTTGCCCAGCATGGGAAGAAGTTGCTGTAGGGTCAGCATTTTGAATTTTGGGACAATGATGTATGTATTTAAGGTGGACAGGTCGAGAATTGGTCTCCAACTTTTTTCCTTTCTTGGAACTAGGAATAGTCTGGAATAGAACCCCTTTCCTTGTTCTGCTGTTGGCACTCTTTCCACAGCTCTCATGTTTGCTAACTCCATTATCTGGCGTAGAGCCTCTGTTTTTTGATTTGGAGGTAGATTTGGCATTCCTCTTTTGACTGGTAGAGTGTGAAAGTGAAACCGGTAACCTTGATCTATGGTTTGTAAAATCCACTTGTCTTTTGTTATGTAGTGCCAGTTCTTTGAAAATAAGGTTAACTTTCCGCCTAGAGGAGCTGCTATTTGTTCCCTGGTAGGCGGAGTTAGGATTAAGTCACTGTGGTTGTGCTGATGTAGTGGCAGTGGCTGTGTCTGTGCCTCTGTTGTTACCTTGCCACTGTCGTCCTCTGTAGGCCCCTCCTCTGGATTGGTTTCTGCCTCTGGAACGTCTATTCCTGCCCCTTTGAAATTTTGTGGAGTCAGGAAAGGACCAATTTTGGCAGGCCAGTTCCTGCTAAACCTTGGGGTTGAACCTGCAAGAAATCTTTGACAGTTTGAACAGATTTTGCCTTTTCTTCCATTTTCTTCATAACCTGCTGGGCAGGTGTACCAAACAAACTTGTCTTGTCCATAGGAGCATCTAGCAACTTAGCTTTAACATGATCCGGTAAAGCTTGTTCCTTTAGCCATGCATGCCTTCTTATCACTGTGCCTGTCATGGCTGATCTAAATGAAGCCTCCAGTGCATCATAGCCACATTTTAAGGAATGGTTGCTAACTTGTTGTATGTTATTTACCATCTCTAATACATATTTCTTATCAAGAGATTCATCAGTGGTTAGTTTTTAGTTAACTGATCAAGCATAAACTCTTGGTATTGTATCATGTGAAACTGACAGTTTAAAGCTCTAGCTGAGAGAGTAGCTGAAGTGTAGACCTTTTACCCCATCTGTCTAATGACCTTGCTTCCCTTTCAGAAGGAATAGGGTCTTTAGCTCTGGTCCCTGCTACTGCCTTGGGACCCTGGGATATAGTTTCTGGGTCTGCAAGAGGGGCCTTGTAAAGGTGGTGATGAGTATCTGGCACCCTGTAAAATCTGTCTGGTTTGGCAGGGGCTGGGGGTAAAGAGTCTGGAGCGGAGCAAACATCATTGAAAGCATCATCCACCACAGAGAGAACAGGAGGTATAGCCAAGGGCCTGTGCTGTGGGAGGTGCAGAAAGGTCCTAAGTCTTTTCCTGGAGTCTGAAAAATCCTGTTGCTGCCATTGGAACTGTTCTCGCATGGCATGCAAGGTTTCCCCAAAATTCTTCTGGTGGGGAAGCAGCTGGAATGGATTCTTCAGCATCAGAATCTTCAAAATTGGAGAAGGGAGCCTCTGGCTGGTCAGTTATGTCTGATTCATCAGCAGAATCATCAGAAGACACTGGCTCAGGGGGCTCTGCCCTAGGTCTCTTCTCTGGGGGCTGAGAGGCCCTGTCTGGGTGAGATTGAGATCCTCTAATTAAAGAAATTAAATCTTCTGCCAAAGAAAGCATTTGAGAACTAGAAGAGGGCCTGGATGTGGGGGGTTTAACAGGCACTGATTTAGTAGTCTTGGCTGCTTTAGCCCTGGCGAAGGCCTTAATGGACATGGCTGCTGGAGGCCTAGCAGCACCACGTGCTGGGGTAGAGACATCCAAGGGGATGGTGTCTGATAAGTCAACCACCGTAGTGGGTACAATTTCTGAGGTCGATTCAAGAGTTGTAGCAGGGGCCTCAGTTGTAAAAATAGGTTCAGCTGTACTTTGATCAGTTTTCTCGGTTTCGGCCGAAACCGAGACACTCGCGGTTTGCTTTACCGTGGTTTCGGCCGAAACCGCGGACCGCGAGTGTCGGTCTTTATCTTTGCGTTTTTTGGTAGATTGGGTAGTCGGAGGATCCGACGGCATAATGTACGCAAAATCAGTACCGTAAAACTGTTCTGCAAACTCCGACCGACGCCTAAGCGTTCGTCGGTTGAAAGAGGTACAGGCCGAACAGGCTGCTACGTCGTGGGTTGGGCCTAAACAAGGCAGACAGTAAGAGTGGAAATCTTTATGAGGTATTTGTTTCCCACAGGTTAAACAATTGTTAACTTTTTCTGACATCGGCTGAGGCAAGAAAGAGTCCCCAACGGGGTACTTAGCTTTAGAAGTCTTCGAAGTAGTATTCGGTAGAAGTAATCTCTGGATCCGACCGACCGGCACTTGCGAACAGCTTCTGCTTCGGGCGCCGCGCAGCAAGAAAGACTGAGGAAAATGGCGTCGGCTGATGCTTTTATACCCGAGGACCAACAGAGATGACGTCGGGTGGAGTGCGACATCAGCCGAAGCCGGACCCGGACTTTGGAATCCGGCCGACTGCAGGGCTGCCTGACGACAGGACAACCCACTTGTTATGACTGCAGATGCATCCATGAAGGACATCCGCATCATCACAGCAATAACCAGATAATGGGTAATGTATACAGTTATGTCCAGACTGCTGGGAAAAGACCATCCTATTGTATTATAAAAACAGATTGTGACTCGGCTTTTTCATAATAAGCCCCTTGTGACATTGTGTGCTCCATTTCTGGGTAGGGTCAGGCTGCCCTGCTTTCTCTCCCAGGCTTGTAGGCCACACAAGAGACAAAAATTATTCATCAACACATATTCCAAACAACAGATTTTGCAACAGTCATACCGAACTGCATCAGTGCATTGCAGTTCTCGCTAGCTGGTTGTGTTCTCCCTTGATTTTTTAGGGTGTATGTGCTGCATTAATAATGTCAGAGTACACACCCAGACCAAAAGCTTACTTATCTACTCATCCAATAAGCTGTATTCTTCATAAACATATTTCCCAGCTCCAAAAATATGCAGTTGAGCATGAATCTGGTGTTGAAATCCTACAAGGGCAAAATCCTGCCAGCTAAAATCTGTAATCCCCATATCTTGAGAGCAATGTCTAAAATACAGTGAATGCTCTAATGCTTGAATATACATTCTGTTGATAAAGATGTGCTGAGGTTGTGTGCACATATCTCAATGAATGAGAATCAACCTTTCCGCAATAAGGATGCTTGCAACACACACGTGCACACACACACACACACACACACACACACACACACACACATGCACTCGCTAGAGTCCAAAAAGTTGGAGTTACTAATGCAGAAATTTTGACCCTGATTGATTTGATCATGAGTGCTACATTAATCTCCAGTGCATTCCACAAAATCCTTTTTTATTGATATCCATAAATTAGTCTACTTAAACCAAGGGTCTGCAAGCTTCACTAACAAAAGAGCCATTTTGGGCCCTTCTCCCACCAAATAAAATTCATCTGGAGCCACAAAACCTGTTTGACCCCTAAAATGAAGATAACACAGTGTATAAAGTTTTGTATATAGTCATATATAAAAGAACAAAGTTTATAAGAGCAATATTTAAAATCTGTCCCTATTTTTGTTGAGATTTTATTGGGATCACTCAATCGCTGTGTGTGTGTGTGTGTGTGTGTGTGTGTGTGTGTGTGTGTGTGTGTGTGTGTGTGTGTGTGTGTGTGTGTGTGTGTGTCATATCTCTCAAACTCTTAGAGCAAGAAATCTGGATAAAGTCAGAAATAATGGGGGGGACAGTGGCCCCAAAATAGGGACACTTTATAAATGTTGCTCTTACAAACTTAAAAAGTTGATAGAATAACAGGTTTTGCATGGTATGAATTTTTTGAAAGATATGAAAGCTGAAACCTCAAATGTCTGTCTATATTTTCTGACTTCAGCCCTCAATGATTTGCCAAAAAAACAATTTTATGAGAAACAGACTAAAAGTATGAGGCAAAAAGTCAGGCCATTCTGTGACGTTTTTAAGTTTATAAGAGCAATATTTAAAATCCGTCCCTATTTTTGTTTCTTTATAGTTTGTTTGTGGCTCTGTCCAGATATCCTGGGTAAGAGTTTGAGGGGTATGAGAGGTACAGAAACTTTTCAGAAGATGTTGCTGCCAAGGGTTCGCTCAACTACTTTCGTTGTGTGTGGAATGCATGGCGGCAGAAACCATGTTATTCTAGCAAATTTCTAAGTTTATAAGAGCAATATTTAAAATCCTTCACTTGATCGCTCTCATTGTGTGTGTATGTATGTGTCGTGCTATAGAGTGGCCATTATTTTCAAAGCTACAGAGAGCCACTGCAAAGGGGCGGAAGAGCCGCATGTGGCTCCAGAGCCACAGGTTGCTGACCCCTGACTTAAACAGTAGTATAAGATGGCAGTTTTGTGCTTCCATATGGTCATGTGAAATTTCACCCAGGTTATTTTGTGTCATGGTGAAGCACTGAGTATCACAAAATTAGCTTTCATTCAAGCTAAGGAATATTATGAGATTACTATAACTGCAGTGTAATGCGGTGGTTTCTTCTTCTCTCCCACTCACCACCAGCAATTACATTGGCATGGGACACACATTTTCTTAGCCCTAAGACACCATTTGAATGATTGCATTGCTTTAAAGACATAAAACTTTGCATGTAGTCAAATAAGTAGCACACACTGTAGAGCAAAACTCAAAATGTCTAGTGTAATTATTTTCCCAGGAAAAAGAGTGCAAACTTAACAGCTTTAACTTTCACTAACAGGTGCGCCCTTATGTTTGGTAAATGTGTGCATTTTCTGAGGTAGCCAAGGAGCACTACCAAAGATAAGGCATCTTCACTATCACAAAGCAAGCATATACATGATTGAAGCACTACTGTTGACTTCATCTCTTTCCGGTAGGTCTGCTGTCTCCAATGCAGTAATCTTACTGTGCCAAAATACTAACTACTCACTTGCAGCTCACCTCACAATCGGTCACAGTCGTTCCTCAGGTGACATCAACATTTTCAGTGTCAGTGACACCATTGGGCCATATCATGGGCTGATAGCACAAGGCTGGTGAAGGGAAATATCTCAAAAATAGCAGTTTAAAGGAGCCACTCAGAATTTCATGGCACACTGTTATTTTCAGATGAAATTTGTGATCCTAAACAATGCCCACAGAGATTTGTCTGTAGGCTATGGGTCTTGCAGCAGCATTAGTTTTTTATGGCATCTCATACCAGATTTTAAGTAAGTACTTTCTTGTAAGTGGTCCGTTGAAAAGATGTCTTTTCATCCCATCTGAGTAATCTTGTTATAATCTTATCTGTCTTGGAAGGCAGATTCAGCAGATATCTTCATGGAGAATGCTTTCCAGCTCCAGACTGTTCTGGTGATAGTTACCATGAATGTGTTTTGCATGGGTGGGGACATTTCAGTGGACAGTCTGCCCAGTGGACCCAGACTCCCCCAGAAGTATCATGTACACACCAGTGTCATAAAGATAATGGCAGTGCTTTAATGCTTCTGTCCCTACTGACCTTTTGGAGATCCCTTCCAAAGGGAGTCCTTTGCATTCTGTCAGGCTTCATAGTGTGGCACATCAACAAACAAGGGAGAACACAGTTTTGCCTTCTCTGTCAAGACAGATGAGGGTGTGTAGCATTAGGTTAAGGGTCTGAAACCTTCACTATCAAAAGAGCCATTTTGGGCCCTTCTCCCACCAAATAAAATCCATCTGGAACCACAAAACCTACACAAAAACTCAATTGCTGTGTGTGTGTGTGTGTGTGTGTGCGTGTGTGTGTGTGTGTGTGTGTGTGTGTGTGTGTGTGTGTGTGTGTGTGTGTGTGTGTGTGTGTCATACCTCTTAACCTTTTAGAGCAAGAAATCTGGACAAAGGCATAAACAAGGCCCCAAAATAGGGACATTTTATAAATATTGCTCTTACAAACTTAGAATGTTGATAGAATAACAGGTTTTGTATTGGTATGAATTTTTGAAAGATATAAAAGTTGAAACTCAAATGTCTGTCTATATTTTCTGACTTCAGCCCTCAATAATTTGCCAGAAAACCACAATTTTATGAGAAACAGACCAAAAAATATGAGGCAAAAATCAGGACATTCTGTATAGTTTTTAAGTTTATAAGAGCAATATTTCAAATCCGTCCCTATTTTTTTCCCTTTGTTCCCATTTATTTGTGGCTCTGTCCAGATTTCTTGGGTAAGAGTTTGAGGGGTATGAGAGGTACAGAAACCTTTCAGGAGATGCTGCTGCCAGGAATTCACTCAACTGCTTTTGTTGTGTGTGGAATGCATGGCAGCAGAAACCGTGTTATTCCAGCCAGTTTCTAAGTTTATAAGAGCAATATTTGAAATCCATCGCTTGATTGCTCTGTGTGTGTGTGTGTGTGTGTGTGTGTGTGTGTGTGTGTGTGTGTGTTTGTGTGTGTGTGTGTACGTGCGTGCGCATGTCGTGCATGGCCATTATTTTCAAAGCTATAGAGAGCCACTACAGGGGGTGGAAGAGCCGGATGTGGCTCCAGAGCCACAGGTTGCTGACTCCTGCATTAGGCAATCAGATGATGTAGATTCCTGCTGGCAGTGGCACATTCATGAGGAGCCCATCTCATTAACAGGTGGACCGAGTCTGTGTCTTCTAATGCCCTGTGAATGATCAGGCAGTTACTCCATGATCAAGAATCTAATTTTGTTTCTGGGGAATTACAGTGCATGACTTGTTTCCTTGTCCATCCATCACCAACTGTCTCAGCTATGTTTCCCTCCTCTTGCCGTTGGGAGTCAGGGATGGGACGAGCTAGTCCACCTATTCCCAGATGGCCTACTTTACATTTTTCTCCCTCTTCCTCAAATAACGACATTTTTCAGAGGGCCAAACTACTGAAAGACAAAGTGATTATTTAGTAGCTTTTTGGCCAGACAGACTTTATTCGGTCTTCTTTAGCCCTTTTTGCTCTGCTAGCTGTGTAGACATAAAGGCGGACTTAAGAGGACTTTGCTGTTTCACCCATAACTTCCAACTGTCACTGATTTTCAAGGATGTCCCCGATTTTTTTTCCAGTAAACATCTTTATTAAATTAACTTAAAAAACAATCAAAAACTAGTAAAATCCAAAATCAACGGTAGAGGCAAAACGACAAAACTGCAGGAAAATAGCGTATATCCTTCTGATGAAGTCTTTGACGAAAGCGGATAATAAATTGATATACGCTATTTTCCTGCAGTTTTGTCGTTTTGCCTCTACCGTTGATCTTTATTAAATTATCACATATGACGTAGACAATCTTACATTTATATAAATGAAAAATAACATTGACACCACTTTAGTTGCAAACATTATACATCACAGACACCATTGAAACGACTGTAGTTGCAAACGTTATGCATCACTTATAATTTATCCAGTCATTGTCAGTTAAGCATTATGTGGCTCATTCAAATCCTGCTTCTTAAACCTCATTTTTTCTCTGGATGTATTGCTCCCACAATTCCCATTTTTTCGTATGCAGTTTGCTCCTTCCCTTTTCTAAAGATCCCAATGCCAGTTGATTTATCTTTGGTACTATATTTACTACTTCTGGAAACATTGGTCTGGGCTTTGATTTCCATTTTCTAGTAATTGGTTTTTGGGCAGCCACCATAATTAGACTTAGCAAGGCTTTACTATGTCTCAACAATTCCGATTCTATATCATAGCTAAAAAATCATCTCCCCAGTCAATCCAACCCACTCACCCAGCATCTCTGACAGAGCGGTCTGCAGGGAATCCCTAAAGTCTGCCAGCTCATTACACTCTTAAAAAATATGTTCCCAGCCACCTCTTTCTTGCCTGTCACACCTCCAACATTTGCTATCCACCTGAGGAAAAATTCTTTGAAGTGTACTTGAGGTATAAAAATACCTGTTTAAACACTTCCTAAATCTTCTAGACTTTGTTGCATATTTGGGAGCAATACATGTATTCCCCCATTGTCTCTTTGTGAATTACTTAATCTCTCTTCCCAATCCTTTCTAAACTCCTCTGATTGATTCTTATAATTATCATGCAATATTTTATATGCTGTACTGATTATTCCTTTTTTAATGGCAGATTCTGTTCTAGATTCTTTTAACGTTACCACTGCTGCTGGTCTTTCATTTAAGACCCTCCTATTTCTTTTTCTTTGCCTATGCTCTGAAATCAATCCTTTTTATAGGAAAGGCAATCTCTAACCTGAAGTCCAAATAAATTCTTGGCTTCTTCCCATTCTGTTACCTTTCCCTTCCTAGTTATTTGCTTCCAGTACCTTGGTTCTTTTGCCAGTTTTCTCCAGTAAATTCCAGCTCCCCCTTGCCTATTGTCTGTATCCCTAGCTGCAGTCATCCCTATCGGCAAAATCTCTTTTCTCCATACTCATACTGGTTTAGTTCTTAGAATACTCCCTGCTATTTTATGAATATAATACTCTGTATGATTTTTATTGTTCTCCTTAAGAGTCTGCATCCAAAATCCCAATTTTTCCTTATTTCTTAAGCTTCCCCCCTGTATCACCATCATCCCTTTTCACTTTGAATTATAGTTTTCTGCTTGTGCTATGTATAAGAGCCTTAGCTACATTGCTCTAAAATTACCCCCTCAAATTGGGTAATCCTAGTCAGCCTTGTTCTATTGGAAGAATCAGCTTATCCCACTTGACACTTGCTGTCTTCTCTTCCCATATAAAAATCCTTACACTCTTTTTAATTGCTATCTACAGTTTCTCCTCTGGTTGATAAAAATATGCCTGACCTGTGTATAAGACTAAAGGGACTAAAACATTTTAATTGCTTCTATCTTAGTATCCATATCCATATAACGAAGCTTCCAGTTTCTCAATTTTTGTATTATCTTCTGTTTAGTCTCTTCCCACATATCCTTAGCTGCCACAACAGTCTCATTTCTAATCCACACTCCTAAATACTTAATTTTATCATGTCCCCAAAAATGTGGATATTGTTGGTCCAATTTATGTGCGAGTACATAATTTACCACTATTGCCTTTGTTTTAGCTTCATTAAATTTGTATCCTGAGAAGATCTGAAACTGTCTTAAAATGTTCCACAACACAGTAATATCCCTTTCTGGTTTAGTCATGTATAAAATAATATCATCTGCAAATAGAGCTAGCTTTTCATGACTACCATACCATTTATATCCTTGAATTTCTGAGTCCCTTATTTTCTTTGCCAATGGTTCTAAATATAATATAAACAACAGATGGAAAGGTGGACAACCCTGCCTGGTTATTACTCAAGCAGAAGCTATCAGAGAGGACCCTACCCACTTTAATTTTCACCTCTGATCCCTCATATATACTCCTAATCAGCCTTATAATTGTATCAGGGAAAGCAAATGCTTCCATTGCCCTGCTCATGAAGTCCCAGTCTAGTCTGTCAAATACTTTCTCTGCATCAAGACCGACCAGTAACAGTGATATTTTCTTACATTCTGCTTCCCTGTGGATAATCAATATTCTGTTAATATTGTCAAATGTTTGCCTTCCCTCCACAAAACCACAGTGATCCATATCTATCAATTTTGGTGTAACTTTTGCCATTCTTTTAGCCATTATAGACATAAGCACTTCATATTCATGGTTTAGTATTGAAATGGGTCTGTATGAAGCCGGATCCGAAGGATCTTTACCCTCTTTAGGACAAGCAGAAGTCCCAGCATCCCGTCTTAAAATATTGTTGAACAAAACCTTCCAGATCTTTATCAGTTTTCCCTCCTAGCTTCCAAACTTCCACAGGAATACCATCTGTTCCTGTGGACTTTCCTGTAGCTTGGGTATACATAGACATTTTTATCTTATCTCTTCCTACCCTAACTGTTAGTAATTGAGACTCATCTACCTCTAACCTTGGCATATTTAATTCTTGCGTAAATATTTCCATTTGTACCTTTTCCTGATTTCCAGATTTCTCTGCTTTATAAAAACTTTCATAAAATTTCTCTCGTTATCTTTCTTGTTATAGGCTCCCCAAGCTTGATGTCATTGTGCTCTAGAATTATTATCAAAAAACAGTTACTTAATAGCAATATTTTTAAACTCGTGCATATTATCGAGGTAATCCCTTATTTTTGCTTAAAATTCTGCAGTAGCTCCTTTTCTTGTTCTGAAAGATTCCCTTTATTTTCCAGTACTTTAACATTTGTCATTCTCTCTAAATAATTCTTGTTACTTCTTAACCATATCTTCCTTTCCTTTATTTCCACCCTAGTTTTAAATTCCACTTTAATTTTTAGCCCACTCCCTAGCTATATTTTCAGAAGAAATTTCTATCTTCTCTAGTAGTTCCTGAATTAATTCCAAAACCCATTCCTTAAATTCCTCTTTATTTTAACCGATAACCAGTAGGTGGGAAAGCACCAGTGTCTCATGTTTATTTCATTACCTTGCTCTATTTTAGTTATTATTGGCGCATGATGTGAAATAGTTATTTGTATCTTGAGAACAATAAATAAATTCACTCCAAACTCCTAGTACTGAATTCACATCTTCCATGCCAAACATTTTCATAAATTTCTTCAAAAATCTACCCTCCTTTGCTATATTTTCCCTTTTATGCCCCCAGACACATCTTCACTGTCGCAAACCAAACTCCATTCTCTACTGATAAGTAGTTTTCCTTGCCGAAAGCTGATTATTTCTCCCAGAATTTTCTTAAACTCCATTCTAGCAGTTTTATGTGGAATGTAAATGCATGCCAGTGTAATCCTCCTCCCTTGCCGGTAGCCCCTTAGTACTAAGCATCTTCCATTATTATCATCTTTTTTGTTTCCTCTTTTATCACTATTGTAGCTCCTTTTGCAATTAATATAAGTGCTCCTCTTCCTTTGCACTAGGTATTCCACTGAATAACTATCCTGAAAACCTTTTTTCATCAAATTCACATTTGCAGTTCCTTCCAAGTGTTTCCCCCCTGTAGCATAGCTATTTGCACTCTACATTTTTAATATAGTTCACTACTCTTTCCTTTTTATATTTGTGTAAGACCATTCATACTGAAATACATTACAGAAAGCATCATTTTCTTATATAGTTATTACCACCTGTTATGTATAACTGCTTTTTTTGTTAAATGTCTACTTCCAGTTTTTATGTTACATGCATATACTGTTCAGCAAGTTGGTCTTTTATACAGTTGTTTGTTGTCTTATCCATTTCAGCCTATGCCCATCTTACATAACTTTGTTTTTTTTTTTTTGATAGCCCTCAAACAGAACTAACAAACCCCTCTAAAACCTATTAACTTAATACCACCACCCTAAGTACATATTCAAATACTGAAACTTTTACTTCTTAACAACAACAAAAGTTCTAAGTTGATAGCCACAACAGACAAGCTAGAGTTAACCAAAAATAAAGGTTAGTCATGCTAAGATACATGGTATAGCCTGTGCTGTTAGTAAGTGCTGTTTCATTTTGTCTATCTTTATAGCTCTCCCAGCTGAGAAAACACTTGAATGCTTTCAGTAAACACCTTTTCCAAGACATTTCTCTTTATCAAATTGTCTTCTAGTGACATGCAAACCAGATAAAAAACTGCTAAGGATACCATGTTTACCGGAAAAAAAGCCTTTTTTATTTACATGTTTTATAATAAACTTGTTACTGGATAACAACTAGGGTCTTAACCCAGTCATTTCCCTATGCAAACATGGTAAAAAGCACACTGATTTTTTTTCTTCTGTAATACTCTCTTAACCAGACCCTCCCCCCTTTTTTTTACACTGCAGTGCCTACATTACTTAAAGCTGAACAAAGAAAGAGAGAAGGGGTCAAAAAAGAAAAAAAACATGAGCACCTGTTTATATTAGTATCCCCATTGCATTAAAAAACTGAGAAAACTTTACTTCAAGTCTTATCTTTAAAGCTCTCTCAGCTGGGAAAAACCCTGATTGCTTTCAGAGAACATTATGTCCTAGCCAATTTCTTTTTTTTCCCTCATACAATCCCCTTCCATCAGACTGTCTCCAGTTTTTCTTTATCATATTGTCTCCATGGAGACATGAGAACAGGCAGCTAGTTTACAATACCCATTACACTTAAAAATAGCATGCAAAGAAAACCATAAACCACAAATACATTACTATTAAAAAAAGAAAATGTTTTCTTTACATACAGTTAGCTTTCTACCCTCTCTTCCCTCCCCAAAGCATTTTTCTGAACATTAATGACATGAAGTAGGACATATACTTGAGTCCCCCACAAATCCAACAAATTTTGAAAAAGTCCAATATTTCCAGATTTTCATGTTCTGTTATATTTTACAAATATAATTATTTCATTGTAATCCCATATTGTTACGGGTTTTATTACTGTTCTTCTCCATCGCCCAAATCCTGTCTCTGCTTCATTTCCAATGTACTTTCGATTCTTCTAGTCAACTCTCATGCTCCTTTCTTTCTCTCCAACATTTTCTGTTGAAATACTGGAAAAGGTTTCACAGGTAGAGTCTCTCTTTGTGGTCTTTATTACCAGAAGAACAAAAAGCAGAAGCGCCTTTTGTTTCACAGCTCACTTTTTGTTGAACAAACTCTTGTATTTCCTGTTTAGCATGCACTTCATCAAAAACATGATTTTGTCCCTCCAGGGAAGAATACCTTAAAGACAGCAGTTTGAATCTCACACCTGCATCTTGACATTCCCTGAATAGTGGAAAGAAATTTACTCCTCTTCTGCCTGATGTACAATGAATGGTCATTCTCCACACACTGTCTTCCACTTTTAGTACTTTGTTCTTCTGCCACAGTTTTGTCAGAATCGACTCCTTCTGCTGGTAGGATTGCATCTTTACTATTAAAGGTCTAGGTTGCTTTCTTATAGCTAAGTTTGAACCATATACATGATGTGTCCTTTGAACTAACAACTCCTGCTGTGGAATACGAGTCCAGTTGCTTATTTGTGCTTTCATAAAATTAATGCAGTCTGCTCCTTCGAACTTCTCTGGTATAGCTGAATACCTCAGGTTTCCCCTATGTGCTCTGTCTTCTAGTTCTATTATTTTTTGAAACATCTCTTCCTGAGCAGTCTCACATTCAGTCAGCCTTTTCTTCATTTCACCCTCTGATTTTTGCAGCTTTGTCTTCCATTTTTTCCAGTCTTTTGTTTTGGTGTTCATATACTCCATCAGTGTTTTGTTCATTTTAACCAGGTCTGTATGCAGTTGGCTTATATCTTCTTCTAGGTTATTGGCAGTCATGTCTGAAGGTTGCATTGCTTCTTGCTGAACAGCTGCAGAACCTTCCCCAGTCAGTGTTTCTTCCTCACTGTTTTAGCTGATTTTTCCAGTTCTTCTGTATTTCTTTATTCCTGGCATACAGGCAGTGTACTTACTAGCCACTGTAGCCAATTACTGAAATTTACCCATAAATGCAAGTCTACTGGCTTTCTCTGCTGAATTTCTGTTGTCACACACTGGGTGAGCTAGAAATAAGCTGTTACTCAGTGTGCAGCCATCTTGGAAGTCCGACATCCCCTATTTTGGCTCAAATTTTAGTTCTGTCCCGCTTAATCCCTCCTAAAACTGGTGACTTTTGGGGGAAAGGTAGTGAATTATATAGACTTATCTTACTTCAAATAATGGATGTTAATTCAGATTCTATTATGCAGTCAATGTGTCAAGTTAAAAGTACTAATATTTTAAGTGTCTCTGATTATGTCTTGATTTGTCCCAGATTCTTTTGAGATTTGTCACTCATTGGTTGAGAGCTATGTTTTCACCCTTCTTGCAGATCTCACCAGGACCTGCATTCTCTGAAGCTTATGACTTGCCCTCTCCGGTTCCAGTGCCAAGGATCCAGGGGCTTTGAAGAGGGTAGTTTCCATTATCACCTCTGCCCAATAGCCATCCACCCAGAATACATCCCAAGACCAGTGAGCTTTGCTTCGCCTTAAACAGTCTGTGCTGGTCTGCACTCCTTTTTCTGTCCGTGTTCCACTGGCTCAAAGTTGTATATTGAAAATATTTGGTGCTGGTCATAGTCTTTCTGCCATCAAAGTTCATTCAGCAGCTGCCTCTTACTTCAGTTCTGGTCTAGATCTAGCTTCCTTAGCTTCCTTGAAGGTCTTTAAGGCATTTTTAGATGTGACTTTTCCCATCAGTCCATTTGTCAAGGATTCTGTCCCACCCCGTCAGTATAGTTATTTTATGTCCGAGAAGTGTACTTAACCCTTCTGCCATTCAAACTTGCAGCCTTGGTTGAATTGAAATTAAAAGCAATGGACAATTACAGTCACATACTCTATATGTCAACAGTTCCTGATTAGGTGCATATCCATTATATCCAAGAAGCAGTAGAGAAAAAAGAAAACACGTGGGTTGACTTTGTCATAGGATACATCTCAACCATTTCATGGTTTACTATAATCCATCAGTATCAATGACTTTGCCTGTCTATACAGACCATTTTTTTTTTATTTAATTGTCATCTTGCAAGGATATTGTCCAAATTAAGGTCTTCATGCAGGTCATATTCTCAGGAGCTTTGGTTTTCCATGCCTTTTTATGAATTTTTTCTATTCTATTTTTTTTTATGAAAAGCACTCTTTGTGCAGGTTTTACTGAGAGGGGGAATGTCATCTGTATAGTTCGTGTCCTTTGGGTTATGGTACATGACTGGGTTTGCTGGTGCTGAAACTGTGGGATGTACCAGAAGTTTCTGAATTAAGGATGATTGTGTGTACAGCTGTTTGCAGGGTAGTGTTGGTGTAGGAGTTAGCTAAGGAGATAATTTTAATGTTGTGCCTGTGCATTAGTGTTTATGTAGCTTGTCTGAGTGTCTTGTGGTGTGGTGGTTCTGTTAGGGAAATGGTTTTCCATATGATAATGTTTAAGGTTAGCACAGACGAGTAAGGTAGGGTGGGACAGATTATCATTCATGGACTAAGACAGAATATATGTGTGTGAATGAGTGGGAGGCTAGAGGAATGGTAAGGATGCAGGGAGTAGAGCTGGCAAAGGTAGATGAGTTTAATTACTTGTGATCAACAGTTTAGAGTAATGGTAAGTGTGAAAGAGAGGTGAGGAAGAGAGTACAGGCTGGGTGGAGTGGGTGGAGAAGAGTGTCAGTAGTGATTTGTGACAGATGGGTACCAGTAATAGTGAAAGGGAAGGTCTACAAGAGGATTGTGAGACCAGCTATATTATTTATTGGACTGGAGATGGTGGCTTTGACAAAAAGGCAGGAGTCAGAGCTGGCGGTGGCAGAATTAAAGATGTTAAGATTGCATTGGATGTGACAAGGATGAACAGGATTAGAATCAGTATATTAGAGGGTCAGCTCAGGTTGGATGGTTTGGAGACAAAGCTAGAGAGGTGAGATTGTGTTGGTTTGGACATGTGCTGAGGAGGGATGCTGGGTATATTGGGAAAAGCATGCTAAGGCTGGAACTGCCAGATAAGAGGAAGGCCTAAGATAAGGTTTATGGATGTGATGAGAGAGAGGACATGCAGGTGGTTGGTGTGACAGAGCAAGATGCAGATGACAGGACTAAATGGAAATAGATGATCTGCTGTGGCGTCCCCCTGATAGGAACAGCCAAAAGAAGAAGATTCAGACACAGGGTATGTGGTGTTACTGTTGGTGTGTGTGTTTTTTTTTTTAATTGACCCAACCAATTGGAAAAAAGAAGAGTGTTTGTTTTCCTTTGGAGATCAATGTAGTAGTTTCAAACATCTTTTGTTCTCCCTGCAGTTGACCATCAACTGTTACCATCAGCTGCTACCATCT